>NC_080086.1:59744146-60054559 GCF_950005125.1 Chionomys nivalis | reverse complement strand
AAAATTACGCCCCTCTGTTGCACTGTAACCATTCTGGTTTGCATTTCCTGTCCATGCAGCATCACAAGGCTGGGGAGGTGAATCTTCCAGGCCGAGCTCTTCAAGGTTTGTGGTAACGATTCCTCCAGACAAAGTACTCTAGTAAACACCACCATGGTAATGTTCATTATTATACAATTATTCCGTTCTGTGTCAAACAGTAAAGGGTGACGTGCACAGCTGTGTCCCCAACAGTCCTATTAGAATCCCAGGTGACACATGAGAAAAACCTCCACACGATGTCACCATATCCCTAGTAAACAATGGTTTCAACACAGCTCGGTCAGGAAGGTATGATACAACCCTGCTGCTCCTTTGCACTGGGTACAGCATCCAAACACAGAGTTGAGAATTTCCCGCCCTACCTGGTGCCACCTGCAAAGAGGGTTGGGCTCCCAGACCCTGCAGAAGATGGCATCAGTCATCACCTGATCAGCCCCACCCCTAAATGCACCCTCAACTTTGTTTCTTAAAGTTAACTGATGTTTTTTCAAAGTTGATGAAGGAGGGAGCCAGGCACTACCTAAGGGGCCCTAGACCACTTCACAGCCCTGCCACCCACTATGGGAGCCTCCAGGTCTCAGGCACCTCAGCAGCAGTGGGCATCACTCCTGCAGAGCAGGTTTAGGGCCTTTTTAAAAAAATAGCTGTAGGATTGAATGAGGAATATTTAAAGGGTTAGAAGACAAATGAACTCTACTATCCTGGTTCCTGCATCGGTAGAAACACTATAACACTGGGAATCTCTTTCTGTTCTTGCAGTTTTTAGCCAACAAGAGCATCTGCCTGGACACCAGCACCTTCTCATGAACCTTCTCTGCCAGTATGGTTTGGCTCTTAAATGTCCCCAAAAAGTCTTGTCCTGGACACCTATTCACTGAGAGATAGAAGAACCCTAAAGAAGTTACTCCCGGTCCTATGGAAGTCAGAACATTGGAGAAGATATGGGACCCTAACGCCTTCCTCTCATCCCTCTTTTTACTTCCTGGCCACCACGAGGAAAACACCTGACCTTGGCCAACGACCCACTCCCACCATGATCTCCTGCCTCACCACAGCCCCAAACCATTTAGACTGATCTCTCTGAAATGTGCACTAAAACAAAGTTTTTCCCCTTTAAGTTGCTGTTCTTCATCATTTTCTCATAGTAATGGAGACCTGACACACCTACCATGGGGCCTTCCCTATCACCAGACTCAGTACAATCATAAATATTCAAGCACCGCTTGTGTCTTTTTGTTATTTACTTTATGTGTATGAGTATCTTGGCTGCTTGCATGTCTGTGCATCATATGTGTGCCATAAAAGAGCATGAGATCCCCCAGAACTGTGAGCCTCCATGGTGGGTGCTTAGAATTGAAACCAAGTCCTTTTAACTGCTGAGCCGTCTCCCATTCCCTTTTAATTTCTTTTCTTTTTAAATTAATTCTCTTTTACTGAAAAGGTAACGTAAAAGGAAACCCTACACATCAGGGTAAATAGTCACTGTTGTGCTTTCCAGAAAATGTTCTTTCCCTGGGGGCCAGTGCTTCCCACAGAAGCGCCCAGAAGCAGGCAAGCACTTAAGAGTGCTAAAAAGAGGGGCTAAGAAGGGGACAGTAACTTGGGAAATAAAACTTTTGGTTAATGTGTTTAAAAGAAAAAAAGAAAAGCAAGTGGGAGGGCGGTTGGCAGGGGCTGGTGCAGGAGGAAGTGGGGAGCTAGTGTTTAACGGTTAGGAGTTTCAGTTTTACAAGACAGAGTTCTGGATGGAGGTCAGGGTGCCCTCATGCACTGAGCTGGGCAAATGGTTAGGAGGCAAACTGTGAGTTGTATATTTTTTGTTTTAAAACAAAAGAGGGGCTGGAGAGACAGTTCAGTAGTTAAGAGCACTTACTGCTCTTGCAGAGGACCCAGGTTCAGTTCTGAGTACCCACCTGGTGACTCACAGCTGCCTTTAGCTTTAGTTCCAGGAGATCAACACTTCCTTCTGGCCTCCATGGACACCAGGCATGCATGTGGTGCACATCCATACACACAGGTAAACACTCATACACATATAAGAAAACAAATCTTAAGAAACTTCTCAACATATTGACTCAAGAAAACCTTTACTTTATGGAAGTCTAAGGATCAAGAGTGGAGTATGAGAGGCTGGGGGTGTGGTTTGGTGGGTGCAGTGTTTCCCTAGAATGTGTGTGGTCCTGGGGTCTAGTCCAGTACCACTAAAGAAATAATGAGAGAGAGTGAGCTTTAAAAGGGTGACACTTTGTCATCACCACAGCTGCATGAGACCCACCAGCACAGAAAATGTCCCAGCTCTCTGGGTGCCACTGCCCTTTAAGGGAGCTCTCCCCTCTTCAGAACACAGGGCAGGACCTGGGCAGGAGTCAGAGGAACCCAGAGACTCAGGGAGGTCAGGCCAGAGAAGAATAATGGAAAAAAATAAGGTGGGGGGAGTGAGAGAGGCAAAAAAGAGGGATGGGAAGAAGGTGGACCTGGTGGCCAATGCAGTCAATACCCTCTCCACACATCTGCAAAGATCACCTCTCATGAGTCTGCAGCGTAGAAGCCACCTCAGGGTCAGGCAAAATAGGGGAACCCCACAAAGGAAGTGGAAGAAAACCACCCAGGCTCCAGGTCAGCTCAAGTCCACAGGCACTTTCCAGAATCTCACTCCCACTGGTCTGGTAAGGTGAGCACACAGGACCTCTTAAGAGTGCAGCCCCTAAGGAGCATGGTTTTCAGAAGAGCAAGGCCCCAGAGACTCAGGCTCAATGCCTGACCTGGTAACCCTTTCCTGTCCCCTAACCAAAGCCCACAAGGTCTCACGTGACCTGGGCCTGCCGACCTCTCCAACCTCACCTTCTGATACCCTTGTGAGAACCAGTTTTGTTGTTTTAATCAAAGGTGCTCAGACAACAAGGGTCCATATTCCTGAACAGCTTCCCCTTTTGCCAGTTAGCCAATCAGACTGTAAAGTCAGTTCCCACCAATGACATGAGACACAGGCAGCACCTACACCAGAAATAAGACAAGCTAATTTGGTGAATGTGTTAGCTAGCTTCATTTGAGTTCTTGCAGACCCTTTCTGCAAAGAAGAAATCGCCTTGCTGAATTACTTTCACTTCGTTCGTGTGTTTTCCCTCACCCTAACCACACCAAATCCTTCCCTTCCAAGCCACTCAATCCCAGGCCGGGCCCTGCACTTGCTGTTCTCTCCAGTGAGAACCTTTACAGAGCCCACCTGGACTCCAGGGAGGCATTACCCAGAATGCACATCTCGGACTGCCGTCCACTTCTTCCACAGGCCAACTTTGAATTCCAGGAAATCAGGGCATCACCCACTTCTTCACTGTCACTCCTTCTTAAACAGAGTCCAGTGTAGACTGACATCACCGCTATTGTCTACTAAGTGTTAAGTGACTGCCTAACCCAGAATAGCTCTGACTAGTCTGAGAATCCTTACTACTAGCAGTGTGGGGAGGGGCAGGAGGCACAAGTCCCTGCTGTCACTCTCAGCAGCCTGAGGACTTTCCCTGAACTCCTAGGGACCTGACTTAGCAAAAATAGAGATTCATGGCTTCAACGAACATGAAAGAATTTCAGAACCAGCCTGTCTATGAAGAGGAGTAGTTGGGGTTTATCGTAGTTGGGGTTTCTACTTCTGTGATAACTTGGGGAGGAAAGGGTGTGTCTCAGCTTTTACAATTCTAAGGTCACACTCCATCACCGAGGGAAGTTAAGTCAGAAACTCAGGGCAGGAACTGATGCAGAAGCCATGGAGGAGTGCCTGCTGCTTACTGGCTTACTCTCACAGCTTGCTTTCTTATAGCACCTGAGACCACCAGTTCATGGGTGCCACTGCACATCAAACATCAATTAAGAAAATGTACCACGGGCTTACCCACAGATCAATCTGGGGAGGGGTATTTTCTTTCTTGAAGTTCTCTCTTCCAAAATGACTCTAGATTATGTCAAATTGACATTAAAAACTAGCCAGCATAGGGTTTCTTACAATTTTTCAATCTTTAAAAATTATCTTTTCTAATTTATTTTATGGGAATGGGTGTTTTGCCTGTATTATGTATGTGCATAGTGTGTGTGTACAGTGACCCTAATGGCCAGAAGAAGGCATCTGAACTGGAGATACACACAGTGGTGAGCCTCCATACAAATGTTAGAAGTCAAATCCAGGTCCTCTGAAAGAGCCACCTCTTCAGCCTCCAGATATTTTATAATAGACTTGAGTACAAAGGTTACACAAGAGCATGGTTGTCACAAATAAGACAGACCCTAGTGCAGGTTCCAGTTCATCAAAGGACAGCCACCATTCTTTGTCTTTACAATAAGCATACATGTAGGAGCTAGAGAAACAGCTCAGCAATTAAGAACACTTGTTGCTCTTGCAGAGGACCTGGGTTTGGTTCCCAGCACCCACATGGCAGCTTATCACTTAACAATCATCCATAACTCCAGTTCCAGGGGACTCAATGCCCTATACTGGCCTCCTCAGGCACCAGGCACACACACATAAAATAAATAAACTTTTAAAAAAATCGTGTGTGGTTGTCCTATTTTAGTGAGACTTGCACACACATGCACAGACTTTGTCTCCCTCTCCCCTTGCCTTAAGTACAATCCAGTTCGAGAGAGTGCCCAGACTTTACCTCATCCTTACTCCACTTTACCCCTGCTTTACCTCTCCCACTTCCCTGCAGACCCCCTTCTAAATAAACAATTGTCTCAATTCTCCAAGGGTTTTTTTTTTTTTTTTGTGGGTATCATTTGTAAATGATACCTTTTAAAGGAACCAATGAAATAGCTTTGCGGATGACTTTCATTGTAAGATAACTAGGTTAATCATACTTGTAGCAAGGCTGACTAGGTTTAATGGGAAAGACAAAGGTAAATTAGCCAAGGCTGCTTGCGCAGGTCCCATTAGGTAGGCTGGAAGGCCTTCTGCTTCAGCTCCCTTGCCATTGTCACTACTCTGCAAGAGAGAGCCTACTATCCTCCCCTGTCAGTCCCTCAAACTCAGCAATAAGGACCAGACGACCTCCCAGTTAAGAGATGCAAATCAGGAAATAGGAAAGGTAACCTTGAAGCTACAGGCTCAAACTTGCAGCAACTTCAGAGAACTTGGAGCTCAGCAGGGACTCCCAAACTGAGCAACACCCCGGGGCATGGCATGGGTTAACTTTTCTCTGCTTTTCATCTCAAAGACCTGAAGTACTCCTGGATAAAGGGGCCACATCTGCCCAGTTGGAGGTAACTGCAGGTATGAGTCTCAGCTGCTTGCCAATCCCCACAAGCTCCAGAGGAGAATCCTCAGAACTAAAGCAGTAAGTGCCGGTACTCAGATTAACATTTCTGAATTGTGTTTGATTGACAGACCATCTTCCTGTGAAGTAAAGGGGAAACTGCAACCAAATACCTTCAAAGAAGACACTTAGTCTGAGCAGTCAACCACGCCTTAGGATCAAAGTAACCAGACACTAAACAACCCAGAAGGGACTCAGCGTGCCTCTGACACATCTGAGATTTTGAATGCTTTTCCCAGTCTTTCTGAGTAAATAAAAATCTGCCAAGACCCACCAGCAACTCTCAGGAAAGCACAGTGTGGGAAAAGAAAGAAAAATGTTGTTATTTTAGAAACAAAAGTATAGCTACAGAACTTCACAGGAAGCAGTACACAAATACATGCAAGGGGATTCACTTGGAGCCAGCTATTATAAATAGCCAGCTTCCTCTTTCTTGCCCATCAAGCAGACAACTTCAGCAAGAGAATGAGCGTGTAGCCCTCCCAAGTAGCTGATCTTCCCGCTCAAAACAAGGCCCCAGGGAGGGATAAAGCGCGCCTCCTTGTGGGTAAAGCACTCACTGCAAAATGCAATGGAATGACTCTGCCTCCACTTAGAGACACAGCCTCACAACCCAGACTCACCTCAAACTGGGTCCTCCTGCCTCAGCCTCCCCAGCGCAGGGACTACAGGGGTGCAATGCCACCCTTATGAGGCAGACTTTTAAAACAAATAGGTTTGAGAACTACATGTAACAGAATATGGGTCTGAGCTCTGGGCATCATACAGAACATGAATACACACACACACACACACACACACACACACACACACTAGTAGCTAGTTAAGCCTTAGCCTAGACCAGTGTTTGCTCCGTATGCTGCGATCCTTTAATACTTTCATGTTGTTGTGACCCCCAACCATAAAATTATTTCATTGCTACTTCACAACTGTAATTCTGTTACTAAGTTATAAATCCTAACGTAAACATCTGATATGGAGAATATCGAATATGTGAGCCAAAGGGGTCGCGACCCACAGGTTAGACAAATCCTTGAGGCAGAAAGGAGGCTGGCAGCTAAGTGTAACCTGAGGGATGAGAGAGCACTACCAAATTATCACTAGTGAGTTAGGGTGTGTGTCAAGGGTGCGACCTGGTCACACCCTACTCAACTTGCACCCAGCAACCAGAAGCTCTCCCTTCCTCATCTGCCTAGCCAAAGGCTGGATCGCATCACCCTGCTGGGTCAGATCCTGGCCAGGAAACCAAGCAGCATCTTGATCCACCAGTATCTCTGACCCTCGCTTCACACTTCAGGGCTGAAAAACAGAACTCCAGGTCCTTTCATCCAAGACTTAAGATCTTCCCAAAGTAGGCCAACGGGTATGGTGGGTCTCTCACACACGCCTTGCCCAGGTCTTCACAGACCCGCTTCCCACACCAGTCAGGCACCTGGGGTGAGTCTCCCCGTTTCCCATAGACTCCAGAGCCCTGGCTGCTCATACTGGGGCTCCTCAGGGCCCTGACAGCAGGGGACCGAGACCACGTGGGGCGCTGCCCTCTGCAGCCCGCGATCCGAGCCTCCTCTTCCCGCGCAGCCCAGACACGAGTGGCCCGGACGCCATGCGCAGGCGGCGAGCCCGCGCGCCGCGTGGTCACGCGGGGCCGGCTAGAGCGCGCACGCCGCGCACCTGCGGCCCAGGCCCCCTCCCGCGCACCTGCCGCCTCCCGCCGGGGCCCGCGCGCCTCACCAGCGGTAGCAGCCCTCAGAAGCTTCCAGAGTGAAGTTCACGCGCGTGGCCCGCGTGAAGGGCAGCAGCACTTTGGGAATGTTGAGCTTGGCCGCCACGGCGCCGCCCACTGCCTGTAGCAACAGCAGCGCCCAGAGCGCCAGCTGCACCCGCGAGGCCCGCGCCATCCTTCCAGCCTCGCTAGCGCCCCGGCGCGCGCTCCCGCGCCCTCCACCGGCTCGCGCGCTGGGCAGCAGGTGGCCGCGGGGGGCGGGGCGAGCGCAGTGGGGGCGGGGCACTCGGGGAAGCCGAGTTCACGCGCTCGCGCGGCACCCCTAGAGCGCGCGGAATCCTGCGCGCTTTTTCAGCCCCCGGGCCGCTTGCGCGTGGCCTCAGGCCGCCGCCGTGCGCGCGTCACTGGTTGCCGAGGGCAGCCTTCCAGCCGGCTCGCTCGCGTTCATACCGCCTTGTTTGGAGCCTCTGGCGGTGGACAAGGACATCGCACTAAGACAAGCGATCCAGAACATTGTGGGTTCCCACGTGGAGTGCCCTCATCCCAGGGCACACTTAAGCGGGAAGCCACCCGCTGAAGCACCAACGGGCTCCAGAAAGTCTTAGGGTTCCCAGCGATCAGCAGTCTATCAGCAGGGCAACACTGAGGACTTTCCAAGGGAGTTAGTTACCCCAAAGGTCAGTTAGGGCACAACACCCTAAATTCAGCGGCAAGGTGAGCCTGCGTTCAACGGGAACTGGATGGAGTAGCAGGACCTGAAGGAAAAGTGACCACAGGCTGATGCCACTAGAACTTGAGGCTGAATTTTAGGCTGGCTGGGGAAAGCCTTTTTCTGAGGAAAAGCCTCTGGAATGGACGATAGCGTCTCACTGGGTTTCTGAGAGGCCACCATCCCTGGTCTGTGCTAGTTGGTTTTGTTTGTCAACTTGACACACCTCAGTTGACAAAACGACCCAACATATAGGCCCGTGGGCATGTTAATTGGGCATTTTCTTGATTAATGATTGGTGTGGGAGGGCCCAGCTCATTGTGGGCGGTGCGACATCTGAGAAGGGGGTTCTGAAGTATATAAGGAAGCAGGCTGAACAAACCAAAAGCAGCAAATCCGTAAAGTTGCATTTCTCTATGACCTTGCCTTCAGTTCCTGAACTGCTTGAGTCCCGGCTTCGGCTTCCTTCAATGTTGGACTGTGGTTGGGATAGAAAAGCCAAATAAGCCCTTTCCTTCCCAAGTTGCCTTTGGCTGTGCTCTACTTGCCCGTGGAAATTTGGGGTGGATGAAGGAGCATGCGGAGCACACTCTCAGGGCCTGAGGACCCAGGACCAGGAATATGTGCTTGAGAAGCTTTCCGGAAGAGGGTGTGTCTTTCAGGCTGGGTACCAATTGCTACGGGAGGAGAAATTCCATCTTCTTAAAGGAAACAAAAGTGTGGAGAAGTCGGCCCCAGGGTGTCTGTGCAAAATCCTCCTGGGTGTTCTTGATTTTCCTTTGTTATTTTTAATTTTCAGTGCTGGAGGTCACACAGAGAGCTTCAGGTGTTTGAAATTCAAGAAGTTCAAAAGAATTTGTGGTGAAAGATTCATTCCATCATCCAGTCCCCACTGTGGGCAGCTGGTATCTCCTACACAGAATACATTAGTAAATTTGAGAGTGCCTGGACCCTATGCCAGACAGGTAAACAAAATACATAAAAAGGGACCTGGTGGAGCACAAGGGAGCCTTATTTAATCTTTGGACCATTAGGGTCACAGGGCGTTCTGGCTCCAGCTCTCTGGTTATCAAGAAGACGGTAACAGCGGGCGGTGGTGGCGTACTCCTTTAATCCCAGCACTAGGGAGGCAGAGGCAGGCGGATCTCTATGAGTTCGAGACCAGCCTGGTTTACAGGAGCTAGTTCCAGGACAGTCTCCAAAGCTACAGAGCAACCCTGTCTCAAAAACAAACAAACAAATAAATAAAAGAAGTCAGTAACAGGTACATCAGAGGTAGAGAGAGAGAGAGAGAGAGAGAGAGAGAGAGAGAGAGAGAGAATATAATTGGCCCCCCAATCTCATAGGAAGTAGCACTATTAGGAGGTATGGCTTTGTTGAAGTGGTTATGGTGGCCTGGTTAGAGAAAGTATGTCACTGTGGGGGCGGGCTTTGAGGTTTCTTATGCTCAGGATACCACCAAGTGTCTCAGTCAACTTCCTGTTGTCTACAAGGTGTATGGCTCTCAGCTACTACTCCAGCACCATGACTGCTTGCATACCACAGTCTTCCGCACCATGATGATAATGGACTGAACCTCTGAAACTATAAGTCACCCCAGTTAAATGCTTTCCTTATAAGAGTTGCCGTAGTGTAGCACAAATAATAAAAACCCAAGACATATACTGTAGTTCAACCTGAACCCCATCTCTACCAAATATTCAGACCTACTGGACAAGATCCTGTCTCTATGAATCCTCAAACTCCACACTGAGATCCTGTCTCTTCCCCTTTATATTCCTCTCTCTGCCCAGCCATATTGCTCCTGTGTCCACCTTGCTAGTGCTGGGATTAAAGGTGTGTGGTTCCAAGTGCTGGAATCACCTTTGTGTGAGTCGTTTCTCTTCTTGTGTAGCCCAGGGTATCCTTGAATGCACAGAGATCCATCTGCCTCTGTCTTCCGAGTCCTGGGATTAAAGGTGTGCGCCACTACTCCCTGGCCTGTATGGCTGTTTGCTCTCTGATCTTCAGGCAAGCTTTATTTATTAAAACAAATAATATACCCCTATACTGTGGTCATAATGTCTCTTCACAGCAATAGAAACCCCAAGACAGAAATACAGACAGATAGCAGAATTTCTTTCTTTCTTTCTTTCTTTCTTTCTTTCTTTCTTTCTTTCTTTCTTTCTCTCTCTCTCTCTCTCTCTCTCTCTCTCTCTCTCTCTTTCTTCCATTTGTTCTTTCTTTCTTCCTCACTTACTTATTTCTCTGTTTATGTTTGTCTGCCATGTAAGGCATATAAAGGTCAGAGGACAACCTATAGGAGCTGGTTCTCATCTTCCTCCATGTGGGAGTCCTAGGGATGGAATTCAGGCCATCAGTGCTTGATGGTTAAGGCTCTTACCCACTAAGCATCTCCAGGGCCCCAGTAACGGATATTTAAGAGAACATCAAGGCTGTTAAAGATGGCAACACATTTTTTTAAAAAACACATTTACCTAGAGAAATGAACACTGATGTTCACAGGTAAGAGCACTTGTTGTTCTTGCAGAGAACCCAGATTTAGTTCCCATCACCCACATGACAACACACAACTGCTGTGGCTCCAGTGCCAGGGGATTTAGCACCCTCTTCTGCCACAGCAAGTGTGTGAAGATCAGAGATCTATTTGCAGGAGTCAAGTCTCTCCTACTATGTGAGTCCTGGGAATGGAACAGACATTATCAGACTTGGCACCAAGTGCCAGACCCACTGTGCCATCTTGCTGGCCCTTTCATATAATATTTGTGAAGTGACAAAGCGCAGGATGGGCAAACAGAGGTGTGATGGCAAGGGTGGAGCATGAGTATCAAAACTGACATGACATCAGGGTGATGGGAATGTTAGCTATCTTGACCTTACTCAGGACAACTCTCTGGTTTATAAGATGTTATGGTTGGAGAAACAGGTAGGCTACATAAAAATTCTCTTCTATTTCTTAAAACTCTACATGAATCAACAGGGAGAAAGGGAGGGAGAGTTATAGTTTAATCTGGGCTTGTGAATCCTATACCCATTATTCCCAGAATTGTGATTTCTAGTGTGGATCACATACAAAGACCATGTTATGCAAACAGTAAAGCCAGTTGTTGAGGGAGCTGTGGGGCTGCGTTCCTGCCACCTAGCTCCTGGCCGCCTGGCTAGCTTATGCCCTGAAATAACAACACACAAACTGTATTCTTTTAAACACTGCCTGGCCCATTATATCTAGCCTCTTCTAGGCTAATTCTCACATATTAATTTAGCCCATTTCTAATAATCTGCGTAGCACCACTAGGTGCGCTTACCGGGAAAGATTCAGCATGTCTGACCTGGCGGCTTGCTTCATCGCGTCTGCCCCAGAGAGGAGAGGAAATGGCATTTGAGAGGAGCTGCATGATTTCTGAGCTCACTTCCTCTTCCTCCCAGAATTCTGTTCTGTTTACTCCGCCTATCTAAATTCTGCCCTATCAGATGGGCCAAGGCAGTTTCTTTATTAGCCAATGACCTTCCTCCATCAGCCAGTGGACACACTTGTTGACTGTGTGTTCCTTAGGTAGCCAGGACATTTTCCTAGCAAAAAACAACCAGTGATTATCAGTAAATCTTTAATAATTTTTCTTTCACATTGTACCCCTCCCACCTTACACATCCAGTAAGGAATGAAGTCTGGTGCTTATGGGGGAAGAGCTTTGCCACCCTCCACATCTCTGCTCCCTCCCACTGCTCTTCCTCCCTCAGTGTTAGTGCTAATCCTTCATCTGAAGAGGTCTCAGAAGGCGTCCTGAGCAGCTCCTGTGGCCCCTAGCACAAATATGGAGAGATGAGAGAAAAACAGATTGTGTGAGGATGCTTTGTCAACCTGATAAATAAAATAAGAAAACATTTCCTGAAACTTGTCATCTGGTTCCTCCCAAACTTCTGTCATTTCTTTAACACCCTAAAAAAAATTTTTTTTTTACAATATCTAAGTACCACCTGCACTGTTATTTCCCACTTGTCTTTGAATCGAAATGTTTACATCTATTTGTTTAAGAAGTGGGCTTTGCTGTCTCTCTAAATAGAAGCCCAGAATCAGCTGCTAAAATAGGAGCAGCCATGAAATAAATAGAGGAAACAAAGGGATGCCCTGATATCTAGATAGCGATTCCTGCAGGAACTTAGAGCCAGGGCTTGGTCTGGGCCGTGGAGGATGCCAAGCCAGGGTCAGGAGCCACGGCGCCAGGCTGGGCCTTTGTCCAGGGCACTGAGGTGCCCTGGGAGGCAAAGTCCCGCACAGCTAACTTTTCCTGTGGGGTGTTGTCATATTGGAGGGTACCCACCACCTTTTTGTAACAATTCAGTACTTTTGAAAAAATATTTTATAGTAGAATCACAACAGGTGACAGAATAGTATAAGAGGGCCTAGGGACCTTAAGTCTCATTACTGTCCAGTGCTATAGTACCTACGTCAACCCTGGGTCAATCCCACTCACCCAGCAGCGACTTCCCTGCTTTGATCCACAGATGAAGACAGTGGTAACTCCATCTGGACTTTACAATGAATCTAACAGACCAAGGCCCCTTCTGTATAGACTACCACAATATTGCTGTCAACCTAAAAAGTCAGTATCAATACACTGATCATAAGGTGCATATATAGAGCTAGGTATGGTGGTGCACACCTCTTAATTCCAGCACTTGAGAGGCAGAGGCACAAAGATCTCTGTGAGATCAAGTCCAGCCTGGTCTGCATAGTGAGTTCCAGCCTAGCCAGTGTTGCATAGGTATTCTGTGTCAAATAAATAACTAAATACACATATAGAGGGCCAGAGAGATGATTCAGCAAATAGATACCTTCTACCAATCCTGACAACCTGAGTTTAACCTCCATGAGGTGAGAAAACAGACCTCCAAAAGTTGTCTTCTGACCTCCACCTGAGTAGTAGCGCACACACACCCATACACGTACACACATAAATTAGATAGAAATGTAAACAATTTAAAAATATACAATAGAACTCAAATGTTCAACTGGCCCATAAATCCCTTTTTAAAAAAAAAAACAATTATTTATTTTTAAAATCCAGGGTTGTGCCAAATATGGTAGTATATGTCTCTAATAGCAGCACTTGGGAAGCTGAGACGGGTGGATTGCTGTGAGTTTGAGTACAACCTGGGATACATAATAAATGCCAGGATAGCCAGGGGTGCATAGCAAGACCCTATCTATAAATAAACAAACAAACAAGTAAAGGATTGGCAGTGTGTTTTTGTAGCCTGTAGTCCAAGCTACTCAGGAAGCACCAGGGGTTTTGAAAATCTTTCTTTTGAGCCAAGCGGCTTCTAGAACTCTGCATGCAGAAGATAATGACAACACTTAATTAGAGGAAGTGCTGTCTCTCATTGCTGCCCGGGCTTGCTCTGCTGGAAGGTCCATCTTCCCCACTGCACTTACTCACTGAAAGCCCCATCCCCCTCTGCCAGTATCAGTGAGCACTGGCTTCCAGCAACAGCTTCTTGAGGATGGGCGGCCCTTTCTCCTCGCTCATACATTCCCTTCTTCCCATGGCATAGCTTGAGAACAGGGACCACATAGTAAGGAATTGGAGGCAGTGGGGCTGGAGTTGAGAACACTGGATGCCCTTGTGGAGGAGACAAATTCGATTCCTAGCACCTATGTGGCAACTTACAACTACCTGTAACTCCAGTTCCTGGGAATTGGATACTCTCTTCTGGTATCTGAAGGTTCACATGCAGTGAACATACATACATGCAGGCAAAACACACACATTAGGAAAGGAAGGAAGAAAGGAAGGAAGGAAGGAAGGAAGGAAGGAAGGAAGGAAGGAAGGAAGGAAGGAAGGAAGGAAGGAAGGAAGGAAGGAAGGAAGGAAATAAAATTGTAGGCAGCTTGTCAAAACCTTGAGTCTCCTTAAGAAGTACAGACAGAGCTGGGCGGTGGTGGCGCACGCCTTTAATCCCAGCACTCGGGAGGCAGAGGCAGGCGGATCTCTGTGAGTTCGAGACCAGCCTGGTCTACAAGAGCTAGTTCCAGGACAGGCTCCAAAACCACAGAGAAACCTGTCTCGAAAAACCAAAAAAAAAAAAAAAAAGAAGTACAGACAGGTGGCTGGACATCAGAGAACACACCTGTAATCTCTGTACTTGTTGGGTCTGAGGAGGAGGATTGAGAGCTAGAAGCCAGACTGGGCAATGTAACAAGACTATTAAAAACATCTTAGGCACATGTAGGGTCCAGCTGTCTAAAGCTGACTCCCCGCTAGACTCGTGAACCAGTCCCCAGGTTCCCCTATTCCTTGCACTCCAGAATTGCCCCAGTGCCTGGCAGTGTGCATTCTCTGTTTTCATAACAGTTAATTTTGCATGTAAACTAGCTTTGGGCTGTACAGCTGGAGAACATGACTCCTAGATGTCCCTGAGAGACATCAGTGTAGGAATCTGTGACATCTCTACGGCACCAGCATGGGATTGGGTATCATCCATCCCACTGAGGGCCTGAGTAGAAGGAAAAGGTGGAAGGTTTCCGTGTGCTGCACAGAGCAAAGGTTTGTACACAGAGACTGCTCACACCTGAATGATAACACAGAAACTATATTAATTACAACACTGTCCAGCCAATATCTTAGGCCTATGTTTAGCTAACTCTTACATCTTAAATTAACCAATTTTTATTCATCTATGTATCACCATGAGACTGTGGCCTACCAGTAAGATTCCGGGCATCTGTCTTCTTCGGCAGCTACATGGCTCTTGACTCTGCCTACTTTCTCTCTGTATCTCTGTTCGTATTTCCCACCTGGCTTTTTTCTGTCCTGCCATAGGCTGAAGCAGCTTTATTCGTCAACCAATAGAGCAACATATATACAGAAGGACGTCCCACATCAAAGGTTCATGCTAGCAGTCTAGGCCATGACAGAAGGTGTTCAGCCACAGCTGTAACAATCCATAATTAAGATAAATTTCAGGTGACTGGGGACACAGCTGTCAGGAAAGAGCTTGTTGTACAAACATGAAGTCTTGAACTCATCTCCCCAAATCCTCAAGAAAGCTGGGCAACCCTGGGGTGGTAGAGACAGATGGATTCTGGGAGCTCCCTGGCCAGCCAGTCCAGACAAAACAGCAAGTTCAGTATGAGACCCTGTATATAATAACAACAAGAGTAATAATAATAATAAACCATAAAAACATGAGGACCTGTGTTTGAATTTCCAGGACACATGTAAAACTGGACTCATTAGTGAATATTTATAATCCCAGCAAGTCTGTGGCAAGATGGAAGGAGAAACCAGGAGGATCTTGGGAACGCTGTGGGCCTTCTGGCTTTGGCAACTGCAAAACTACAACAGACCCTGCTTCAAACAAAGTGGAACCACCTTCCCCCCGAGACTGTCCACTGACCTCATGGCACACGCATGCCCATACAGGAACACATACACAGGCCTACACACACACAAAGGTACTAATAAATAGTAAATAAGATGGAGAGTGATTGAAAAAGATGCCCAGTGTTGACCCCTGTTCTCCATCTGCACACACAGGAACACACACATGCATTTACAATGCACACTCCTAAATAAAAAAATTTTAACTTTATTTATAATTTTTTTTTCAAGTCAGGGTTTCTCTGTAGTTTTGGAGCCTGTCCTTGAACGAGCTCTTGTGGACCAGGCTGGCCTCAGACTCAGAGATCTATTGGTCTCTGTCTCCCAAGTGCTGGGATTAAAGGTGTGCGCCACCTCTGCCCAACAACTTTTATTTATTTTTTATGTGTATGGATGTTTTGCCTGTATGTATGTCTGTGTATCGCATGCATGTCTAGAGCCTGAGGAAGCCAGAAGAGGGCATTGGATTCCATGAAACTGGATTACAGTTGCTCGTGAGCTGCCATGTCATGTGAGTGCTGGAACCAAGCCTGAGTCCTCTGGAAGAACAGCCAGTGACATCATCTCTCCAGTCTGTAACATGAGGGCCGGGCTTGTTGGGGTTTCTGTTCTGCCCTGTTCCCGCAGCCAGCAAGTCCCAAAGAAAATCACACAGAGGTCTCCATAAGATTATAAACTATTGGCCCATTAGCTCAAGCTTCTTATTAGCTCTTGTAGCTTATATTAACCCATTATTCTTATCTATGTTAGCCACATGGCTCAGTACCTTTTTCAGCAGGGCAGGTCACATCCTGCTTCTTCAGTGATCTGGGCAGGACTGGGGAAAGAGCTTCCTTCTTCCCAGAGTATTTCTGTTCTCATTGCCCCACCTCTGCTTCCTGTCTGGTTTTCCCACCTGTACTTCCTGCCTGGCTACCAGCCAATCAGTGTTTATTTAAAATGTAATTTACAGAATACAGACAGTTCTCCTGCACTACCAGTCCAGTTCCATAAATATATAATACTTTTTTCTTCAAGACAAGGGTTCTCTGTGTAATAGTCCTGGCTGTCCTGGAACTCACTTTGTAGACTAGACTAGCCTTAATGTCACAGAGATCTGCCTGCCTCTGCCTCCTGAGTGCTGGGATTAAAGGCAAGTACCACCACCGCCTGGCTTAATAGTACATTTTTAAGAAAGAGGAACTTTGGTTTCCTTTCCATACTTTCTGTTATGTTCACTGAGGGAAGATGCCAGTTTTTCTGTCAGCCTCACGGTTTTCAAATTGTTTGCTCTCCATCTGAGACTTCACATTGCTGCACAGGTAACTTCCTGTCAGGGGACCCGTGACTTCCTGTGAGATGTTCCAGTCTCCTTGCTGGCCTAAGAAGAAACTTGTGTGAATAAATTTAAGTAGCCAGCAAGGGAACATCAGCTAAAACAAAACCAAACCCATATATCTCAGCACACACACAGGTTACTTTGTTACAATGTGTTTTAGGGCATAATCTGACATGGATGCATAGAACTGCCTGGGGGGTTCCGGACTGTCAGAAGCGTTAATGAGCTGAAATTCCAGTTAGTTACAGGAGGGCATTTTCCTGCCATTTCTACACTGTGGGCTTTAAAAACTGGTATTGAGAAAAAGCAAGAATCGTTTTTATTTTTTTAGCTTTATTTTATTTTTAAATGGAGACTAGAGGAGGGTATTGGATCCCCCTTGAGCTAGAATTACATTAAGTTGTGAGATGCCTGATGTGGGTGAAGGGAATTTCTCAGGTCCTCTGAAAGGACAGCATAGACTCTCAATTAACTGAAACTTCTCTCCAGCTCCAAGGCAGGAATCTTTATTGGAAATTTCTTAGTTTATCCCTTACTATTATTGTCTCAAGGCTAAAAGGAAATGTTTTCGATCCAAGTTCTCCACCATATTAAAAAATGAAAACTGTGGCACTCCATGGAGTCTGCATGTTGGAGCAAAGGAAGTTCCCAGTCGTGTCCATCCATCTCCCTGCTCCTCGCCCAAGTCTCCCTGCGGTGAACAGTCAGATTAGAAAGGAGATAAGGAATACAAATATATTCATGTACAAGAAGACGGCACAGCCCAGGATGTAGTTCCCATAGTCCAACAGGACTCAGCCCTCTTTAAGCCGTCCTCCTACAAGGACAGGAGACAAGGAGAACAACAAGGGATGTTTACTGCAACTCAGCAGGCTTGGAGAACACTCAGTGTCTTGATTCAATATCATGGAGTGTAGGACAGGCTGTGGCTCATAAAAGCCTGCTGAGGGGCCAAACTAGAAGACAGTGGTGTGTGACACAAACCTGTCCAGGTGTATCAGCAGACTCGGGTTTTTGTCTAGCCTGGCAGCAGATGGAGCCCAGGGAAGGGCCTGGGCTGGCTGTTTGCTCTGTGGCAAGTCAAGACAGGAGAACTTTGCAGAAAGGGTTGATCCAAGGAGAGGTCCAGCAAGACATGACATCTCGATGTGAGAGCTCTCTCTCTCTCTCTCTCTCTCTCTCTCTCTCTCTCTCTCTCTCTCACACACACACACACACACACACACACAGTGCAACAGCTGGCACGCAGGACTTATAGGAATGAAGTTGACAGGACCTTGATTCTGCGCACATGCTAATTCAAGGCCAGTAGATCTTCCCCTTTCTTTGTTTGGTGAACTGAAGTCTCCAGAAGGAAGCTACAGCCTCAAGTTGAAACCTTCTGCAAGGCCCATGAATCGATTAAAGCAACAATGATTGTGGTGAGGTTAAAATGTTGCTGCTTCTGCAACTAGTGACTACTTATCTTAGGCTTTCTTTAGCTCCATAAGTAGCTATTAGTTTGCCCACCTCTGTGTCAGACCTAACATCCTGTGACTCACAGATTGAAACTCCTAGCCCAGGGAAGTTTCCGCCAACCAAAAGGTTTTAGCATCCAAGGCCTGGAGCAGAGGTCTTCCCACTTTGCTGTAACCACCTAGCTAATGTTTCTGCCAATATAAGTGTCTTGGTTTATGGCCTTCCTTGTTATGTTACTCTAAAACCTTCATAAGACTGCTTTCACATTAGAATGTGGAATTTGTGGTGACCTAAATCTGTAATCCAATGACATAGCCACTCATATTTAGCTCCCAAACAAACCATCTCTAATTCCCTTTGAGGCAAGAATTATGTTTTTCAGTCAACAGATCTAAAGGTTCTGCATGCCAAAAAGTGCCATACTTTCAGAGCCCTTCTCTCTGAATCCCAATGGCAAAGAACTTAAAAAAAAAAATGACACAGAAGAGATCAGTGATTGTGTAAACAGTTTCTGCAAGGGGGGATCCAAATGGCTCCTGCCCAGAAACACTCATGCGCTCATCCTTGTCTGTAACCAGGGAAAATGATCAACTCCAGGCAAAGACCAATCTCACATGCTAATAGAAGAATGAATTTGGAGAGCTTTTTGTTGAACATTCCTGAGGCAGATGTGTGCCCCTAAGACAAATGGTGTAGTGCTGTTTCTACATTTCCACTCCCAACGGCAGCCTCCTGTAGTCAGCCTGTTGGTCTTGACACAGCAATAGTAAAGGCTCGGTGAGAGAAAGCTAGTTCCTTCAGGTTAAGTGGATGAAATCGCTGGCCTGGATGGGGACCTAATATTACAAGCTACCCAAACCATACCCACGTTAATCCAGCTGGTCAGGTCAGTCACCTGGCCAAGTGATGCCCCTAGGGATGTAGGTTTGCCTTAAGCCATGCTAAAGAGGTAGGAAGAATAATTATCCTTTTAATGACATAGTGTACTTCTTCTTCCCAGAATTCCTGCCCCTTAGGATAGAGTCCCTCAAACCACCATGAGGTTAGAGTGGGTTTGTGCTGTGGGACAATGGTTTTACCCTGTAAACATTTGTTTCTTGTACTTGTTTAATAAAACGCTGATTGGTCGGTAGCCAGGCAGAAAGTATAGGCCTGGTTACCATGCAGAAAGTAGATGCGGGGGCAATGAGAACAGGAGAATTCTGGGAAGAAGATTCTACAGTCTGCAGTCATGATCCAGACACAGAGCAAGCAAGATGTGACTATCTCGTCAAAAAAGGTACCAAGCCATGTGGTTAACATGAACAAGATGGGATAATATAAGTTAATAAGAAGCCTTAGCTAATGGCCAATCAGTTTATAACTAATGTAGACATCTGTGTGATATTCTTTGGGACTTAATGACTGCGGGAACCAGGCAGGACAGAAAACTCAAGACAACAGGTTTGTCTGTCTAAATTTATTTCAGATGTTGGCTCAGGGCCCAAGTGTGTTTTTTGGGGGATTCCTCTGGACTTTCTCACTCTGCTTCTAAAGCCCCCCTCCAAGGTAGCTGCTTGTCCATGCTGGTTTAACTTAAATGCTATGGTTCTTCTTCTCTCCTCCAGTCTTCCTCCTCCTCTGCTAAGCTACAGCTTGCCCTCCTGGGATTTCTCTTTTACACGCCAATAAAAGTATCTTCTTTGAATAAACTTTGGCTTGCTTGACTTTCAAACTCTTTCTAACTTTAAATTCTTAAATTTAAGTGAAAACATGAATCCGTTCCTACATCCGTAGTGTATCAGTCTTTCTGCCTTGGAATGTGAGCTCTTGCACTAAACAGAAGCAGAGCTCAGTTCAGGCCACGATTCTCTGCTAAGTGAGGGGATTGCACATTTATAGAACAGTGGCTTCAGAGATTTTTTTTTTTTTGGTGTCAGGATTGTAGAGACAGATCCTGAACTGCATATAATAAATGTGAACATGAATATGAATAAACGCCAGTAATTCATATCCTAATCAAATTCCTTAAGGTAACCAGGTTTGAATCTTTTAGCACAATCCAGAATGAAACACGGTTCATATTGACACACGTTTAAGTGAGATATTTAAAAAGTTAAAAGTAGGGGACTGGAGAGATGGCTCAGAGGTTAAGAGAACTGGCTGTTCTTCCAGAAGTTCTAAGTTCAATTCCCAGCAACCACATGGTGGCTCACAGCCATATATAATGAGATCTAGTGCCCTCTTCTGGCCTGCAGGCATACATGCAGACAGAACACTGTATACCTAATAAATAAATAAAACTAAAAAAAATTAAAAGTAATAGTTAATTGGTTTTTTTTTTAAATTGTCCTTTCAATACTGGGTCTTGCTATGTTGCCCAAGATTATACTGAACTCACAATCCTCTTGCCTCAACTTCCCAAGTGCTGAGATTATGAACATGTATTGCCAAGCCTCACTGTAAAAACGTTTAATGGAAATTCTGATACATGCTGCACCATGGAAATGGTGTGCCCCATGAAAGAAAGCAATCTGAGAAGGGATGGCTATCGTATGAACTGGTGGATGTGAAATGTCCAGAATGAGCCATAGCACAGAGGCAGGAGGGAGATCAGTAGCTCAGGCCTAGGGATGGTGGGAGCAGGCTGGGGGTGATAACTAATGCTTACAGACTTGAGAGGCAAATTTACAATGTATGAAGTATATCTCATTAAGACTGTAAAATAGGCCGAGTGGTGGTGGCACACACCTTTAACCCCAGTACTTGGGGGCAGAGGCAGGCGGATCTCCATGAAGTCAAGGCCAGTCTGGTCTACAAGAGCTAGTTCCAGGACAGGCTCCAAAGCTACACAGAGAAAATCTGTCTCAAAAAAAAAAAAAAAAAAAAAGACTATAAGATATTTGATTGGAATGCCTAGAACACATTCTGAAAGAACAGCTTCTTAAGATCCCCTAGAGCTTAATAGCCTCACTCATTCATAGTTCACACAAGGAGGACAAATAGTCACCAATGATCATGAGTGTGAGCAAGTTGGAAGAATCTCTCAACATCAGAGAATGGGTAGCTGAAGCATGGAATAATAGTCAAGACATACAAAACTACACAAGAGTTTATACAGATGGGTCAAGTCTATAGATAAATATGGTTAGATATTAAAGTTGTAGTGTTGTGTGCTAAAAGCTTTTGTGAGACCCGGTGTGGTGGTACATGCCTTTATTCCCAGCACTCAGGAGGAAGAGGCAGGTGGACCTCTACGAGTTCAAGGTCAGCCTGGTCGTAGCAGGTAGATTTTCTATTGTTGTGATAAAACAGACAACAGAAGAAGCCAGAGGGCAAGAGGAGGGCTGCTGTTGCCTTTTTAAAGAGAAAGGGACCGCACCCCAGTGGGCTGGTGTCTCAAAGGCTATTGGCTGAAGGAGCGGAAGGAGCTTCCACAACACCGCAACAATAAACAACTTGGGGAGGAAAGGATTTATTTTACTTACCCTCCCCCATCACAGTCCATCATCACAGAACTGAAGCAGAAGTTAGGGAGGAATGTTGCTTACTGGCTGTTCTCCATGGCCTGTTCAACCTTCATTCTTTATGTGTGTGTTTCGAGACAGGGTTTCTCTGTGTAGCCTTGGTTGTCATGGAACTTACTCTATAGACCAGACTGGCCTTGAACTCATAGAGATTCATCCCCCTCTGCCTTTCCAATGCTGGGATTTTAGGCATGTGTCACTACCACCTAGCTGTATTTTTATTTTTAAGTGTGTGTGGGTGCACATGCATATGTCTATGGAGATCAGAAGAGGGTGTCTGGTCCCCTAGAGCTTGAGTTACAAGTAGTTATGAGCTTCCCAGCATGGGTTCTGAGAGCTGAGCTCCAATATTTTAGGAGTATGTTCTTCACCACTAGCCATATGTCATGCCCTCTTTCCATAACAATTTCTTTTAATTAAAAGAAATTATTTAGCCAGTGGTGGTGGTGCATGCCTTTAATCCCAGCACTCAAGAGGCAGAGGCAAGTTTGAGGTCAGTCTGGTCTACAAAGTAATTTCGAGGCCAGGCAGAGCTGTTACACAGAAAATTCTGTTTCAGAAAAAAAAGAAAGAAATTACCTTATTTTATGTATATGAGTGGTTTTTGCCTTTATGATTGTCTAGGCACCACATGAATACAGTGCCTTCAGAGGCCAAAGAGTGCTGTGGAATAATCTTTGTGTACACTTTGAAGATGTGTATTTGCTAAGGTATCTTCTGATTGCTTTAATAAAGAGCTGAATGGTCAATATCAAGACATGAAGAGATGAGGCTGAACTTATGAGTCAGAGAGAGCAGAGGAGATATGAATTTATGTGCAGAAGAGATACCAGAGGACATGGTGAGGAAAAAGGAGATGCAAGGTGGAAGAGGGGTAAAAATCTATGGAACAAAACATAGATTAATATAAATGGGTGTAACGACATAAATGAATGCAGACATACATTCAGTCTGTAATTCATATATACAGTTTTAATGGGGAAATAGACTTACAGGACCACAGGTTCCCACAGAGAACAGGAAAGCAGAAAAAAGGGCTGCTGGGATCACGCCCGACAGATTTATCAGTAAACATTAGCCCGAGGCAAACATGCCCCCTAATGGGTGGGGCTTATCCCTACATCTCCCCCTTTTGTCTAAATAGGACAGAACTAAACCAAATACAGCTATATACAATAATAACAAATAATAAATATAACAAACAATATTGAGAACAAAAGTTTTGCTAAACATTCTATCTCAAGGAGTCTAAATAACATGAGAGTAACTACAATTATATAATCTTCAACTCCGTCAAAGATCCGAGAAGGGAATAAATATTACTTAACAAACGAGAGATATCCAAAATGTGCAACAATTGACAGAGACAACTGACTACCTGGGCAATCACCCAAAGTCTCGTTTGTAATGTTGAGTCAACCAACTTTGGCTAAGGCCTAACATAACTGACATACCATTCTTAGAACTATCCTACCCTGTCTTGGCAGGATAAGACAATCCTGTTTCATCCACTTAGGGATATTCTGTATCTTTGTCAGAAGTTGAGGTATGGGCTTTTCTTAACCCAAAGGCCAGTTCTGCCAAGAAGACAAGCTCCCAGTGGAGTGTCTTTGGTGCTCAACGTTCTCTCGGGAGTAGAGTGGCGTTGCCAGGAGTAATTGTGTCTCATTGGCACAGAATTTTAGGTTAGATTAAAGGCCATTTTCTACAGCTCTTCGAAGAGGCTGAAGATCATACTATCTATACTAAATATAATCTCTATGTGTCTAAAAGACCTGATTAACCTAAAAATAAATATGACAAACATATAATTCTCAATACCTATCTAACTTGAAGACTAAAAGAATAAACAACTGTGCAATATATAAATAGTATCAGAGTTAGAAATGTACATTGTAATATGGTAGATGTATCAATACAATATAGACAAAGTTATAAGCATACTCATACAAAAATAGAGGTAGGAACACTCACATTTAATATTCAATATATCAATATACAAGAAACAGTACCAATACAATTTTCTATAAACAGTAATTCACAAATACCAATCATCCCATAAAACCAGTTAATCCCCCTTCTTTTTTTTTTGAAAATACCCCTAATTCCATAAAATATCACCCCATCCCCTCAACCCTAAACCAACCACTAAAAGATGTCCCTAACCCTGAGGGCAAACTCTGTTGGGAGAGGGGATGTCGTTCTCTAAGATTGCTTCTAGCTGACATGGGTGCGATGTTCTATATATTAATACTTACAGAACATGTCCCTCCATCAGTAATTAAATATTCAGGGTCCCTTAAATTCTTTGAAGATGGGTATTTTCCTGTGGAGATAAGAAGAGAACCCTGCCCCCAACCTATCTGTATTACTTACCATCAGTATGATCGCCATCCATGTGATTGAATTGTTATTTATCTTTTCCAAGTGGCTTCTCTTCATCAAAATGAACCTTTATTAATTTTGACGATATCCACAATTTTTTCTCACCTGTGGAGACAAGAGCAAATCCCCTTCCCCAATGCAGCACATCTCCTGGCTTCCATTGTGAGGTCAGCACATCCTTGAAATAAACTGGTTGATTTAGTTCAGTAGACGTTTCCATTATCCAATGTCTTTCTGCAGCCAATGTTTCCTTCTCATTAGTGTTAAGAAAATTCAAGGTTAACAAAGCATTGTGTAACCTATTTCTGGGGGTATTTTCCACCCCTTTCTGTTTGTTCAACATATCCTTTATAGTTCGATTTGATCTTTCTATGACTGCTTGACCTGTAGGATTGTATGGTATACCTGTAACATGCTTGACATTGTAATAATCAAAAAACCATTTCATTTTCCTAGAGACATAAGCAGGACCATTATCTGTCTTTATTTGTGTAGGTATACCCATGATAGCCATGACTTCTAATAAATGAGTGATTACTGAATCAGCTTTTTCTGAACTTAAAGCCGTTGCCCACTGAAAGCCTGAATACGTGTCAATGGTGTGATGAACATATTTTAATTTGCCAAATTCTGCAAAGTGGAACACATCCATCTGCCAGATTTCATTCCTTTGGGTGCCCTTTGGATTAGCCTCTGCAGGCAGTGGCGTTTGGTTATAGAAAGAGCAAGTAGGGCATTTCTTTACAATCTCCTTAGCTTGTTGCCATGTAATAGAAAACTCTTTCTTCAAACCTTTGCTATTAACATGATGTTTTTATGAAATTCAGAGGCTTGTAGCACACTACCAATCAATAATTGATCAATTTCTGCATTACGCTGTGCTAGAGGACCTGGTAGACCTGTATGGGATCGGATGTGTGTTATGTACATAGGGCAAAGCCTGTTCCTAATCAAATCTTGTACCTGGATAAACAATGAGGTTAATTCTGTATCATCAGGTATAAATTCAGCAGTTTCAATATGTAAAATAACTCTCTGCGTATTGTGAATCAGTAACTATATTAATAGGTTCTTTAAAATCCCTTAGCACCATAAGAATGGCATATAATTCTGCCTTCTGGGCAGAATCATAAGGACTTTGTTCCATCTTACCCAAGTCTTCTGATTTGTAACCTGCCTTCCCTGATTTATTGGCATCAGTATAGAATGTATGAGCTCCAGTTATTGGAGCATCATGGACGATTCGAGGAAGGATCCAAGAAGTTCTCTTTATGAAGTTAAGCCTCTTGCTTTTTGGATAGTTGTTATTAATGTCTCCCAAAAAATTAGCACAAGTTCTTTGCCATGGTTTATTATCTTCCCATAATTTCTTTAGTTCATCAGCAGCGAAAGGCACTATAATTTCTGCTGGGTCTATGCCTGCTAGTTGACGAAGTCTCAACTTGCCTCTTATAATTAACTCAGAGACTTTTTCCACATAAGTTTTCAGTTTCTTACTTGGTTTATGTGGTAAAAAGATCCATTCCAAGATAATATCATCTCTCTGCATTAAAATTCCTGTAGGGGAAATTTTTGATGGTAGTATGATGAGAATACAATCGAGCTCTGGATTTCACCTGTCCATATGTGCCTATTGTAATTTTTCCTCAATCATTGTCAGTTCCTTTTCTGCTTCAGCTGTTAATTCTCTGGGACTGTTTAAATCTTTGTCACCATCCAAGGTTTTATTCAAATGAATTATTAGATCAGGTGTTATTCCAATAGCTGGTCGTAGACTGGAAATGTCTCCTAACAGTCTTTGAAAGTCATTAAGAGTCCATAAGCGATCTCTCCTAATTTGTGCCTTTTGTGTCTTAATTTTTTGCAAACCTATTTTATAACCTAAATAATTAACACAATCTCCCTTCTGAATCTTTTCAGGAGCAATTTGCAATCCCCATTTAGGTAAAAGTATCTTTATTTCTTCAAACAGTCTGTTCAAGGTATCCATGTTTGAATCGGATAACAAAATGTCGTCCATGTAATGATATACTATCAATTTTGGAAATTTCTTGCGTATTATTTGCAATGGTTGATTCACAAAATATTGGCACAGGGAGGGGCTATTTAACATACCCTGGGGGAGGATGGCCCAGTGGTACCTCCTCGAAGGTTGAGAATTATTATAAGTAGGCACTGTGAAGGCAAATTTTTCTCTATCTTCTTTTTGTAAAGGTATAGTGAAAAAACAATCCTTTAAATCAATAACTATGAGAGGCCATCCTTTTGGCAATAAAGAGGGCAAAGGAATTCCAGATTGCAGAGGGCCCATAGGTTAAATAACCTTGTTGATAACCCTGAGATCTGTCACCATTCTCCATTTACCTGATTTTTTCTTAACCACAAATACAGGAGAATTCCAAGGGCTGGTAGATTCTTCTCTATGTCCAGCATCTAATTGCTCTTGTACCAGCTGTTCTAAAGCCTGTAACTTTTCCTCAACTAAATGCCATTGCTTTGTCCATATTGGTTTCTCAGTCAACTATTTTAGAGGTAAGGCTGTTGGTATCTCTGAAGGGACATCAATTGCTTGTTCTTGTATAGCCCGAATGGCCGTTTTTCTCCGTTTGTAATATCTTTTAATATTATTATCAGAAATATAGGCTCTAGAAGTAGCAGGAATGTTAATTTGGGTATTCCATTGTTGTAATAGGTCACAACCCCATAAATTCATTGCAATATTGGCTACATATGGCCTTAATTTTTCTATTTGTCCCTCTGGTCCTATACATTCAACCCATCTCATGCTCTGCCTTACTCGAGATAGGGTTCCAATTCCCAGGAGCTGAACATTTACATTCTGAAGAGGCCAATACGGATGCCAAGATTCTTGGGTAATGATACTTACATCCGCACCTGTGTCCAGCAGACCAGTAATAAAAATGCCATTTACACACACTCTTAGCTTTGGTCTTTGATCATTTATAGAAGTTTGCCAAAACACACAGAATTCATCTTTCTGATCATTATTACTTGTAACAGTAGGCATGGGGCTTCCTAATTATCCTGACGAGGCACGTTCTCTGCAGTAACTGGAAATGACTGAACCATGTTTGCCATGGGGGCCTGTGAGGCCCCCCTCTCACGTTTCCCATCTGTATCAGGTTGCCTTGTCTATCTCATGTAGACCTGCACTCATTCGTCCAGTGTCTGCCTTTTCCACATCTTCTACATAAACCTGAAGGCTGACTCCTCCTATTTCTGTTATTTCTATAAGATGCATTATTATTATTTCTGAAAATCCGTTGTCTACAATTCCTTTTCATATGACCCATTTTGCCACAATTAAAACATTTGGTATTCTGATGTCTCCCTTTACCGTTGGAAATTGCTTCTTCTACCCATGCTTCAGTGACATAGTCAAATGTATCAACATTCAGTGTATGCAAGACCCATTCTTCCAATGGTGCTGATCTGAGATTTAAAGGCCCCAAAATCCTTTTGCATTCCACATTTGCATTTTCATAAGCCAAAGACTCGATCATTATACGTCTTGCTTCTGGGTCAGATATCCCTATTTGTACAGCTTTAGTTAGTCTTTGTAAAAAGTCACTAAAGGGTTCTCTCTGACCTTGTTTAACTCTGACAAATGATTCCATTCTCTGTCCTGGGTCTTGCACCCTGTCCCAAGCCCTTAAGGCTGCTGT
The DNA here is from genome assembly GCF_950005125.1 of Chionomys nivalis. Lineage (NCBI taxonomy): Eukaryota > Metazoa > Chordata > Mammalia > Rodentia > Cricetidae > Chionomys > Chionomys nivalis. The sequence continues at coordinate 60,027,050 of NC_080086.1, read as the reverse complement.
AATACACATGGAGAGTGTGTTTTCATCCAAATTAGCTTGTTTCTGAGGGTCATAAAAGAGCCCCTCTCCTAGAATTTGATCTAGGGAAATCTCAATTCCCTTTGCTCTTTCCTGCTGTTCTAAAAGTCTAGCCTCTTGCCTGAATAAGCATTTCCATTTCAATTGCGGTCCACTCTCAAGTACCACAGAGCTCAGCTGTAACCAGTCAGAGGGAGTTGCTTTGCTTGTCGTGGCCCAAGATTTTAGCATCTCTTTAATAAAAGAGGCATGCATCCCAAAAGTCATTACAGCCTGTTTAATTTCTTTGAGATCATTCATATGGACAGGTTCCCATGTATCTTCCTTGATGACCCTAGGGTTTCTGGAACCAACTACTTTCTCTGTTGTTACAACTGGAAAGGCAGATAGAACTGTAGGTAGAGAGCTTTGTGGGAATTGTCCCAGAGAGATTTACCCACAGATGTAGTTAAAATTTGCCTTTCTACCCCTTGCTCTTCTTCATCAGAATTTAGAAATTCCTCAATCTTTTCAATTATATTCACCATTGCCTTCTGCAATGTCTGAATCTCCTGTCCAGAATTATGTTCCAAAGCCTTCATTGAGGATTCTAAAGTATGAAGTTTGTCCATTAGAGATAACATCTCATCTTTGGACATAATTTTTATAGCATAAACCGTGCCTTCTTGTATTGACAATCTTTCCGCCAATCTGTCATAAGCTTTAGACAAAATCCGATTGTCACATTCAGCAGTTTTGATTCTCTCAGTTAATTTTTTCAGTTCCTACTGAAAGGGACTGAAGCTTACGATCCAAATCAGCTGTTCCCTCTTCCATAGTAATGAATTTCTCCTTAATATCAGCCGTTAATGTTTCAGTTCCTACAGAAAGGGACTGAAGCTTATGATCCAAATCAGGTGTTCCCTCTTCCATAGTAATAAATTTCTCCTTAACATCAGCCTTACCTCTTCTAAATTTTGTTCAGTTTGTCGAGTTGTGTTAAACAAAGATCTGTTCTCTGCCTGGAGAACTTCAAACTGATTCTTGAGAAGATTGTTGTCATTCTCAATTGTTTTTAAGCGTTCAACCTCGTCTCATAAAGACTTTATCATATATCTATTATCAAACCATATAGTACCAAGGAAAACTACGAATCCCAGAAAGATCCATATCTGTGGGCTGACAGACACTTCTTGTAAAATCTCCCACATGGTACAATCGAAAAGGCTGTTAAGTCTTGAATGGTAATGTTTTCAAACATTTTTCTTATTATAAAAGAAAATTATTTACCTGTAATGACGTTTTCCTGCCAGTGGTGGCGAAAGAAATGCACCTGAGTCCACGTGGTCTAAGCCAGAGCCGATCTGAAACAATTAACTCAAAACGAAAATTATTGTACTGCCTGAGAAGTTAGATTGGTTGCGGAAGAGGTCACTTTGTCTTCTGCTGTGGCGGCTTTTGCTTCAAAACCACAGGTGCTTCCATTAATTCAGGCAGTGGGGCTTAGCCAAGGCAGGCAGGGAGTGGTTAACATGCTCTGGCCTGAGTAAGTGTGAAAGAAGGGGCAGGCCCACAGGCTAGGTGTAAGGTGCCGAGTGGGGGTCGCCGCTCTGCGACTGTATTGTGGCCTGGAGTGGGGGAAGGGAAAGCGAGCCGGGAGCGCACTGTGAAAGCTAGCAGGCTATGCTCGCCCAATCGCACTTCCTGAGGTCCGGTAGCTAACTTGCTCGCAAAGGCTGGGAAAGATCGAGCTTGCGCCCCCCTCGTGCTGGGGCGGGGGCAAAATAGCCCGACATTGGACGCCAAAAGGTAATGACATAAATGAATGCAGACAGATTATAAAAATATATACAGCTTTAATGGGGAAATAGACTTACAGGACCACAGGTTCCCGCGGAGACCAGGAAAGCAGAAAAAAGGGCTGCTGGGATCATGCCCAGCAGATTTATCAGTAAACATTAGCCCGAGGCGAACACGCCCCCTAATGGGTGGGGCTTATCCCTACAAATGGGTTAATTTAAGTAATAAGAGCTAGTAGGACAAGCCTAAGTTATAGGCCAAACTTTCATAATTAATAAAAGTCTCTGTCATTATTTGGGAGCTGCCTGATGGGACAGAGAAAGACTTGTTATATATGGCATCAACATAGGGGCTTGAATATCCAAATATAGGGCCTGAGAAAGCTAAGAAAAGTTCTGGACAAGGAGCCAGTTTGGGGCACCACCTCTTGGCAGGGTAGAGGCATGGGATTTAGAAATATAGTAAAGGATATGATGATGTGGGATTTCATTGGTCAATAAAGAAACTGTCTTGGCCCATCTTGGCAGAATTTAGATAGGCGGAGTAAACAGAACAGAATGCTGGGAGGAAGAGGAAGTGAACTCAGATGCGATGTCGCTCCTCTCCAGAGCAGATGCGATGAAGCTCCAACCCAGGATGGACGTAGGCTAGAATCTTCCTGGTAAGCGCACCTTGGGGTGCTACACAGATTATTAGAAATGGGCTAAATTAATATGTGAGAATTAGCCAAGAAGAGGCTAGATATAATGGGCCAGGCAGTGTTTAAAAGAATACAGTTTGTGTGTTTTTATTTCGGGGCATAAGCTAGCCAGGCGATCGGGAGCTGGGGTGGCAGGAACACAGCCCGCAGCTCCCCTCTACAATATGAAGACACAAATAAAATAATAAAACAGAGAAACATACAAGATAGTATCAAGAGGGAATTCCAATGAGTACTGAAATTTGCCTACATTTAATTCCTGGAGTACAAGATCTGGCTATTAGCCACACCTGTTGACAATAACCTTGAGAGAGCAGAACTCTAGGTGGAAACTTTGAGGTAGAAGCACAATAACCTTGAAGGAACTAGAGGTAAGTTTCAACTCTCTGACCTTTGGTCAACATGAAAATAGGCTCGTATTTTCAAGCCTCCACAAGCTGGAATGTACCTTTCTAATCCTGCAGTCTTTTTCAGGTGGGTCAGTACTAGGCATACAAAGATGTGGCTACTAGCTGCTACCTGTGGCAGCCCAGGAAAAAATACACAAAAAAACTCCAGCATCTGAAGCCCACACAAGAGCCCCTGGGCAGGGGCTGGAGAGGTGACTCAGTGGTTAAGAGTATTAGCTGCTCTTCCAGAGGATCCAGGTTTACCAGTACCACATGGCAGCTCACAATGTCTGTAACCTCCGGTCCAGGGGACCTGATGTGTTCTTCTGGTCCAGGGAACCTGATGCCTTCTTCTGGCCCCATCAAGCACAAGCGACACACATGATACTCATGCATACATGCAGGCAAAACACCCATACACATACAATACAGTACAATACTATACTATACTATACTATACTATACTATACTATACTATACTATACTATCAATATATCTTTTTAAAAGAACTGCTAAACACAGTAGGCTGTGTTTGTGAGCCCATAATAATGAACTGGATGGCTCTAGAAAGAGATTTGGGTTTTCATCCAATCAAGCTGAAAGTCAGCAGCAAAATACAACACAAAGCAAGCAAACAAACAAAACCAAGTTCAAGTATATGCTGGCACACCCTGTCAGTTCCAGTGCTCAGGAGCCAGAGGCAGGTGGATCTCTCTGAGTCCGTGTCCAGCCAGGGCTCTACGGCAAGACCCTGCCTCAAGAATTAATTAATTAATTAACAATATAAATAAATGAACAAACTAAATAAAAGCCAGCTCAGACCCATGGGTGGTAGGGGACCAACAGAAATCGCAGGAGCTTTCACCCACTTTTCAACTCTCCCTCGCAACATGGAGGGAAGGAGAAAGGGGAATAGAGCAGCCGATCTAATTGACACACCCTCAAATTTTGATGCTCTTTCTCTTAACTCTCTGTTTGATAGCTCTCTCTTGATTAGTCCTGTTTTATAACTTATCAACTCCCCCACACACCCAGTCGATTAGCACCTCAAGAATGTGTGTGGGTTTTTTTTTTTAAGTGGAGGTAATTTTTGCTTTGTTATTCAAATTGTTACACTTTTGGGGCAAAAAAACAAATCCCCCTTTCCTCTTCCAAGTCAGCCCAGTTTGTTCTCTGAGCGAGGACAGAGAGGAACTTGAGACAGGAGAACTGACTGTCTCCGTTCTTTACAGATCTAGTCCTGTGAGTAGCAAATCTGATCCTAGCTGCTGTGGATGAGAACATGCTGGGACTGGGCTCTCCATCCTATACTGGCAGGAAAGATGGCATAACCACTTTGGGAAGCTATCCAAGGATGTTCTTAAAGGTTAAACACACACCCATCGAGTAAGCCGACAATCTCCTCCGAGCTGTTTACACAGGTGAATAAAGCCTAGGTCACACAAGAAGCATGGAACTGCATGGCAGCACATGCCTGTCATCTGTATGCTCAGGAGGCTGAAGCTGGAAGACCAGGAGTCTGAGACCAGCCTTGGCTACACAGGAGTTCTAGGTCTGTCGTAGCTCCATTTTAAGACCCAACGTGACATGATCTAGCGGTGCTGCAGGCAGTTTGAAATAACACAACCATTTTGAGACCTGTTTGTCAATGAGATCAGTGACTCAAAACACTGGAAGCTGCTCACAAAAAAGTTCCCGCGCTGGTGACAGCCATGCCTGTCCACAGGAGAAAGCATAAATGGTGGGGTACTAAACAAAATTCTCGACAACAATAACAAGACACTCACTTAAAAACACAATGATTTACACTTGTACATGACTTTGAGTCAGCTGGATAGTTCTGCTCTGGGCCAGACGAGGGTGATGCTGGCTGGGATCTGCTTTAGTCACCTAGCACTCAGCTGGGCTGGCAGAACTTCTGTGGACTCTCACACATCTGGCACCTGGCCAGTTGATGTCTGGAGTGGTGACATGTCTCTACCTTCTAGCAGGTTCTCAAAGCGGCTGGGAAGTTCTAGTGAGAATAGATGCCTGTGGGGCCTGGGCTTGCAACTTGGGAAACATTGCTCCTGTCATGTTATAGACACCCAGACAAGGTATAAAACAACTGCAGGTAGCACTACGGGAGGCATGAGACTCTCATCCACAGGATGGGCAACCTCCAAGCACAGCATCAAGTCTCTTAGTGAGGGCACGGAGTGTGCTGCTGATGGGGATGTGGTGTAGCCATTTCGGAAAACAGTACAGGTTTCCTAAAATAGTTAAAAATAATATCATAACTTTCAGCAATATCACTTCTCACTATCTCTCTCCCACAAACTGAAAGCAGGAAGGCTAAGAGACAGTTCTACAGCCACATTTATAGCAGCATTGGGCAAGAGGTAGAATATACTCAGGGTGTCACAAGAAAATTACAGATAAACAAATTGGTCTATCTGCACAATGGAACGGCGCACGCCTTTAATCCCAGCATTCAGGAGGCAGAGGCAGGCGGATCTCTGGGAGTTCAAGGTCAGCCTGGTCTACAAGAGCTAGTTCCGGGACAGGCACCAAAGCTACAGAGAAACCCTGCCTCGAAAAACAAAAAAACAAACAAACAACAACAACAACAAAAAAAAAACATTACTCAACCTGGAAAACGAGGGAAATCCTAGGGCACGTTAAAACATAGGTGAAGCTGAGGCTATGATGCTAAGTGAAGTTATTGAGTTGGCTCATTGATGTGTGTGCTATGATTACCATTAATAAATAAAGAAACTGCTTTGGGCCTATAGCAAGGCAGAACATAGGTGGGCAGGGAAAACTAAGCTGAATGCTGGGAGAAAGGAGGCAGAGTCAGGAAGACACCATGGAGCAGCAGCAAGACACAGATTAATGGGGATGGGTTAAATTAGAGTTAGCCAAGAAGCTAGAGCTAATGGGCCAAGCAGTGGTTTAAATAATATATTTTTTGTGTGATTATTTTAGGTTTAAGCTAGCCAGGTGGCCAGGAACAAACAAGTAGCACTCCCTGAAACAAATTGGCACCAACGTGGCAAACTAAAATCCACTTAAAAACTTGAGAGAGCTTAATTCTAGACACAAAAATTCAGATTTTAACACAGTTTCTTGCTGTTTGCTGGTGGTGTGCCACAGCTCCTTTAAGAGAGGTTTTCCTGACTCAGCGATAGCAGAAAAGCCATGCCATTTTGAAATGCTGACTTTCTGGGCTGTGCTGCCAGTGTGACCTCTGGCTCTTTCGGGAGACAGAGCATATGAATGGGGTTTGTGAGCGGCGAGCTGCAACTTGCTTGATGGTAAAGTGGACCAGCTTTGTGCCTGGAACTGGGGAGGTATGTTCAGCTCAGAGGCACAAGCAGCTCCGCCATGCTGAGTGGTCCAGGACAATTCTGTATTCTATCAATTATGTTTTTAAAAAATGCTAATTGGCCAGTAGCCAGGCAGGAAGTATAGGCAGGACAACCAGACAGGAAGCAGAGGTGGGGCAATGAGAACAGGAGAATTCTGAGAAGAAGGAAGCCCATTCCTCTCTAGTCCTGCCCAGACACTAAGAAGGAATATGTGACCTGCCCTGCCAAAAAAGGTACCAAGTCTTGTGGTTAACATAGATATGAATAATGGGTTAATATAAGTTATAAGAGCTAGTAAGAACCCTAAGCTAATGGGCCAATCGGTTTATATCTAATGTAGATTCTCTGTGTGACTTTCTCTGGGACTAAATGCCTGGGGAACTGGGCAGGACAGCAACCCCAACAAGCAGGCCTTTTGTTACAATCCTGGACTATGCAGAACAAGCAGGCAGTAGCATATATACCATAGTAATGGCACAGCTTAAATTTTAAGAAGTGCTTAGCATTTTAAAAAGCGTTCCTGAACAGTAAAGAATTATAGATATGCAATAAAGACAAATCAAGATGAGTCATAATGTTGGATAAATGTACATAGGCTTGGAAGAGAGAAGAAAAAGAGTATAGAGAGTTGGAAAAAGTAAATAGTTTAAAAAAAATAAAAGAAAATCTTTAAAGAGACAGAGTACAGATAGTCATAGATTAAAAGGAGTAAAGAAAAATAAGCCATGTAAAATGGAAAATTCATAGAGAGTCTGAATTGTATGTATTATTGTGTTATCTTTAAAATTTTTGACTGTAAGGAGCTAAGTACAGAGAGGCATTGCATTGTATGGGCTGCTAAGCTAAACCAGCAGGTATATTATAAAGGTATCATGACTTCCAAATTTGGGTCTAAGGATATGTTGCTTTGGAAAAGAGGTTCTTCTCTTGTTTCCACAGAGGATGAGAACCTATGGATTGCTTCCAGACAGGTATGGTTTTATGGAATAAGATGCCCTGAAAGGTCACCTTGAACACCCCTTGTTGTAAGGAGGTGTGGGTTGCGTCCCGCCACCTGGCTAGCTAATCCCCAAAATAAGCACACAGAAATTGTATTAAGTAAATTACTGCCTGGCCCATTATCTCTAGCCTCTTATTGGCTAATGCTCACATATTCGTCCAACCCATTTCCATTAATGTGTATCACCACTTGACTTTGGCTTACTGGCATGAGTCTAACCAGCATCCATTTTGGGCAGGAGAATCATGGTGTTTGCCTGATTCTGCTCTTCTTCCCAGCATCCAGTTCTGTCTTCCCCACCTACCTAACTTTCTGCCCTATCAAAAGGCCAAGGCAGTCTCTTTATTCAACCAATGAAGGCAACACACAAACAGAAGAACCTCCTACACCAACCCCTCAAAAATTACTTTGCCCAACTGCTGACCGAGATGAAACTAGCACACAGGATATACCATAAAAGACCTGATTAACAGCACCCCCAATCAGCAGGGAGAAGTATGGAGAAAACTATGCCCATATTCCCAAATATTGTCCATTAATGTTTGTTTAAATTTAAAGTGGAATATGTTATAGATATGAATAATTTGCATTGGTTTGGATCTTGGTTTATTGATACAAATTTAATGTCAGTTTTGTTATACTGTATATTTCTGCTCTTGATTAAGGTACTGTGATTGTGCAGCTCATTTAAAAAATTTAATGTATAATTAAGAAATATAGGTTAATAGATAATCATCTATAATAATCAAGCTTGTAGTCATCTTAGTTAGATTTTCTGATGGACAGAGATGTATTTCAGATGAATAAGCATTCTTCAAACTTTTCAAAGACTATGGAATATGGCATTTAAAATGTTTTAAGAACTTAGGACTTTTCATAACAATGAGACATGTCTGCCCCTGGCAGCACCAATTACTTCAAGAGGAAGATGGGCATTGAAGAGGCTCCTTATGGAGTTTGCTAGCCATTTGGGCAAGAAACTGCTCTTGCCTGGACTGCCTCTTGGTATGCTGTAAAAACTGGACATGAAGAACCCACAGAGAAATGACTGCTAAACTTGCCTAAAGGTGAGATGGTCTTAGACATTACATGGAAATTCTTGACCCATGCTGGTGCTCCAATCTGTTGCAGGAGACAGATGCATGGGAACCTTGCTGGTAAGTCACAGCCACATGGCGATACACAGATTAATAGAAATGTCTTAATTTAAGATATAAGAGCGAGCTAACAATATGTTTAAGCTATTGGCCAAACAGTATTGCAAATAATATAGTTTCTGAGTGACTATTTCGAGTCTGGGCATCCAGGAATGAATGAGGAGCCTCTGACAACAGACAACATACCAAAACTATGGGGTGATATGGGTTTTATTTTGCAAGTTGGGGCTACAACAAGAAGATATCCCTAATTTTCTCAATTAAAAATAATCTTTGGTCTATTAGTGTCTCTCCTTGAATTTTAAGAAATGTTAGGGTCTTTCTCAGTCCAACAACTCAAAGGGATCTCTCTCTCTCTTTGTGTGCGTGTGTGTGTGTGTGTGTGTGTGTGTGTGCATGTTTCTCTCTCCCTCTCTCCCTCCTTCCTTCCTCCCCTAATTCATCCTTCTATGCTGGGGATGGATCCCAGAACATAGCATTCACTCAGCCTGTGCTCTACCTTTGAGTACTCTCCAGTCCAAGAAAATTATGTCCAGAGTTCCAGCCTTTCTCTAGCAGAGCCTAGCTTTGAGGTTTGGTGCTGGGTATGGAAACCAGGGTCTTTCACACGCTAGACACATTCTCAACTGTTCAACTGCGATTGTATGTGTGCATACTTGTATGTATACACACACATATACACACACCATTCCAGCTTTGCATTGCAGTCCTTATGAGCCATTGAACCTCATTCCTGTGCAACCAGGTTCCGTTCTAACACACTCACTGTTCCGGATCTCTTGCTGGTCATGGACACAGCTGAGGCTTGGGTCAGACTCTCTCATGTTCAGTTATTGTGCCCATCATGCCAAGGTTTTTAGTTGTGGCTCCTCCTACCAAACACAGACAAGTCACTATGTCACAGTGCAATGTTCAAGTAGGGAGCTCTTCATTGCTATTGCTGCAAACATCATTCTTTTATTAATTTTTTTTGGGGGGGGGTTCAAGACAGGGTTTCTCTGTAGCTTTGGAGCCTGTACTGGAACTAGCTTTGTAGACCAGACTGGCCTCAAACTTGCAGAGATCCACCTACCTCTGCCTCTCGAGTGCTGGGATTAAAGATGTGTACCACTGCTGCCCAGCTTTTATTATTATTATTAATTTTTAGGTCAACATTCAGAGTAATTGGTTTCATTGTGCCATCTCCACTCACATGTTGTTATACTTTGTCCCTTCTTCTGTACCTCCTGTCCTCCCTCACCTGCCCCCACCTCCATTACTTCCAACTTCTGCATTACAGGATTATTTTTAATCAGGAGCACTCTTCATATGTCCAACAGATTTACGTTAGTAGAATCTCAAAATTGTAATGAAATAGATTTTCAGTTTTGTTTTTGGTGCTGTGGTTGGAACTCAGCACCAAGAACGGAGTCTGCAGAGAGGAAGGGGCAGTAAGAGAAACTTCGTTTGGAAGCGGTGTTGGTTCCACAGGAACATAAAGATTTTGAGAGGGATGCCACTGAGACCCTGGTGGTATCAGGAGGAAAACTGAGCAAATCTCCACCTTCCATCCCGTACCCCATGAGCAGGACTTGGAGGCTGGAGCTGCATGTCTCTGGAGGATCAGGTATCAGAGGCTGCAGATGGCTGCAGGAATGATTCAAGCCAACAGCTCAAGGGAAGCATGGCATCTGGGAGGATGGGGCAATTGGATCCTGAGCCAGTCCCCTGCCATCTCCCACAGGTCTGTCCCTGGTGTTGAAGGTAGTATCCTCTTCGCTGCTGGAGTCCACTGGGAGCTTGGCTCTGAAACCTTCCTTCTCTTTCCTCTTCTGGTCTTGGATACTAGCCTCTGGTCATGAGGAATTATATCAGGCTGTACTGGGTGATAGCCTCACCATAAGGAACTGCTTAGCCCCAGCCTGATGTCTCAGCTCCACCTGCAGAAACATGTCCGGATAGCTAAAGCAACTCATTCTGCCAAACTACAAAACAGCTGTAACTTCCTGATAGCCACCTGTGTGTGTATGTGTTCCCATTCCCTCTGAATGAGCTCAGTCTTCATCCCATAGAAGGTTGGGGCCCCTCATTGTACCAAAAAAAAAAAAGCAGTTTCAGTCTTTTGAGATCAAGTCTATATCTCTGTATGAATCTCTGTCTAATACACAGAATCTGTCTACTGAATGTGTGTGCATGCAAATACTGCTCAAAACTGGACCTTAAGAAAGGGTGTCTGTTCTGGAAACCGAATGCCAAAAGTTGAAGATGGTCTCACTCTAGGTTCACAGCTCTGTCCCTCTCCCTCCATGTAGCAAGGGGAGTGAGGGCTGCAGTTTCTCTTGCCTGGGCTGGCAAACACCACTTGCTGAGGCCTGGGGCTCTAGTGCGTGTCATTCCGTTGCTGCCACGGTAGCTGAGGGTAAGTAAGCTAGGGACCATCTATTCGCTCATGGTGGTAGGCTACCAAACAAAGTCTGCCGCTAGCACTTTGCCCTCTGGGCTGTCAGCTCTGTGTGGAGGGATGGGGACTTTCCTATCCTCTATTAATGCCACCCAAATCCAACCTGGTAGATCAATGGGTTCATTTGGTTACTTACAGGAGTGTGCATGATGGCTGATCCTGGTTGTCAGCTTGACACACCTAGGAAGGAGGAACCTCAGCTGAGGAATTGCCTTCATCAGATTGGCCTGTGCGCATGTCTGTGGGAGCATTTTCTTTATTAATAATTAATGGAGAGGGGTTCAACCCACTCTTGGTAGTAGCATCTTTAGGGAGGTGGGTCTATACTGTATAAGAAAGCCAGGAGGAACAAGTCTATAGGCAGTGTTTCTCCATGGGATCTGCCTTAGTTCCTCCTTTGAGTTCCTGCGTTGGCTTCCCCAGTAATAGACTATGTTGTGTAAGCCAAATAAACCCTTTTCTCTCTAATTGCTTTGTTCTCAAGGTGTTTATATTGCAGCAACAGAAAACAAGCTGGAACAATAACTTTGAAGTGGGAGGGTACTTGTGAATCCAGTAGGTTTCAGAGCTTTCCTGGGGCTTGCCAGTTGTTTACTTCCTCTGAGAAATACGTTATGATTGGGGAAATTGCTCACAGTACCCTAGGATCTCAGTTACTTTGAATTTACTTAGAATTTCTGCTCCAGCACAAGATTGTCCGATTTCCCTCCAGGACTGCATTGTTGGGTCAGGGTGTCTTGTGCCTGACGGCTCCATCTGCACCAAGGCCCTTCTGAACTTGCTTTGTTTGTGTTTGTCTAACAGAAACCACTCAATGCTTCTCAAAATGAGTGTTCTTCAGCAGTTAGCTTAATCCACCTAGATAAGAAAAGGAAAATATCACTTCCCAGAAGCACCTTCTGTAGATTAAAAACAAATACAATGGGGCTGGAGAGATGACTCAGCAGTTAAGAGTACTGGCTGCTCTTGCAGAGGACCCAGCGACTCACAACTGTCTGTGACTCCAGTCCTAGGGAATCTGATGCTTTATCCTGAACTCCATGGGCAGGGGATACACATATGGTCCACATACATACATACATGCAGACAAAAACCTGCATACCTAAAGCAGGAATCCTTGAGACTTTTATTATTTTTTATTAATCAAATCCATGCACAATAATTACAAGACAGAGGGAGGAGTCCGGGTTTCATCACCAGCTGCTCTGGCAATCTCGCTGGGGAATCAGTTCTCTGCTGCTGCACCGTAACCTCGTTCCTTAAGGGCTGACTCCAAGCCGGTTCCCTCACTGTCAGAGAGAGAGAGGAGAGTGAGAGAGAGAGAGAGAGAGAGAGAGAGAGACCCTCGCCCTCAGTTCTTACCCAGTCATGTACCCAGAGAAGACCAAGCTCATAGGGCTAGCTCCCCAATACCGTTGGCTTCCCACAAAACATACCCATAAAATAAATAAATCCAAATAAACAAATAAATTAAAAACCCAGATCCTCTCATTAATTACGTCTTCATCGCTGTGACAAAACCCCCGACTTAAGGGAGGAAGGGCTCATTTCGACTCATAGTTTGGGGATTCAGCCCATCATGGCAGCAGGGGCAGCTTAAGAAAAATTTCAAAGGTCCTAGTGCCCACTTCTTTTTTTTTTATTATTTTTTTATTTTTTTTCCTAGTGCCCACTTCTGTCAGTCAGACCCCACCTTTAAAGGCTCCATACCTGCCAAACTGTGCCACCAGCTGAGAATTAGGTTTTTTTTTGATTTTTTATTGCTTTATAAATAATACCATTCAAAATTTCCACCTCCTCCCATTTCCCTTCTGCTCCCCCACTTACCCTCCTCCCTCCCCCTCCAGTCCTAAGAGAGGGCAGAGTACCCTGCCCTGTGTGAAATCCAAGGCCCTCCACGCTCCATCCAGGCTTAGGAAGGTATGCATCCAAATAGAATAGGATCCCAAAAAGCCAGTACATGCAGTAGAATCAAATCCCAGTGCCATTATCATTGGCTTCTCAATCATTCTTCATTGTCAGCCACATTCAAAGAGTCTGGTTTGATCACATGCTCATTTAGTCTCAGTCCAGCTGGCCTTGGTGTGCTCCCATTAGATCAGTCACACCGTTTCAGTGGGTGGACGAACCCCTCGCAGTCCTGACTTCCTTGCTCATATTTTCCCTCTTTCTGCTCTTCAATTAGACCTTGGGAGTTCAGTCCAGTGTTCTGATGTGGGTCTCTGTCTCTATCTCCATCCATTGCCGGATGAAGGTTCTATGGTGATATTCAAGATATTCATCATTCTGACTATGGGACAAGGCCAGTTCAGTCACCCTCTCCTCTACTGCCCAAGGACCTAACTGGGGACATCCCCTTGGACACCTGGGAACCCCTCTTGAGCCAAGTCTCTTGCCAACCCTAAAATGGCTCCCTTAATTAAGATATCTTCTTTCCTGCTCCCATATCTGCTCTTCCTCCATCTCAACCATCTCACTCCCCCAAGCTCTCCCCAATCCTCCCCTTCTCCCTTCTCTCTCCCCCTTTCCCCTTCCCCTCACCCCACCCCTCCCCCCATGCTCCCAACTTTTGCCCGGTGATCTTGTCTGCTTCCAATTTTCAGGAATATCTTTATATGTTTTTCTTTGGGTTCACTTTATTATTTACTTCTCTAAGATCGCGAACTATAGGCTTAATGTCCTTTGTTTATGGCTAGAATCCTCTTATGAGTGAGTACATACCATCTTTTTGGGTCTGGGTCACCTCACTCAAGATAGTGTTTTCTGTTTCCATCCATTTGCATGCAAAATTCAAGATGTCATTGTTTTTTACCGCTGAGTAGTACTCTAATGTGTCTATGTGTCACACTTTCTTTATCCATTCTTCCATTGAGGGGCATCTAGGTTGTTTCCAGGTTCTGGCTATTACGAATAGTGCTTCTATGAACATAGTTTTTAAACCCGTGAGCCTGTGGGGAACATTTCACATCCAGATCATAACTTACCAGGCAGACTGACTGTGGTGTCTTTGACGGCAGTGGCTCAGGTCTCTGCACCCACTGACACTAGTGACTGATACCTGTTTGTCCTTTCTTGGCGTAGGCTACCAGGAGCTGACTTAAGCCATCAGCTGATGACTTTCTCAATAGATCTGTGGACCTCTGGGCCAACAAGAAGTCACCAGGCCAAAGAACCCTCACCACACTCTGCTGGACCGCTGTTTTACAGCGCCACCTTGTGGCAGAAAGGAAAGTAACAGTGTTAAAAAGCTGGTTTGGTTCCTCCTTTTCTCAGAGGAAACGTTGGGGAATCCTAGGTCTAGTGGTCTAGAAGAGGAGGTTCTAAAAAGGATATTAAAAGAATTCTGGAAACCCTGTCTCGAAAACCCCCCCCCAAAAAAGAATTCTGTCTTGTGGGAAGCTTAGCTTCTGAAGCCTGTGCATAAAATCCAAATTCAATTATAGCTAACTTCTCTTTGAAATTTACCCATAAATTACCATCAGCAGAAGTAGGAGCTGCTGTATTGTGGATGCTGAATGACCCGAGAGATGGATGCACTAACGTGTGGTTTCCAGGGTGGTGAGTCTGTGCACCTTTAGGAGTTGGGGGCCTTAATGGGAGCTCCCTGGGCCATTTGGAACTGCCCTTGAAAATAACCACGAGACCTCCCACCCAGCTTCTCTTCATTTTTTTACCCTCCAGATGGCAATGAAAGCTGTTTGAGCCATGCCTCCCACCATGATGTACTGGCCTTTGGACCACTCATCCATGGACAGCAGCCTCTACAGGCACGGGCCAAGATAAGCCTCTCTTTTATGTGGTTTGCCATTATGCATGTCTGTGCACTGTGCGAATTCAGTACCCACAGAGGCCAGAAAAGGCTGTTGGATCCTCTGGGACTGGAGTTACAGATGGTTAGGAGACATCCTGAGGGTGGTAGAATTTTAACCTGGGTCCTCTGGAAGAGTAGCCTCTGAATCAGCAAGTCATCTCTCTAGCCCCTCTTTTAAATTTAGTATATTTCAAAACTATGCATAAATTTGTGTGTGGGTATGTGCTAGTGAGTGTAGATACCCATGGAGTCCAGAAGAGGGCACCAGATCCTTTGGAGATAGAGCCATCAGCTGTTGTGAGCTGTCTGGTGTTGGTGCTGGGAACCAAACTCTACAAGGGGAGTATGTGCTCTTACCTACTGAGCCATCTCTCCAGTGCCAAGACCTCTCTATTTATTAGTTAATGTCTTCGAGTATTTTGGTAAATAATGGAAAACTAGCAAGTACATTGTCCTTGCAAAAGGGAAAAATAATAGTGAAACTTTTTCCTCTTTGAAGTTTGGCTATGGCTTTGTCTTTCTTCAGTGAAAATCAGGTGTAGTTTGAAAGTACTTATGGAAAAGTTATGTATTAAAGCTCTTCCTTCACCTTTGTTTTGGTTTTCTATGTAGCCCTGACTGTCCTGGAACTCACTCATAGATCAGGCTGGCCTCGAACTCAGAGATCTGCTCTTTCGATTTCCTGCAAGTTGAATGTGCCTACGCATAACTGTAACAAGTGCCTGTCAGTGGTGGTTGTTCAGGAGTGGGGTTCTGCAATGGGAAGAGAGGTCACTTAGCCTTACAGACAACCAGCCACACAGGGCATCCTAGCCTTTGTATTGTTATGATGAACACCATGACCAAAAGTAACTGGGAGAGGAAAAGAATTATTTGGCTTATGTGCTCTTATAATAGTCCATGATTTAGGGAAATTAGAGCAAAAGCTCAAGGCAGGAACTGAAGCAGAGACCATGGAGGAATGCTCCTTACTGGCTTGCTCAGCCTCCTTTCTCATGCAACCCAGGTATGGCACCACCGAGCTCAGAGTGAGCTGAGCCTCCCACATCAATCATTAACCAAGGAAATACCCCATAGACTTGACTACAGGACAATCCAACAAAGGCAATTCCTTAGTTGATATTTCTTCTTCCCAGATCTGTCTAGGTTTGTGTCAAGTAGATAAAAACTAACCAGCACACATGTTATCTCCCACCTGCCTTTTCTAGACATAGAAAGTGAATCTCAGCAAGGGTCTGTAAGTCTTGAAAATGACAGCTAGTGGCCTCTGCCCAGGCTCCTGTCTCGGGTTCCTGGCGACGTCACAATATGCTCTTTGTTTGAGTTTGGACCGAGTATGTGGGGAGTCTGCCAGGTAAGGGCCTGCTAGGAGAGGAGTCAGGGACATGTCCAGGGAGCCAGCTGGACTTTGCTCCTGTGATCTTCGCAGAGAGCAGAAAGTCCCGTGTCAACCACCGTTCCATTACAGAACACTTGGGGTGACTGGCTTAGAAAGAGGATGGGTTCACTTAGCTCAGATTTTAGAGGTTTCAACCCATGGGCACTGTTCATGGCTAAGTTTCTTTTAGGCCTGGTTCCAACAAAACACCACCACCATTACCATAACCACAAACAATAATAATGCTAACTAATATGAAAATCTTGTCTCTTTAAGAAAGTTCTCATAAGCTTTGGAAGATTGAGTTGAATCCACGAAAGCCCATAGGTTGAGAAAAACTTGTAAAAAGTACTATCAAGCTGTTTCCCCACCTGCCTATTTCCTTAAAGGGGAAGAGACCAGAGGTCATGGAAGTATGAAGGAGGTGATAATTAGTGTTCGACAGGTCGACCTACTGGATGGGTGACTCCCTGATAGGGACCCCCCACACTTGGAAAAGACTGTGGGGTTTCCGGCTCTGAATGACTTTCTGTCTGTAATTTCTCTCATGTGCCACTATAAGCAGCTATGGGTATTTTCCCCACTGCTTTTGTGTTTATCTCATGAAAATATTCCATCTACTGGGTACACATATAGCTGTGGATGGTCAGGAATGATTTCTACTTAAGCCGAATAATTCTGATGAATAGAAATAATACTAGAATATTTTTCATTACTCAGACTGACATAGGAAAGTAATAGCATTCTCTGTCACAAAGACAGCCAATTTTAGACTTCAGAACCAATTCAAACAAACTGGTTGCCCCTGGAGACGAATATCTGGTTGCCCCTACAGACAAATACATGAGGTCAATTTCCCAGGTTTTTATTGCTGATTCAAGGCCAGAGCATGAAGCAGTTTTAGTAGACATAATTTTCTCAGCAATGGACTTTCTGCACATACTCCCCAACCTGAAGATTCAGTCAACTAACTTTTTATTGTTTAAGTCCTGAATTTCAATGTCACTTTCTGTCTGGGAACCCCAATCACTCAAAACTACATGCTTACTTTGCTCACTGGCTGGTCAGCGCCACCTCCCTAGCCTGAGAGAAACTGTGATCAATATGGTTCTGTTCCTTATTGTTTATTCAAGGAGTACTACGTGACCCTGAAGATGTGGTTCATACTTGTCCAGAGGTTTTTGGCTGTGAGAAGAAGCGGGAGCGATGTAGGGGAAATATGAGAGAAGTGTGTGTGTGTGTGTGTGTGTGTGTGTGTGTGTGTGTGTGTGTGTAAGAGAGAGAGTGATGTGGGATTCCCCTCTGTAGACCGTGAATATGTTTTATTGCCACTAGTTAATAAAGAAGCTGCTTTCTACTGATGGCTTAACCGAGTAAAACCAGGCAGAAAATCCAAACAGAGATGTAGATAGAGTGTAGGCGGAGTCAAGGAGATGCTGAAGGAGACAAATGCCCCAGAAACTTACCAGTAAATCACAAGCCTCGTGGTAAAATACAAAATAATAGGAATGAGTTAATGTAAGATATAAGAGTTGGCCAGGGATATGCCTAAGCTATCGGCCAGGCAGTGTTGTAAATAATATAGTTTCTGTGTTATTATTCGGGTCTGACTGGCTGGGGAATGAAAGAGCAGCCTCTGCTTACATGTGTGTGTTGTTAGGAAGATGTATCTGAATTGCAGAGAGGGACGTGTGAGGGAGGAGTAGGAGAGATGAGATATGGCTGTGTAAAGAGGAAGTGTGAAGTATGTAGCTGTCTGGAGAACGCGTGGAGATTGTCACTGTAGAGCTGCGTGGCTGTGTAGATGGTGGCTGTAGCTGGAGAAAGATGAAACTGTGTAGAGAGACTGTCAAGAAAGAGAGATTCTTTAAGTTGAAGTAGAAGAGAAGGTGACCATCAGGAAAATGTGAGTGTGTGCTTCTTCCCTCTTTCCTTTCCCTTTTTCTTTTTTTAAGCATTAATTTCCTTATTTACCTTCAGATAGAAAAGTCTAGCCCTTGCCGCATTCGTGGATCTTTTTCGTAACCCTTGGATGATGGAGGAAGGTCATTGGTTAAAAAATAAAGAAACTGCTTGGCCCTCATAGGTTAGAACGTAGGTGGGTGGAGTAAACAGAACAGAATGCTGGGAGGAAGAGGAAGTAGGCTCAGACTGGATAGCTCTCCTCTCTAGGGCAGATGCGATGAAGCTCCGACCCAGGATGGACGTAGGCTAGAATCTTCCCGGTAAGCGCACCTTGGGGTGCTACACACATTATTAGAAATGGGCTAGTCCAGGTGCGAGAGTTAGCCAAGAAGAGGCTAGATATAATGGGCCAAGCAGTGTTTAAAAGAATACAGTTTGTGTGTTGTTATTTCAGGGCATAAGCTAGCCAGGCGACTAGGAGCTGGGGCAGCAGGAACACAACCTGCAGCTCCCTACTGCCACGGACTGACTCTCTTGGAGATCGAAGACCGAGGGAGAACAGGGGTGAAGGCTTAGGAGAACCCAGGATTCGGCGAATGACAGACAGACACAACTCTAATGAGATTTGAATCTGCTGCAACTTTACTAAAATTCAAGCATCACTTTTAAGAGACTACAGAAGGAAGTTGGCAGACATAAAAGTTTCCATAGAAAAATGATTACAGACAATTGATTATTCTCAGCAAGTCTTGTGGTCAGGGCCAGGCGGGCAGAGCTTTTCTTTGAAATTCGTCTCACACCGCTAACTACCTGTGCTTCCTCATGGCCCTAAATCATATCTGCCCTCAAGGTAACCAAGGTAACCCAAACACCATTCTTCAACTGTGCTTCCTCATGGCCCTAAATCATATCTGCCCTCAAGGTAACCAAGGTAACCCAAACACCATTCTTCAGGATTCCACCCCCAGGGTTTGTTCCAATATTGAATGACTGACTTCATGTTATCAAGAATAGCCTGCCTTTCTTTCCTATCTAAAATGCACCAGGGGTTTCTCATTCTGGCTAGCCTCTCCATAAATGATAACTCATGCCATTCCATACATTTTCCTTCATAATTTACCCATCTTCTACCAAATCTCCTATCATGGGCTCTTTCTGTTCTAGGGTATCTATAAATTCCCCCAGAGAGTGAGCTGGAGTTTTAATCATAACATTAATGGCCTGAATCAAGGGAGGTAACTGACGCATCAGTTCCTCCGTATTCAAGGAGCCGTTGGAAATGCTTCCTGGTTCCTTGAACAGATTTTTTGTCAAGAGAAAAATAGAACAGAAGCAGAGTCAATGCAAGAAACCATCGCCAGGAACAAAGTGAACGAGATCGTTGAGGCTGATCAGGCACCTCAACTCGAGCAGACTGCCAGGGAACTGCCAGGGGCCAAGCTCCGGGAAGCACGAGCCCCTCATTTTGAGACGGCCACCACCTGAGAGGCATTTTGTCACACAGGCGGGACAGCCGTGGATGTGGCACCCTACTACCCTTGTAGGTGGCCTTGGAGTGGGATGTCTGCACTGGAGGAGACAACTGTTTATCTCACGGTCTGGGAGGTAAAAGGTCTAATATGTCTCCCATGGGCATGGCCCCAAGGACCTCACTTCCTCTCGCTTGCTTCCAAGTCTTAAATGTTCCACTTCCTCCCAGTAGTGCAATGGGCTGGGGCCAAGCCTTCACCACTTGAGAGCCCAATCCCATTAGCACAGTAGATGGAGCTAGGAAGAGCCTCTGGGCTGCTTCTAGGGGGTGAGTCAGGGCAGATGTGTTCATCTTTTTCCAATTATTTATTTATATGGGCTCTCTCTGTGTGTCTCTCTCTGTCTATCTGTCTCTGTCTGTCTCTGTATCTCTCTCTCTGTCTCTCTCTTGTGTGTGTGTATGTGTGTGTGTGTGTGTTGCCTACAGAGGCCAGGAGACAGCACCAGATCCCCCTGAAACTGGAGTTACAGGGAGCTGTGAAGTTCCATGTGGGTGCAATCAAATCCCAGTCCTCTGGAAGAGCAATCAGTGCTCTTGACTGCTGAGCCAATTCTTCACCTCCATAATCTTTAGTCTTGAGGTTCCCTAGGAGACACATTTCTGAGCGTGTCTGTGAGGGCATTTTCAGAGAGGTTTGACTGAGGAGGGAAGACCGTATCCCATGAGCTGTTCTCTTGGACCAAATGAAATGGAGAAAACAAGCTGAGTTTCAGCACTCATCTCTCTCTGCTCAGGATTGTGGATGTGCTGTGACCTGCTGCATCACACTCCTGCCACCACACCTCCACCCTGAGGGACCACACCCTCACACTGCAAGCCAAAATGACCCTTCTTTCTCTAGCTTACTTTTGTTGGATATTTTGTCATAGCAACAGCAAAGGTAAATAATTCAGGGGTCAAATGCTGTGTGCCAGCTGGGTGCACTTGGTGGGAACAGAAGGCTATGGAGGCATCCCAACCCTCTGAAAGCTTGCTGGAGCCACTCAGAGCGTGCAGCTGTGGTGTCCTAATGCAGAGAAGAATTGCTGTCTTCAGATGGCTGCACCAACATGGCGCCAGCTCTCTCTCAGGTGCACAATGTGGGAGTGACAGCCCCTGGAGCAGCTCTCGTGAAAACAGTGTGACACCTGGAAGTGCAGTGTGTGGTGGGTCTAAGTCCTGTCGTGCTGTGTCCACCAGAGATGTGTCGAGAAGCTGGGAAGCCGAGTCATCTCTCCAGGCCCTCTCTCCTTCTTCTGCTAAAGTCGCCAGAATCCAATCATTAGAGCTACAGCCTCACAACTTAATCTAATCGCTTCCCCATGCCCCACCTCTAAACACCAGGGTTGAATTCAATTTCCTCTCTGTTAATACTATGAACAGGAAACTTTGGAGGCCAAATCCAGTGCTTAGGCAAACAAAGCACATTCAAACCCTCTGAATTGAGAGTGAAGGAGAACTGGGTTCCCAGAGAAGATGCTGGGCCAGAAATCCCACCAGCACTCAGCCCCATCACCTAGGTTTCTAGGCATCACCTCTTCCCTGACAGTTGATTCATCTCCATGGCCAGAGGCAAGATAGTGAGACTCTGCCTGTGCTGATGGGTTTAGTCAGCCTGTGGAGACAGCCCCTTCCTGAAGAGGGCAGGTACTATGGTGGGGGATTTGACAATCCAGCGTATAGAGGGAATCGTTCCAACTTTCCCGGCACTTAGCCCACCGGGACTTTCCCAGGACTGCACACTTTTCCCCTCTGGAACATTATAATTTTTTATCAGTTCAAAGCAGTCCCAATTCAGAGAAATTTCACTGTATAAGGTCACTGTGAACAATAGCCTTGGGCTTTTCTTGCTGATGACTTTCCAATCCCACTGTCAGCCTCCCACTGTCGGTCAGCTGAGTGTGTTGAATACAGTGGCTTTTAACCGGTGATCCAGTTCACAGCACATTTGCAGACTGCAGTGGGATTTGAACTATGTCCTTTCACTTGTCCCAAGAAGGAGTCAACCAATTATGAACTCACCTGCTTTCTAGCTCAGGAAACTTGAGCTCAGAGAGATGACCTGCTTGCCTAAGACCACAAAGGAGTGGGTAACCCATCGGGGACTCCCCAACCTCTGCTGGGTATTGTTAGAGATAGGTCTGGGGTCCCGAGAAAATAACCGCACCATCCAAAGTATTTCAGCAAGCAGAAAGTTTACTTATGCAGAAGGGAGCACAGCCACGATGAATCCAGCAGGTGAGCACACCCGGAGGGAGTCCCTCTGGGTGCGGTGTGCCACTCTGAGAAGTCATAATGTATTTTCTTTTTAATTATGAGTCTGTGTGTGGGCCTGGGTATGTGAGTGCAAATATCTGGGGAAGCCAGAGGCATTGGATCCCTTTGAAGCTGGAGTTCCAGGAGGTTGTGAGGCTCCTGACATGGGTGATGGGAACTGAACTCCAGCCCTCTGCAAAAGGAGTGCACGCTCTTAACCACTGAGCCGCCTTGAGCCCCATGGCCTCACACTCATTCTCAGTGGGCTAACTCAGAATGGCACAGATGATGGGCAAGCACAGCTTTCAAAAGGAAGATGCAACTTACTGTCCATGTTGCTTATGTTTCTCAGTCCCTCTCTGCTGGTGGAAAGGAACAGGGCTTCCCCATGCAGAGAGCTGTTGGATAAAGCACAGGAAGCCTGCTGAATGTGCATTACACACAACAGCAACGGTAACTGCACGTTCTCGTGAAGGTGGGCACAGCCCTCGTGGATCCACCTAATACTATAAAATTGCTTGTTTCTTTCGAACGCCAAATGCAACTGGACATCTTGAAATTTTATTTGATAAATCTGATGACTGAGACTTGGAGAAGATGTTTCACGGTCACCACGGCCCAGGGAGGAACAGAGACCACCCACAAGGATGTGGGGAGTTTCGGGCAAATCCAGCCTTGAATCCTGCTGCTCCTGTGGGTGGCTGGGAAGCCCTCTGAAGTTTCTGGTGTATGATAGAAAAAGCAGCTTCCTCACATGCTTCCTGTGTGTCCCTGTCCCTTCCCCAGCTGTCCTGCAGGGCAGAAACGTGAAGCAGATCCGAGATCCCCCACGGAAACTGGAGACCAGAAAAGTGAGGTCACAGCAATTAGAGCCGATGCTGGTGAATGAGATTTCCAGACAAGGAGGACCGGCTGCTCAGGAAGCGGCTAATTAAGCAGGAGACTCTAATTAAGAAACGATTGGAGCTTTTGCTGCAAACCCCAGTGGCTGCCCAGCAGAGCAGAGAGAGTCTGATGCTCAGGCTCCTCCTAGTGCAGTTGCTCACTGGGGACCTCAGGTAACTCACACAGCCTCTCCCCGCTGCTGTTTTGGAAGCTATTAAATGAGGACGCTGGGCTGATTGCTTAAAACGCTGCTGGCCTCGAAACGGGCGATTCCAGAGAGCAGATGTACTACACTTCTGGGATCCTTCCCTCCGACACTGGATAATTCCTCTGCCTTCTAGGGGTCCTCCTCGCCCTCTGTGCACCCTACCAGAGGCCATTTATCATTTCTAGAGGCTTCTGCTCTGTAAAGCCAGCTGTCGTCAATTGTGCCTTTCTTTGTTTTTTTATATCTCAGCTTAACTTCTATTTGCAGATCCCATGCCTCTAGGCTGGCAATTCGAGGTTCCCCTGGGATGCACCACACTCTAGGGACTGAATGCCATGCCAAATCATTTTTAGGCAGGGGTCAGAAGACTCTGCTGAGATTTCCTTGCTACCATCTGGGCCTCAGGGGTGGTCCATGGCTGGTTGCCATGGAGACTGCATTTCCATCTGCTGAGGATGCAACTTGCGGTGGATGATGGTGATAATGACCACAATTATCCTGTTTCCCAATGTTCACATCCTTGGTAGTTCCTCTCCGCAGCACTCGCTGCAGGATTGGCCATGTGACGGCTTCTGACTAACTGATCGGAAGGAGATGTAATCTAAGCAAAAAAACAAGGGGGGGGGGGAACGACAAACTTTTCATGATTGCAGTTTTGTTCCTTGGGGTCCTGGCACTGCCATTTGACATGCCTAGGTTAGCTGCCTGGAGCAAGGTAAGAAGTACAGGTTAATGTAGACAAAGCCAGGGGGTGTGTTATTCCAGGCAAGGTTGACCTGCTAACTGACTATAGCCAAGAAGATTCAGATTCAGAAAGCCAATGGACTCATCAAGTGTGGGGATCATTTGCTATGCAATAAAAGCTAACTGATACACAGCTTTCCCTACACTTTCGTGTCTGCACCTCCTGCCCAGCGTTGTAAGAATATATAGACGCTTTCCTTCCATGTACAGGGCTCTGTAGCCCAAGGCCTGAGTTGTCCTGTCTTACAGAAGTGAGCAAGGAGGGGCCTCTCTTGATTTGGAATTTGTAAGACGTCATTTGCTAAGGTGTAGCAAAGGCTTTTAAGTCATTGTTTGTCTGTATTTTGAGACAATGTCTCCGATAGCCCAGGCTAACCTGACACTCACTGTGTAGATTAGGCTGGCCTCTTGCCCCCTCTTCTCAAGGACTGGGATCACAGGTGTGGCCACTCATCTGGCCTCACTGTCACTCTTTGTTTCATTTAACTAAGAAAATAATCTGAAATTTCAGGAAAAATGTAAGACATGGGTCTTGCTGTTTTACCTAGTCTGCAGTCTGTTCTTAATCTTAGGAGCTCAAACGATCCCCCTGCTTCAGACTCCTGACACTTGAGGTTACAGGCACATGTGATCCACCTGGCACAGATTTAAAAAAATCAAATCTCTATACAAATTGATTTTGATGATAGTGTTACTTATACTAGCAAAAACATATAAATCAGGGGGCTGGAGAGATGGCTCAGTAGTTAAGAGCATTGGCTGCTCTTCCAGAGGACTCAAGTTCAATTCCTAGCATGCATATGACAGGGCACAGCTATCTGTAACTCCAGTTCCAGGGAACCCAATACCCATGGGGAAAACACCACCAATGCACATTTAAAAAGTATAAATTATCTAAATGTTCAACAAATAGTGCGGAAATTATATATTTGTATGACTACGATTACAAGAAATTTGCAAACAATATAAAACAGTGTTTTGGAATACAGCAAGCTATTGGACTGAAAAGTATGTGAAATCACATAGGACTCTTATATTCAAAGGCAGGGAAATGTTGGAGCTGGTGGCATGTCTTAGCAGGTAAATGCACCACTTGCTTCCAGGCTGAAGAGCTGAATTCAATCCCTGAAACCCACATTGGGGAAAATTGACTTCCAAAAGTTGAAAGTGGTGGTGCACATCTGTCACTCCAGTACTGGGGAGGTAGAGGCAGGAGGATCGGGCATTGAAGGTTATTTCCCACTGTATAGGAAATTTGAGACCAACCTGAGCTATGTTAGACCTTATCTCAAGTTTAAATTAAAAGTAAGATTAAATTATATTAAGTAAGGTATGCAGAAGACTTTGGGTATGTGCTATGTAAACCACATCACTGTATAGAATGGACTTGTTCCTGGATCTGGGACCACGCACCACCAAGTTCTTGAGTCTAGTGAAGGAAAGATGCACACTATACAATTTGTGATACTAAACACACACTGAGATGTGACTCCACTTCCCAGGTTGGCAACGTGTGTAAAAGTGCAGACACAGATTTCTGTGTTGCTTATTGATAAAGGTATAAAAGGATGCCAATTTTGGAGGATCATTTATCCAGAACGAAAATTCCTACCTGGTCCTGTGAATGTTTCAGTCTGCAGAATCTACTAGGGTGTGTAGGAGCCTGGAAGGTGGAGATAAATCAGGCATCCAGCTGGAGAGTGCCAGCTGTTACTAAGGAGAGGAGCAACCACTGCTGAGCAGAAGTTTGCAAAGGTGTGTCTTAGGTGACAACAGCATGTGAGGTGAGAGCCTGGGGATAAGGGCACAGTTAGAGGTCCTTAGGGACACAAAGATTTGCTAGATGGGTTTACAGGATATGGTTGTGCTCACACTGGGAAAACCAGAACAGACGCTGCTCAGTCCCTGATGCCGCCTGCCTCAGCAATCCCAGTCTGACGCTGAAGGCCTTGAGGATTCCGGAGAGCTGTTGGTTTTCAGTCCACACTGGAGGACAGTGGCAGTGGCGGCAGCAGCAGATTAGATGCACTGACAAACAGGAGAGGGAGGCAAGCAGACGAAGGAGCCACGGCTTTGGCTGACCAGATGGCTCAGTGGGTAAAGACCACTAGAGTTTGATCTCTCTCCATGGGACGCATGTGGTGGATGGGAAGGACTGATTCCTGCTATCTGTCCTCTGATCTTCACACGCGTGCTGTAACATGCGCGCCCATAGATATTCTCTCTCTCTCTCTCTCTCTCTCTCTCTCTCTCTCTCTCTCTCTCTCTCTCTCTCTCTTTTTCTCTGTAAAAAAGTTTTGAAAAGTCACAGCTTTATTCCTTGGACCTCTCTATATTTAGGCTGCTACCAGAAGGTGCCATTTACTCTGTTAGAGAGCCTTCTTTGTCTGTTAGTCTTTCCTACAGACCTTCCCGGAGTTGAGTCTCTTCCAGATTCAGTGAAGTTGACAACCAAGAAAAACCAACACAGAAGGAATTCAACCAGAGGTAGTTGGTGCTGTTCTCCAGGGTACTGGGATTCAGGTTTATGCCTTCCACTCCCAGCCTTGGTTTTCCTTCCTCAAGGATGGGTAGGAAGATTGGGCAGGAAAGGATGGGGTGCACAGGCAAGGGTGATCATAGGTTCCAAGGGACAGGCTGCCTCTGAGGGTCCAGGCTCTTTCCAGAAGGGACTCCACCCCACCCTGCTCCAGAGAAGATTGACTTCTCTGAATAGCAAAGTGCTATGAGGGTTGGTGGATCCGAGGATACATAACTAAGTGTGAAGGAGACCCCTGACATATCAGGGTTCTCTCCTAGACCTTGGAGTGGCACAAGCCACACCCAAACACCTGTTTTCACAGAGAGATCCTTTATCAAGTGGGGAAGAAAAAGTAGCTGCTTTCTGACTCAGGCAGGAAAATAGCAGCAAGTGACCTTGCAGGTGTAATTTTTAAGAAAAAAAAAAGAGTTGTTAGAGTGGGCAAGGATTCAGTAGCACATTTTGATGGAGTATGTTAGTTAGGTGAACCAAAGGGGACTTTTAATTGCTGAACCTTGGTACTTTGATAGCTGGACCTGGACCTTGGTAGTCAGCCACAGGAGGAGGAATTGACCAAATATGGCATAGACCTTGGTAGCTAGCTTTAGAAATGTAATCTAATGGTTTTTTTTATTAAGTCAGAAGGGAGGGGGGGAAAGATGACCAGGGTCTCTTCATTACCTCCTTTTTGTTTTGTTATTGGGTTGTTGGGTGTTGGGTAACTGGGCATCTTTGTCTCTGGCTGCTTCCTGCTGACATTTGGGGTGTTGTTGTTAGGGGACACAAGGAAGCTGGGTTGCTGGTCAAGTTTGGGACGAGCCACCTCCCTTTAAAAAAGCGGCCACCTCCCTCCTCGCGCTCTCTTACTTCCTGCTCCGCTTCCGGTGACTAGACTCCCTTCCTGATTGCGCAGAGGGCTGTTGTCTGGGACGGTGATCTGTAAGTTTTTTCCCTTTTAAATAAATAACCATTTTATTAATCATAATTCCAAACTGGTGTTTGTGACTTACGCCTTCGCTTTCAAAGTGTAGTCTGTGAGGCTGGACCAGGATGGAGATTCCAAGCAAACAGCTGGGGCTGGTGCTGCAGTTATTGGAGCAGCGGGTAGTCGATTTGAAACATGTTGGGACAGATAGACTAGGGACAAAGGTGGAGTTAAGGAGTTTAGAAAAATAGTTTTTGGATATAAATTTGAAAATTTTAGGTCCATGGTTCTGGTAGTTGGGAAAAGGAGTCCCAAGAATAGGGAAAGGGGAAGAGATCCCTCCCTTAGGAGTAGGCAATGGGCAGAAAAACTTAGGCTACTGGTTGACAGGAATACTTACCTGGAGTCTGAGAGTTCTTGGGAGTAAGCAGGGAAACTTAGATTGGTTATAGAAGGTTAGTTGGGGGAACAACTGTTATCTGAAAGCAGGGTCTAGTTGTGTTGGGAGAATTCAATTTGAGAGACTTCTGTTACATCACAATATTTTTCCTGGAGTGTTCAGGTGGGTTCTGAAATTGAAATATTGTTTGGACACGAATGATTAGGAAGGCTCTTGGCAAACAGTGAGAGGGCCGGTCCCTTTAGGAGATGGCTGGGGTTTAGCTATGTCTTGTAATTGGGAGTATAGGGTTTATTTAGTGTTGAATGTCTGAGACATCTGGATAGTTAATGAATTTAGGGGAGTCAGTTTGCGGTGGGTGTATGGCAATCATTGGGGCAGAAGAAGAGTAGGATCCTGAAGAGAGAGATGAGATTTGTGGGGAAGAGGTGATCATGAAGGATCAGGAACCAAAGGACGAGGATGAATACAAAGCATGGGGGTTAGAAGAGTATTCTGTGTTGAACGAAGAGCAGGTATCTGGGTTATCTTATTATCTGGGTTATGTAATAGGGTAACCTGGGGGGCAGTGGGGTGGTGGCTTATCAGGCTGTCCATGTTGGTGTTACTGTTGTCTTTATTGATAATGGAGTGGTCAGTCTGATGTGGCTGTCTGACAGGAAGGAACTGTCCTCTGCATAGAAAGTGTAGGCAGGCAAGGCGGTGGTGGCGCACGCCTTTAATCCCAGCACTTGGGAGGCAGAAGCAGGCGGATCTTTGTGAGTTCGAGACCAGCCTGGTCTACAAGAGCTAGTTCCAGGACAGGCTCCAAAACCACAGAGAAACCCTGCCTCGAAAAACCAAAAAAAAAAAAAAGAAAGAAAGAAAGTGTAGGCAGAAGTAGTTAGAAGACCTTCTTGTGTATGACAGGGATTGGGAGGACTGTTTTTGAGAGTTTGGGGACAGACGTGTAAAAGATCTGGGGAGCATTGGGGCAAAGGGATTAATGTGGAGGGATTGAGGGGAGGACAGGTAAGTAAGAAATATGAGTGATGGGTTTTATAAGAGAAGTTTGGAGAGATGGAGTCCGAGACCGTGAGAGGGACAGTGGAGTCCTTTGTGAGTTAGGCTGGCAGGGGAGAGTGGTGGGAATAGACGGTGAGAGGGATCCTAGAGTTTGTTAGATTTAGAGGTGACCAGAGAGGCAGGAGCTGCAGACAAGGAGGTCCGCCGTGGATGTTGTTTTCTAGAGATTTGGGTGCAAAGACAAAGGTCGGTCCTAGGAAGTTCTCTGCATTTGGAAGTAAGGACGGAAAGGTTTGTATAGGTCTGGGAGATGGAAGGCTGGGGCAAAAAAGGGAGTGTTTTAAGTTTAAGGAATTGTTTGTGGAAAGGAGGAAGGAGGAGATCCAGGAGCGGCTTGGTATAGGGAGTGTATCAGGAATGAGAATTTAGGGATCTGTGAGTGGAAGAAATTGGCCACAAGGCAGAGAGAGGTAAGGTGCAGATTGGGCAAGGTGAGATGTTTTTGGGTTGGTGTGAGAGAGAATTCAAGAGAGGTGGCTTTGGGAGGGGAAAGTCAGAGCTGATAACCCGTGGCGCTGAGAAAATCGAGACCCTAGGTTCCTAGAGAGTGATTTGTGTGGGCTTAGAGAGGTTTAGTCCCTGCATGACCCCAGGGAGGCCGTGTCCTTGATGCCCAATGTCCTTATTGTCTACACCTAGGGCAAGGCAAGGCTGGGTAGGCCTGTGAGGATTTGAACAGAGATGGGCCCAGTGACTATTCTTGCCACATTTAAATCAGGGTCCTGGTGGCTCCCTCTGATCCGCCCCTCCCTCCTTGGGGCGGTCCTTTGCTGGAGGGCCTTAGGCAGGAGTTGATAATCGTGTCTTTGGTTGTGCTCATCATGGTGTGGTTGACTTTAAACCCACAGCCAGAACCTCAGCCCACCTGCAAGTGGGCCTTGATCTAGGCATTTAAATTTGGTCTTTGTTGTCTGCATATGATTGGGCAAAGAAGTATGTCAGAAAATGTTGCTGGCCGTCTGGGGTCTCAGGGTCCAGGTTTGTGTACTGGAGCAGGACCTGTATAAGGCATGGGAGGAACAGAGAGTGATGTTCAGGCTTGCTTTGAATTACCTCCTGGACTTTCTGAAAGTTAATTGGTTTAAGCGCTGATCACCTTAGACCAGAGAGGAGACAAGTAATGAAACAGTCCCTAGCCTGACAACCATCATTGCAGTTGAGGTCCCAGTGAGGGTCTGTGTCAGGGACTACGGTGGCCCTGGTGGGAGAATCTCTGTTTGGTGGATTTAGTCTACGTGGTTGCATGTTCTCCTTGACATGTCTGTCTTCCTTCCTGCGGGAATAAGTTGTTAGAAAGGATCGTGGAAGGTAATGTCATAGGACTGGGCTAGGTATTGGAATTGTTCGGCGAAGGTTGTGGGGTCTAAGGTACAAGAGCCCAGAAGTTTATCAACCTGGGCCACTGAGAACAAGGCATCCTCGAGTAGGGCCCTCCATGCCTGCCACTTCTCTGAGGGGCAAGACTGAGATGGGAACCGAGCTCAGTTTATCACATGAGCGAGTGTGAGGAGGACTAGATGGAGGTGGCCTGCTTGGAATGGAGGAAGTGGAGGAGGGAAGAGTGGGAGCCAAGGACATGCAGGCTGGTCTGTCTGGCTATGGTGAAATCCAGGCAGATGGAGGCATGGGGATGGTGGTGGACAAAGGAGATTGTTGGGAAGGCTACTGATGATGGGAAGGAAGAGAAGGGCGTTCATGGGCTGGGTTGAGGATGGAGTTTCAGTTTCAGGAGCTAAAGAGTTGTGAGGAGAGGGGCTGAGGACTGGACAGCAAGGAGGACATGGGATGGCCAGCAGGAAGTGTACAGGGAGGGGTCAGAGCAGAGTAAGGAAAAAAGTAGAGACATAAAGGATCTCTTTCCATCTTCCTGTGTGCTCACAAAATGTTGTAAAGGTCCTGAATAGTGTTAGGATCCAGAGAGCCATTAGGTGGCCACTTAGATGGATTATTTAATAGACATAGAGGCCAAGCCTGGGCATATAGAGAATGAGCTTAGGAGAATTGATGTCTGAGAGTTTTAGCCATCTGAGATTCTGGAGAAGATATCTCAAAGGCAAGTTAGTTGGAATGGAAGGGACAGAACCCATCACACTTGTTGGTAGTAGGTCACTGTCTAGAGAGCAGGCATTCCTGTGTATCTCTAGAGACCTAGGAGAGAGGTCTCTGGGAGGGAGGGAGCCATTACCTGGGCTCTGTCACCAAGAGAGGGACCTGGGTGGGTCCAAAGATGAATCTGGGACCTGTGAATAGGTTTTTTGTTTTTTTTTTTCCTCCGGAGGAGGAAAGGGCACCAGATTCTGGCAGTGCAACCACCATGAGAGAAAGGAGGCTAACATCTAGCAAACCAGACTAGACGGAATGTGCCTAGCTGGCAGCTATTTCTTGAGAGTCCACTGTACCCAGTGAGGTCGTGGCAGAGTGCAGTCTCCTCAATCCCCAGGCCAGAGCGGGGACACCCGACATTCGATGCCTGTCACCTAATAATTCGAGAACTGTTTAGGACAGCCAAGGTGGGGGTTTACCAGCCAACCAGTGCTGGAGGAGGGAGTTGGGAGTCAGAAGGACTGGAATATTTATAAAAGGTTAGGGGATTACTGGTCCCTCCAAGTCATGGAACCAATGGAGTAGACCCTACTTACACTGCAGGAATTCCTTCTGGGACCCTGGATTAGGCACAAACCACACCTAAACAAATGTTTTCACAGAGAGAGTCTTTATTAAATGGGCTTGGAGGGGACAGTTAAAATGACTGTTTTCTGTCTCAGGCCAGAAAAAAAAAAGAACAAAAAAACAAAAACGCAGCAACAAATGACTTTGCAGATGTAATTGGTTTTTTCCAAAACAGAAGTTCTCTGTGTATCCTTGGCTGTCCTGGAACTCACTCTGTAGACCAGGCCTGGCCTCGAACTCACAGAGATCTGCCTGGCCCTGCCTCCTGAGTGCTAGGATTAAAGGCGTGCACCGCCACCACACTCAGGTATAATTTTTAAGAAGAGAAAAATGGGAGGTCTGTGTTAGGATGGGTGGTGGTATATTTTGGTTGGACATGTTAATTAGGTGAACCAAAGGGGGCTTTTGATTGCTGGACTATACTTTGATAGCTGGACCATGATAGCCTCAGGGGGAGGGAGTGGCTAAATAAGGGAATAGGCTTGGTGATTGGCTTTAGGAATGTAATCTAATGATTTTTAGGAAGACAGAGGGAAGGGGGAAGAAGGTCAATGCCTGTCAGAGCCAAGCTCTAGCTGGCCAGAGTCCCTTCAGAGTGGAAACCGCCCCTAAGCTCAACGCAGCCTTTCTCAAGGCTGCTTGTAAGATCTTGGGACCCTCAGTGGCAGCAAGATCCCATTCACAGGAGGTTATACCACAGTTCTGTGTGCTCAGCTCCAGTATACCAACTGAGAGACTGTTGAGGTGGTTAGCAAGTGTTACACATTAAAAGCTCTTAGAGTATCATCTCGGGGCCAAGGACCACAAAGCAAGCATGCAGAAATGAGGCCACCAGCCACTGATAAGAGTCGTAGGAACAGCAGGAGTGGCAGGTTTCTTGGAGGCTGCAGGATGGATGCTCCTATGCAACCCAAGCATGGTATCTTGGAGGCTATCTCAGGCTCCAGGAGTCCCCAGTGGGTCTGTCTTTGGCAAGTTCTCAAATTGGTCTTCCTTCTCCAAAGAGCCAAGCCGCTGTTGGGGTGGAAGTCCTCTAGAAACCAGACTCTGGAACCTTCCTTCTTTTCTTACTCTGGGAAGCGCTTCAAGGAGAGAATGGCCCCTTCAGAGCTCCTCTGCTCAGCAACAGGGCCAACTGAGCTCTGATTGGTCATATTCATGTACACACAAATAAGGTACAAAACAGGGCCAATCCGGTTACAACTGTCAAACATGAGGACAAAGAGAAAGAAGGTGTTCTCAATTAGGTTGACAGGTCCCATGTCCCTCACCATGATGTTAAGGAAGTGGGCACTGAGCTGTCAAACCTAGTTCCCTCACTTTCTGGTTGCCATAGCAATGCTCTGATCACCTTTGCACCAGAAACTGCCGCAATGTCCAAGAGCCAATCATTGTTGTTGTTGCTATGGTGATGTTGCCAGGGCAACAGTGTGATCCTTGAGGATCTGCAGGCTGCTTCCCTGTCCCGGGTGTATTTTGAGCTCTTCCTGTCAATTTTGTCTGGGGTGGGCGGGCTGTCAATTACAGTACCAGCAGCTTAGCCTTGCTTGAGCTTGACAGCTGTCAAAAAGCTTCATATGGGAGCCCCTGCAACTCTTACCACCTATAGATTGCACAGGAAACTCTGTATTCAGATTGGACAGAGAGGGGGGTGGTGGGGATGGTGTTAAATTCAGGACTATGCTACTAAGTCCACTGCTCTACCACGGAGCTGCACCTGCAGCTCTTGTTCATTTTGATTGAAATCTATCCCACGATGATATGAATGGTGCAAAGGGAAAGGATAATAAACACACAGTGTTCAGTAAGTCAGTGTCTTATCACAATGATGTAAAAATACAGCACTCAAAATAAAAACCACGTCGTGGGAGCAGCCCTCCCGGACTGCTGTGAACCAGGACCCACCACTGCCTCTGGCCTCGGCTTGTACAGTTTACAATAATACAACATTTAGTAATTATGACTTTGGTTTCCTGGTGGCCGGAGAGATGACTCAATGGGTAAGAGCACTTGCTGTTATTCCAGAGGACCCAAAGTTCAATTCCTAGCACCCACAGGGTAGTTAGTAACTATCTATAACTCGTACCAGGGGATCCGACACCCTTTCCTGGCTTCCATGGACACTGCACCCATGTGGTGCATAGACACACGTGCAGGCAAAACCCGGCATCCATTGTAAAAATAAAAGGTTTGTTCCTCCTACTCTCCATGGGTTTGGCCAGGGCTCTCGCCCTGTCTACTGTGTGCACAGATGTGACCCTGCTGCTGGGTGTTAGCAGATGTGCTAGAACGCTGTGACAGAGTCTCCCTAAATTCAACTGCTCAGATCACAGCTCGCACCTGTGACAGTGCTGACAGGTGGTCCAGCCTGCCATGAGAGCCTGAAAGGATCCTCACACTCCAGTGCTTCTCAGACTGCCTCCCTCTTCCTCAGGCACGAGGACAAATCCGAGGACATATCTTAGACAGACTAACTCCTCTCTTGGGCCTCAGCTCCTAGATGCTCTGACCCTCATTTTCCTGACCCAAGGCTCAGCTGTACCGCTTTGCTAAACCCCAGAGCAAGCCAGTACGCCGAGACGAGACCAGCTTCTCTGGCAGTATAATGTGTGGATTTTATTGTTGTTTGGTTTTGTCACTAAATTTTACACATTTATCCGCATCCCTGATATTTTATGCGAGTGAAACTGAGGCCAGTTTCACTCGTATAAAATGAGGACAGTTTGCCTTCCAGGGTTGTTTGGAGTTCAATATGCATGAGGCTTTTGGGACTGACCTGGCCCACGACAGGCATTCAGTAAGAGCTGATGTTATCTTTCGAGTCTCTCAGCTCCCCCAGAAGGTGGACTGTCCAGATCATCCCCTGCATCTCTAGATGTAGCAGTGAAAGTCCAGAGAGCTGATTCAACCTTCCTACGCCAGGATGCTGGCAAAAGACCCGTCTCGGTTGAATACAGGCTGGAGCCTCATGATAGATAACAAAGAGATAAAGAAGACTCCCTTCCTAGCTTGTAATAAACACCGTACCCTATTCCTGAAAAGGTCTAAAGCAACTTTGATTTATAACTTCATTGCCTTATCTACTATGATCCAGGTTCTTTAACTCCTAGCACATAGGCTCGGTCACATGATATGGAAACTCCCTCAAACTTCTAAGAACAAGAAATTACCTTTGTCCCCTAAACTGAAGGCGCTGGCTGTCTCCTCGGGCTCCACCCTAACACCACTGGCTAGTGTGCTGACTCTGGAACAACCTCACACTCCCAAGGGCATTTTCACAGTCTGTGCCATATTATTTGAGCACTAACAGCAGGCACACCGAAAGTGCTCCTCACAACTGTCCACGATAGAACTCCGCTGGCAAATACACGCTGTTGGTGCCCAGGCCAGAGCGCCTGACTTCAATCCCTGGCATCCACCCAAAGGCGGAGGGGGAAAATGGTCTGCACAGCGCTGCTTTCTGATCTACACATACACACTGGCACGCTGCCCCCACCCCCTAAAAACCAAAAAATGTTGTTGGTTCCCTTCACGTGACCCTGGAGCCCCTGGACTCTCAGCTGCCATTCTAGCTCCTGGCAGTCCTCTGGTCAGCTGCCTCTGTTTGGTTGATGGAGACAGCTGGGCCAACAGAGGCCCATTGTCTTTTCTTCTGGGCGGTATTGTTGGGGCTTCATCCCAGGTTCCAGCCACACGGACACCCCCACAGTCGGCAAACTTCCAGGGTAAGGATATAGGAGGAACTGAGACAGGAGAAATGAAATGTTCAAATATACAGAACTGTACCCTAAAGACGGGATTACCAGGCCTGTTCTACAGATAGGGAAACTGAGGTTCAAGGAACGTTATGACAAGTGGGAAGTGATTATACCAAGGTGAAAACGCCACAGATGGTACAGGAGTGGACGGCTGCACCCCAGGAGGAAACATGTATCGGGGATGGCAGACCCAGAACATACCCTCCACCTCCACACTGAGGCCAGAGGCGCGAAAGACGCAAAAATGCTCGTGCTCACACCGCCTAAGCTTATTTCTACCCTGGGAATGCGGGCGGAGCTGCGCATGACCACACCCTCTAAGCGGGACCCCATTGGATGCCTTTCCTTGGCCGGCGCGGGTCTGGTTGTCTGTGACGCAGCTGCAGGCCAGAGCTCCACCCCCAGTTCCCAGTGCCACGGAGGCGTGTTCTGAGCCGGGCCCGCCC
The DNA here is from genome assembly GCF_950005125.1 of Chionomys nivalis. Classification (NCBI taxonomy): domain Eukaryota; kingdom Metazoa; phylum Chordata; class Mammalia; order Rodentia; family Cricetidae; genus Chionomys; species Chionomys nivalis. The sequence continues at coordinate 59,991,735 of NC_080086.1, read as the reverse complement.
ATTGCACCCCTCCCACCCCTCCCCGTGCGGAGAGGCGGCCGGAGCAGGCAGGGCCGGCTGCGGGATGTGAGTGTGCGGGGTCGCGCAGGGGGCCAAGCCCGGGTGTTGGGGGTCCCCGTGGGCGCGGCGGGACGGGTGGGGCGGAATGGGAGACAGGGAGGGTGAATGGTGGGTCTCACCTCCCCAGGGCACCGCTGTGGGCTGCAGGTCTGCAACGAGGGCACAGCCTCCTGCAATCGCAATCTACGCCCTCTCCCCCGCAGCACATTTTGTTCCCAGCTTCGCAGATGCGTGAGCTGACTCGTGAGACAGCCACATTCCACCACCCTCATCCCGCCTTCCCCGGTGCAGGCCTTGGGCCTTGGCGCCGGCACCGCTGAATACACCTGGCACTGGCATGTGACCTTGGGCACACCTGGTCCCCAGAGCTGCTGTGAGGACTGTGTTGGAGGCGGGTTTAGGCAAAGCTAGTCAGGGCTCAGGGAAGAGCTGTTTTCATACTTGTTGGTGTTGTGACCTCCTGGCGTGAATGGGGAGGGGAAGACTGCTTTCCACAAGGAGGCCGCCCTCCATATCTGCGTCTGTCTCTCTGCACACTGAAGGCCGCACGCAACACAGCTGTACCAGCATGTACCAGAGAAACGCTGGCCCATCGTGTACTCGCCACGTTACAACATCACTTTCATGGGCCTGGAGAAGCTGCACCCGTTTGATGCTGGAAAATGGGGCAAGGTGATCAACTTCCTGAAAGGTAAGAAAGCCCCCTCCTGCCCCCGCTAGACTTGCATTTGCCTCCTCCAGCTCCCTATCCTTACCACCCCTCAGACTTGCATCTGCCTCCTCCATTTCTTCTCCCCATCCTCATCCTTATCTGAATTCAGCCCCAGACTGCCTTTTGCCCTGCTGTTAAAGGGCCTTTGCAGGCAGGCTGCTAAGCACAAATGGACCATGTCTCATAGTCCCTCCAGTTAGACCTAGTCCCCGTCTCCCTTGCTAAAAATCTAGAGCAGGTCCCCACCTCTGCATCGTGCAGAAAATAGTACAAAATTAGACATTAATAACACAGCCATTCTGTTGGGTTTGTTTTTGTCCCTCTGGTGGCCTTCTATCTATGGCAAGTGGTACAGCTTTCCCCTCGGCAGTAGGTACCAGCCTGAGCATCCAAAGGGAAACAGAGTAGAGAGCACACAGATGATGTGTCGTGTTGGATGCTAGCCTTGAGCATCTGTTGCCTGCACAAGTGGTTTCCTGCTGGTATACACTCTGCAGGCTGGACTCCTACCTCAAAAGAAGGGTCCTTTTGCTCCTGTTCCTGCTCCTGTTCCCCTGAGGATGAGGGAAGATGGGAGGCAGGACCACAGGGCAAGCTCTTTAGAGGCCCTGGCAGGAAGGGAGCTGAGTCTGGAGGTGTCAAAGGTCATGGAATGCTGTGGAAGGGAACACCTGCTGGAATGTGTGTGTAGAAGTAAATGGGACGGGTTGATTCACTGAAAATAGATCCTAGATTCTGATTTCTCTAGAACCCAGAACATCACAACCCAGTACTCTGGGGCTGTGCTTTCTCTTAGCCTCAGTTTCTTTTGTAAAATGAGCTGAGTTTTTGGTAAGCATGTTCAGCAGATACTAGACATCTTCAAGCCTCTCAAACATTCTGATGTCCCCTATACCAGCTACTCCTGTGTTTTTGCATATTTTTAAATGACCGAATCTTGGGATTTTTTTTAACTTAAATTTGTTTTAAAAGGAATCTTGTGTCATCAGTATGGGAAAAGGCAGTTTCACTTGCCATAAATAGAAGGTTCCAGCAGAAAGGCAGTGCTCTGAAAGCAGCAGTTGTTTGACTCTGGCTTGTTCTGTCTGTGAACCACTGCTCACCTTTGGTTAGCAAAGATCCCCCTTGAGCAAGGCTCAGACAGAGGCTGAGGAGAGGCATGATGTCTTAAGCCACCTGTTGAGGGAGAGTTGCTAAGAGCCTTTTCTCCCTTGAGAGCATTCCGGTTCCTTGTGCCACCTGCTTCTGGAAGACATCCAGTTGTACCTGAGTTCACCTGGTGATTGTCAGCAACACAGAAAATATGGAGACTGTTGTGTGTTCCAAGCTCAACACCTAGAGGCAGAGGACCTAGTCACTGGCCACACTGGCCTAGGGAGGCAGTCATTCTCAGAATACCCACAAGTTCATTGTGTGCTGAGGGGCCGCCAGAGGCCAGTGTGCAGCCTGGGGAGGGCCTGGGGGGGACACCTGGCCCTGAGAGTCAGCAGAAAGGGAGCAGGGGCTTGCTCTGTGGTTCCAGAAGAGAAGCTGCTGTCGGACGGCATGCTGGTGGAGGCGCGGGAGGCCTCGGAGGAGGACCTGCTGGTGGTGCATACGAGGCGCTATCTCAACGAGCTGAAGGTACAGTACAGGGATTTGTGGAATGTGGCCAGGCGCAGTGACTGGAGGAGGGGCAGCTTGGCCTTAGGGGAACCTACTCCTGCCCCTAGCCCAGGGAGACATGGGAGTCTCTAGTTCCTAAGATACGGAGGGACTATAGGAACGTGTATCTGTGGGTAGTTAGCTCCCCATCTTCAGGGTGTGTGAAAACAGGGAGGTGCAGACAGAACCCCTCAGAGGATTTGGGCATGTCAGTGACTTTCCGCCTGTGCCCTGGACAGGCCTCAGAGGCCCTTTCTGGGATTATTTTAGTGGGAGGGGGACACCAGCCCTTGTCCTGTCCACTGAGGCCACTTTACTCTGGCCTGTTTTTGGAGTGAGCTGAGATGCTAGTCTAAGAACTTCTTGTAAATGTAAACTCTTGGACTAACAATGGGTGTGAAACTCCCCAGGGTCCATCAGGGAAGATAACGACCTGAGTGGGAGGAAGGTGGAGGTGTCTGGGGTGAATTGTAGATCTTTCCCTCCCACGTGGGCCATGTGGTTGGTTGCCACACAGTAGGACCCAGCATGACTGCAGTGCCCGCTTTTCCAAGAGAAGCCACATGCTGATTATTAAATGATATTCTCAGATTTCTTTCTTTTTTCTATTTTTTTTTTTTTGCTTTGGGGTTTTGGGGTATGGGTGGTTTTCTATTTTTTTATGGTTGTTGGGATTGAACTGAGGGCCTCACACATGTTAGGCAAGCACCCTATCACTGAGCCATACCCCCAGCCGCCTACTCTGATTCCGAATGTGCTAACTGTAAGGTTCTTAAATCCCCCATGCAGGCCGCACTGGACTGCCACTGTCTGCCCATGGCTTCTTGGTACAAGAGGTCACTGCAAGCTCCTGTTGGGAGCTGGGTATTTAGTACATATTTATGTGGCAGGTTGGCGTGGGATCCTGTGTCAGAATCCATGGCTGCCAGCTCTCCCTGGCTGGGCCTGCATCAGGGTGCCATTGATTCTCTGCTTCAGAGTGTGGGATCCTTGGCCCCCAGGCTTCCTGTCAGAATCATCTTGAACTCAGGACTCCACAGAGGGCAGAAGTCAACAGGTCTCTTCACTCTGTCTGGAAAGACCTTGGCTCAGAAGTGGGCTGTACCTGCTCAAGGTCATTACTGGGGAGATTTGACTAAGCGTGGGGAGGACCCCTGTAGGCATCTGTTCAGGACCAGGGCCCCAGCTGCTGGCCTCTTACCCGGCCAACCATGGCCTGAGCTGTGAGAATTCTAGATGGGCCATGGCAGTGTGAGCTCACGAAAGATTGCCAGGAAGAGGCTGCACCCTGGCTCCCAGGAGAGAGGTGTGAGGCATTGGCCGGAAGCCCAGTGCCTGGCTGCCCTCGTTTCCTGGGGCCCAGACATGCGTGGTTAGTGCACAGCCCAGGAGCCTGGCCAGGAGTGCAGACAGAGAGGAGAAGGCAGGGGTAGATGCCCTTTGGACAGGAAAAGACCAAGCATGGGGCTGGGATCAGGCTGGGGCTGCTGGGGGGAGTTACCAGGATCCCACCCGTTTATAAAACCTTCAGGGAAACTTACAAGGCAGGCTGCCTGTCTAGTTTTGGTTCCAAAATCTGGAGGCAGTGTAGTCTGTGAGTCCCAAACAGAAAGTGAGACCAGAGCAGGAGGTCTTGGCTGTATCAGTGTAACATAGTGGTTCACCAAAATGAAGAGGTAACAGCACTGGGCTCGGAGCTCCCCGGTAGCCAGAACAAAGGGAGAAACAGAACTTTTATAATATACCAGGTCTTGTGTGGCCTGGCTAGCCAGCCCAAGGCTACATTGGGTCTGGCTAGCTGAGGAGGAAGCATGGATTTTATCCTGAGTACTATGAACAGGTTTGCAGCTGGGGAGTGATGGGTGAGGTGCTGCTGACACTCAGGTGAGACTCGTTATCTAGTGCCACAGCTCTCTCACCCCGTGTCTGCATCGTCTGTCCTTTTCCTCAGCTATGGACATCCCAAGCGGTGTCCGGCAGGTCCCTTCGGGGTTCCCAGAGTTGTTATTGGGTCTGTCTGTGGATGTTGTATACCCTTCTCCCCTGCTTGATCTACTCTGTGCACACATCTGCCCTGGGCTTCATCCCTGCGTAGCCTTCCATCCCAATGAGCAGGGCCCCCAAAGAGGAAGATAACATTGGTGCAGGAGCACCAACTGTGTGTGCACCCCAGGACTGGACCCATGACGGGTGGCATCTTGTCAGCATGAGCGCTGTTCCCTTCCTTGCTGTGAGCTCTAGGGCTGTGCCCTGGGAGCAGGTCAGAGCTGAAAGATCCTGATATCTGATGAGCCTCCATCATCACGTTCATAACCAGCATGCACTGTTCTGGGTCCTGCAGGGAAGGGATGGAAGCAGAGACCAAGTGACTCTCCAATGGAGAGCAGAGAAGGAACATAACTAGATGAACAGGTGCCAAGTGCTCACGGAAAGGGGAACAGCGAGGTAGGGTGTGGAGGACAGTGAGGCCAGCAGGCCTGAAGTGAGGGAAGGCAGTCTAAGTAGGAGCCACAAGTCCAAAGGCACTGTGGGAGGGAGGGAGGCAAACCTCAGGGAACCTGGAGAGCTATGGGAACCTGGGACTTTGACTTTGTTGGTTCTTCCCTTAAGATGCCCATCTCCCCTTTTCTTAAATAAAAATGTGGTTAGTTACATATGACACAATCCACCGCCTTAAAGCAGCATTTCCATCATCCACCATGTGATGTCATGATCACCCTGAAAGAAAACCCTGACCCTACAGAGCACTTGGTCCTCCCTGCCCTCTGCCCAGTCACCGCCCCTCTCTAGCGTGCCTCCACAGACTTTCGTACTTTGTACCTGACTTTGTACAGATGGAATGAAGCTGTGTGTGAGCTTTGGTGTCTGGCTTGCCTCACTGCACCTCACACTGGGCAGGTGCCATGCATTCTCCTTCCCAGTGTGGCTGGGATTCAGAGCTTAAGTATGCAAGGCAAGTGCCTTGTCACCGAGCCATGCCCCACGCTCCACATCCCTCTTCTTGGACCCGTAATACTCTACCACGTGGTGTGTCATCCATTAGTTTATATACATGTGAGTTATTTCTCCATTTTGGCGATCATTAGTAGTGTTGCTGTGGATACGCCCATACATATTTGTTTGGATACCCAGTCTCAGTTATTTGGGGTATACATACTCTGTTTCTGTACCACGAAAAGATCGAGCATAGTTACGAGTTTTGAGTGAATGAGCTTATGGCAAGCAAAAGCAAAATAACAAATAGCAGAAGTGAGTGAGCGAGCGAGCGAGAGAGAGAGAGAGAGAGAGAGAGAGAGAGAGAGAGGAGAGCTCAAGAAGACATCGAACCAGGATATTTTGATGCACAAAGCATTGAATTAACTTGTTTGGCAGTGCAAGAGAAGTAACAGAGCCCAGGGGTCCCTGTGAGTTTAGGGTTTTTTTTCCTTTGTGGTTACTTAATTTTATTTTCTCCATAATGAAGAGCAAACCTAGGCAAGCACTTAATTACTAAGCCACTCCATCAATCTCCCCCCTTTAAAAAATAACTTAAAAAACCTTTAATTTTGAGACAAGGTTGGTCTGAGCTCATGGTCTTCGACTTTGGCCTCCTGAGAGGCCCAGCAGTTTTGATTTAGATTGGATTGATGGTACCCCTCTGAAGGGGATAGACAAAGATGTCGTGTAGCCTTGGATAGTGACACACGTGTGCTGGTGGCAGTGTGCAGATCTGGTACAGCCTCTGAGCAGCGAGGGGAGGACAGGCCCCTGCAGCAGGCTCCACAGTTACACCCTCTTTCCAGACCCTGCTCTGCAGACAAGGGGGCAGGCGCGGAGGCGTACAGCCGGGGCAGAGCCCGGATTGACTTGGAAGCCCTGTCCCGACCTGCGTCCAGCCCGACCATCCCTAAGCCCTTGCCCTGACCAGTTAGTCACAAGGCATTGTGAGTGGGTTCTGCCTGAACAATCTGGCTGTCCTCTGGCTATCCTGCTGCACATCCCAGATAATCGTATCTGTCCCATGCTGTCCCCTACACACCAGTGCCCTTCTCAGTTGCTCTGTCTTCTGCTCACCCTGCCCTGTGTCAGTGCCACTGTGAGACCCGACATCCACTCACCCCCACTGTAACTACCATCTCCCTGGCCCACAGCCCACTCTGCCAAGCCCTTTCTCCCCCTTCTGCCAGAGCCACAGGAGGCCCCACTCCAATGTTTTATTCGGTCACCAACAGTTTGTTTGTTTTCCGGAGCAGTCCTATCTGATAAAGCTGTCATGGTTGGCACATCCAAGATCTGCTCCATCCCACCAGTGGCCATGGTGGCTGGCCAGCATTTGAAATACGCCTGAAGTAACTGAGGCATGAGATTCTAAGTAAACATATATTTTTGTTTTGTCCTTTGAGTCAGGGTCTTGTGTAGCCAAGGTTGGCCCTGTACTCCTTATTATTCTGCCTCTACGTCCCAGCCTGGGATGGTGGCCATGCACTACCATACTACCTTTAGCTCAATTGACTCATAAATATAGGAAAGAATATATAGATTTGGGTTCTTTGCTCTCAGCCCCAACCATCCATTCTCTAGAAATTTAGAGAATATTCTAAAAAGAATATTGCATCCATCTTAACATACAAATTTCTTGTTTTACTCCCTAAACCGTGGCATAAACTTCTCTCAGAGTGGTAATACAACCTGTGTCATAGGTAATCTAGGCATGATTTATGTATGAGGATGTGCCCAGGTTCCATATAAATATGACTCCATTACACATGGGCCTGGAGTCCCAGTGGATCTTGGCCAAGAAGTTGTCCCCTGGGGAAAGCAAGAAACAACTGTCTATAAGATAATAATAATTATTATAAAGTGGAACTCACCTTTAATTGAAACATCCAGGAGGCAAAGGCAGGCGATCTCTTTGATGTAACCTGGTCTACATCATACTTGGACATCCAGGGATATGTAGAGAGATCAGGTCTCCAACAAAAAAAGAACAAGGACAGTAGAGAGCGCCAGACACATCCAATCAGGCTTCTGCAATGCCCTGCAGAAAGGATTGGAGTCACCTGCTTGAAAGTGCAAGAAAAGCAACAAAGTAGCTCCCAGCAGCTGGATGTGGAGCTGGGGGCCCTGTGAGTTTTCAGTTCTGGTTTTGGTTTTCCTGTGTTTCTGAAAGTATTCTGTGTTAGGAGACCAGGTCATGAACGACTGGAGAAGCTTATTTAGCCTGCCCTGCTGTGCCCAGATTCTGTCATTCCTGAACTCAGTGCTTTGCCCTAAATTGCCTCTTTGGCCCAATGCCTGCATCTGGGGACTCTTGTTCACTGTTTACCTTTTGTAGATGTTGCCTTCTCCACAAGGCCCTCTCCTTCCCATGAAGATGGATCATTGCACCAGCTGGCTTGTTAGCCATGGCTACAAAGTGTCCCAGCACAAGACAAGACTTCAAGCCCACCTGCGTGTCTTACAGGTCCTAAGTACTTGGGAAGTGCTTGCTGGCACATGGCACCAGAGCCACTGTCCTGCTAGTTGCTGGGCAGTGGGGAGCTGAGAAACCACATGGAGGCTAAGCCTTAGAGCAACCTGCAGTTCTTTTTATGGACACAAGAGGGCAGAAGAGTGCCTCAGAACACCAACATCAACTTCATTGTGCTTAGATCAAAGCTGGGAGTACCAAGGTGGCTCACAGCTATCGCTCTCCAACAAAGATAGTATGCAGAGCAGGGAGCTGCCATGCCCAGGTCTGGCACCAAGTTTGACTTCCATGTCTCTTTTCCACAGTGGTCCTTCGTGGTGGCTACCATCACTGAGATACCCCCGGTTATCTTTCTCCCCAACTTCCTTGTGCAGAGGAAGGTGCTGAGGCCCCTGCGGACCCAAACTGGAGGCACCATCATGGTAGGCTGGGTGGGGTGTGCAGCTGCTGGCCCCCACCCCACTTTGCCCTGTAGTGTCCTTTCCCACCTAATAACAATTTGAGTTGTTGTGTGTGTAACCCAGCAGAAGTATATTCTGCGGTAGCACTAGTCACAGACTGGAAAGCTGGTCGAGGGACACTGTGTGTCTCAGTCAATGAGGTCTGTCCCAACCATGGCCATTGTCCTGACATTGTCACATTTTGTATTAACACTCACCCTGAACACCTGTGGAATTCAGCCACCTGCCTATGATATTTCCACAAGCAAACCGTCTCTTTTCCACTCGAAAGCCACAGGGAAATACTCAGTTCACCTCACTTGAATTTCTGATGTTTTCTTTGTAAAACCAGGAGGGCTGTCTGGCTCTTCCCCTCCGCCCCCCGTTGGCCAGATAAAATTTGCGGCTGGTCTTCTGAGGGATGGGGAGTGTGTCGCCTGGTTCCTCCTGTGACCTGTTCTTGTCCCAGAGCTGTACTGATGGAGTGAATGCATGCTTGCCTCAGGGTGAGGCCTGAACTCCTATCCTCTGCTTTCTCCAAAGGCGGGGAAGCTGGCTGTGGAACGAGGCTGGGCCATCAATGTTGGTGAGTAGTGGGGCTTCAGAATGGCTAGCCTGGTGGAGCTGGAAAGGGTGTGGGACAGAGGGACAGGAGAGCCCCGAGAGTCATTCAGTAGCCTGGAAGTGAGTATTCGGCCTTTTTGTTCCTGTGAAGCCCCGGCCAGTTTCTATCTGCTGAGGAATATTTGTTCTGAGAATGCCCCTGCCTAACATGTACTGATTTCCAATGATAGGGAGTCCTCTCCTACCCAGAGAGCCTGTGCCGTCCCTTTGAGAGGTCCTGGTCAGGTCCCCTGAGCATGTCTGTGTGGAATTAGTTGCCTCTATGTTGGTCTAGGCCAGTGGCTAGGGCTTAGTCATGTGAATGGATAGGCCAGGCTTGGTGCCAGCTCAGGGGCCCTGGGAGCTAGTGCTCCCCAGCTCCGTGGGCTCTTTGTGTCCCTTGCACGTCTGTCTTCACAGTCCTTGACAGCTGAAGAACCTTTTCCTTGGCAGCCTTTACTTTGGTGTGGTATTGTTATCTTGTGAGGAATTGAACATAGTGAGAAGGTGCTGGCTTGGGCACGGTCTATAGCGGACCCTGGGCCCTTTTTGTGAATTCTGCATGGTGGGGGGGGGGCATGTTTTTTTCTTGTTTGCATTATCAGGTGTTCAACATTAGACCTGGCATAGCCGTGGGGTTAAGATATCCAGTCACACAAACACTTGGGTGATTCATGCCCTGCGTGCCTTTAACATGGTTCCCAGTTCTTGAAGGGTCACTTCTACAATGGAAACTAGGGACTGGTCAAAGTTGACCATCTGAGTCCTGATCAAGCATGACTTTCACGGATGGTGCTGCCATGTGCTGGTTGTGTTCTCTGGAAAACTTGTTGGTCTTCTCTGTGCTTGAGCAGCTCATGTAAGAAGTACTGGTGAGATAGAGCTCTCTTCTGGGCTATAGAGAGGCTTCAGCAAGCTGGTGCCGTTAGGAGCCCCACGGGTAAAGCAAGCCCTTTGTCTGCATGGCCCCACTTCCACTGCTGGGGGTGGGGTAGTTTTGGATCCCCATTTTAGAAGGTTCCTATAATCCTAGGTCTCCAGGAATACAGGGGGAAGTAGCAGCTTAATAGCCATTCTAGCAGAAAACTTACAACAGCATCTCTTTGGTCCAAATCAAAAAGGGCTCCCAGACTGTGTCTCAGGGTTGGGGATGTCAGGGACAGCTGTGGTCAGCAGAAGGTATTCTTCCCAGTCTGTCCACCACTAGGAGAATCTGGGTCCAAGGCAAGCCTGCTAGAGCTGCCCCTTCCTGGCATGGGAGCTCAAGGGCAGCTGACTGAGGTAGTCTCTGTGGGAGGGGCCCTTTCTGTGGGGTGAGGTGGCTGTTGTGTTACAGCTCTGGAGGGAAAGACATCCTGACCTGTTGGGAAGTCAGGCTATACTGAAATTGGGGTGCAGTGGGGGATGGTCTCCCTGCAGGATGTAGCAATCCTGGTCCTCTCCTAGAAAGAGCAGCTGAGCTCTGTTGGGTCCCCCTAAGGGAACATCTTAGCCGAGCTCCAGTCCAAGATTTTCCTTCTTCTGCTTCTCTCAACTAAAGGGAAAACCCCTGTGAAAATGTAGAAATCTCGGATCAAGCGAAAAGTTACTTTTCCTGCTCCACTCCCAAGGGAGTTTCCCAGCAGATGTAACTGTTTCTGTTTTTTTCTACTCTGACTCCCTAAGGGAATGTCTCAGCAAAGGTTCTTCTGCTCCAAGAAGGCGGCAGATCTTCACTCAAAACTCTTCTAAGAAAGAGAAAGAGAATTATTTGGGAAGGAGGAGTCCAGGAAAGTAGCTGCTTCTGCCAGGGTGGGAAAGGACAGCCCCCAACTGAACAGGCAGAGGGGCTTCTTACAAGCAGAGTTTTCTCAGGGCTTTTCCCAGATTTTCTACTCAGGGCTTGGTTGCTTCATGTTCAGTTGATCAGGGACAGAGTTGGATCTGGTTTCTTTCACTGCCCCTTCTTAACCTTTTGGCTCTGTTGTCAAGGCTAAGGCATATTTCCTTCACTGGTTCTTGTTCTAGGACCAAAATGTGTTTCTTTGATTCTGGTTTCAGAGTCAGGATGTGTTTCTTAGGTTCTGGGTTCAGGACTAAAGTGTTTCTTTCACTGGCTCTGGTTTCAGAGCCAGGGTGGGTTTCTTCAGCTGGCCCTTTCACCCTGCAGATATGACATGGAGGTGCCTCTTGGCCTGCAGTGGTGACATGCCCTGGTGTTCTGTTCACTTGGCCAACTGGAATTCCAACAGGAAGGGGACGTGGGCATGGTAGGGATTAGAGGGCACTTGGCCCTGCCTCTGACCATTGCCACCCTCTGCCTTTCTGCAGGTGGCGGCTTCCACCATTGTTCCAGTGACCGTGGAGGAGGCTTCTGTGCCTATGCGGACATTACGTTAGCTATCAAGGTGTGTCTGAACCTGTGGTACCTTACTTCTAAAGTCCTCCCGTAGCTTCCCATAGCTTACCACACACTCCAGGGAAGGGAAGCAGGCTCACAGTGGGGAGGGGCCTCCTCATAGTGGAGAAGGACATCCCTAGCTGTTCAACCTGGCCAGGACTCAAACTGAGTCTGGCACATTCCTGCCACTAGAAACCTGTCTGTGGCAGGAGGGAGCCTCTGTTGGAAGTGGGAGGAGGGACAAGCAGGTTTCTGGACTGTGGACAGGAATAAGGGCATGGCTACAGGAGGGAGGAAAAAGAGGAAGGGGAAGAGGGGTAAGGAGACAAGAGACTCTGCACACCTGCTGTTGATTTCATATCCTAGCCTCCCCACCTTCCCTCACTGAACTCTTGAGCATTACAAATGAGGAGACTGAGTGAAAGGAGCTGGCCTAAATGGACGATTCTGTGGAACCTCTCCTCCCTCCCCCCACGTGTTCTCTGCCCAGTCTCATGCTGGGTGCCAAGCTATGGGGTCTCTGTTCTCACAGGCATGTAGATGGCTGTCAGTAGGCCTGGCTGTTAGAACAGGGCACAGGAGAACTTGGAAGGGTAGTGAGGGAAAGGTCTCCTCGAGGAGGGAAAGGCATCAGGATTGAGCATTATAGAATGAGTCTAAGTTTGGGGATTTAAATTCCATGACTATGGGCCTCATCTGTCAACCCCACATTTCCTGGAGAATCCAGGATTTGATCACCCAACTTTCAGGTTATAGTATACTGCCTGCCCCCAGATCCTTCCCTGACCAACCCCTGCCTCGCTGACACACACACACACACACACACACACACACACTTCTCCCAGCACCCCAGTGCTCTTGGGAAAGCCATGTCTTGCCCATTGTCCTTCTGACCCCTCAACCCCTTAGTCCTGAAAGGGCCGGGTCCTTGCCTGTCCGGTCCTCACATCTCTTCTCTCCCTGTCAGTTCCTGTTTGAGCGGATGGAAGGCATCTCCAGGGCCACCATCATTGATCTTGATGCCCACCAGGTGAGTAACTCTGTGGGAGCCCAAGGACTTTACCATGGTGAGAGTCCCCCTTCCAGTGTCCCTGGCAGCCTCTTTCTATCAAATGGCCCCACACTGTGGGGTGCCCTCCTTCTGGAAAGGTCCCAAGTGTGTTTCAGCCTGTTTAATCTGCTCTTAGTTTCCCTGTTGGCAGCTCAGTCCAACTAGGGTGGCAGATCCTCCTCAGTGCTCCTGACCTTGACTCCAAGGGGGCTCACTGTCTCCTGATGACCACTTGTACACCAGGCAGGAGACTCCTCAAAAGCCTCCACTGCTCTCCCTGACCGTTCTCTGCTCCAAGTAAACCAGTTCACACATACACAGCCCTTTACCCTTTGTTCTCCAGTCCCAGTTCCACCGAGGGTAGGGGCCAGATCCTGCCCTGTTTCGCAGAGAGGGTGAGAGACAGGGTTCTGCAGGTTCTGAAGGAGGCTGCTGGGTCATGTCTGCAGTGTGTGCAGCTCTGCTGTGTGACACTAGATCCCCCCTTCCTGAGAGCCCCTGCCTGAAGTGACAGTTGTGTCTGTCCACAGGGCAATGGCCATGAGCGAGACTTCATGGGTGACAGGCGTGTATACATCATGGACGTTTACAACCGCCACATCTACCCCGGGGACCGCTTTGCTAAAGGTAAGTTCTGCCCCACCTCTGTTTTCAGTGTGTGCTTGTATGGTTATGCCACCTCGTTTATCTCCAGTATTCCCAGGAAGTGGGTGCTCCCACTGTACCCACAAACACATGGAGACCTGAGAGAGTCACTCAACCCCCAAGACCACAGAAATCCATCCAGGAAATACACCCAAGGACTTCACAATAGAGATGAGCATAGATGGAGAGAGAGAGAGACAGAGATAGAGAGAGAGACAGAGAGAGAGAGAGAGAGAGAGAGACAGAACAATAGAAAACATAAAGGTGGCAGAAGTAAGCTCAGAAGATTTATGCCTTACATTTCTAGACTGCAATAAAACACCATGACAAAAATCAACTTGAGGGGCAGTCTATATTTAGTCCATTTTGAGGGTCAGAAGTCATGGAGGAATGCTACTTACTGACTTGCTCAGTTTCTTTTCTTAAACCCAAGGACTACCTGCCCGGGAGTGTTATCACCCACAAAATACAACACACACTTGACACACAAATACATCACCATTCAGCTATAGCCTTTCCTTTCCCATGTGACCCAGGATAGTATGTTAATAGTAATATCACCTTATCAAAATTCCCAACTTTTAAAAGCTCCAGTCTTTAAAGATTCAAGCACTTTAAAAATTCAGTCTCTTTAAAACATCCAAAATCTCTTTCAAAGTTTCTCTAAAATAGCCAAAATCTTTCCAAAATTTGAGTCTCTCTAACACTTCAAAGTTTCTTGAAAATATCTACAGTTGGGGCTGGAGAGATGGCTAAGAGGTTAAGAGCATTGCCTGCTCTTCCAACGGTCCTGAGTTCAATTTTCAGCAACTACATGGTGGCTCACAACCATCTGTAATAGGGTCTGGTGCCCTCCTCTGGCCTGTGGGCATACACACAGACAGAATATTGTATACATAATAAATAAATAAATGAATATTTTTTAAAAAGAAAATATCTACAGTCTGATAACTGGATTCCTATAAATTCAAAATAAGTTAAACACTTTTTTATTTTACTCTGAGAGGGAGGAACCAGGGCACAATCACAATCAGACCAGAGCAAAACCAAACTTGAACAGTGGAAGAAGTTCAATGCATCTGGGACTCACTACAACCTCTGGGCTCCGGAGGCCCAGGCCCTTCTCCAGCTCCAGCCTCTGCAGTATACACAGCTTGCATCCTACGATCAGGCAATCTCCATTCCACAGCTGCTGCTGACCTTGGTGGTCATGTCTTGGCACTAAGATCTTCAGAATTCTGGATTCTACACTGTGACTCCAGTAGCCTCTCCTGGCCTCTCTTCAGGGACCCTTATCCTGCCACATGGTGCCAAGCCTCAACTTTTCTCCATGGCCCCTTCATGGAGAAAAGATTCAGTACCAATCTTGCCTTCTAAGCTCCCACAGAAAAGCAGACGGAGCCATTGAGTAGTCAGTGGCTTCCCTAGCCCAAAGTTAAAAATCATTACAATCTTCCCAAAGTCTGTCACAGCAATACCCCCATGACCTGGTACCAAAAACGAGGGTAAAAAAACGGGCCGAGTTCAGTTTTCAGCTCCCATATCAGGTGGCTCACAACCACCTATCGTTCCAGCTCCAAGAGATCTGATGCCCTTTTCTGGCCTCTGCAGGCACTGTACTAATGCTATGCACCTCTATATGCTTATAATTAAAATATAGTAAAATATTTTTTAAAGCAGCAAAAATGGACTCAATGCATAACCCAAAGGCTCTGAGATCTGATTTGAAGTCGGCAACCTGCCCACTCCACAGGTAATGTACTCTCAGTCAGCCTTCTGTCTCGATGGCAGAATGCGTAGCATGATTTTGAAGAGGCCAGCACCATGGGTCAGCAGCACCCGTGGAGTGGAGCTGAACGACAGCTGGAGAGGAGCAAAGATTTGCCTTGGCCCATAGCTTTAGGTCCTTCTTATGTTGAGATGACCCTGTTGCTTTGGGCCTGTCATGTTATAGGGCACTGTGGCTGCACATGTGATAGGGCAAAGCTCACCGCATGATGGCTGAAGGCAAAGAGGCACACGAGAAGACATGGTCCTGATATATTACTCCCAAGCGCATCACTTCCTCCTCTTGGTCCAACCTCTTAAAGGTCCAGTCACCAGTAGTATCATAGGCTGTGAACCGGACTTGCAACAGATGGACCTTTGGAGGACATTTAAGATAAAAACATGGCAAGGAAAAAGAGAAACATGGCATGTACTCGCTCATATTTGGTTTCTAGCCATAAATAAAGGACATTGAGACTATAATTCGTGATTCTAGAGAAGCTAAATAAGAAGGTGAACCCAAGGAAAAACATATAAGCATCCTCCTGAATATTAACCTTCATCAGGCGATAAAAGAAGACAGAGACAGAGACCAACATTGGAGCACTGGACTGAAGTCTCACGATCCAAAGGAGGAGCAGAAGGAGAGAGAGCACGAGCAAGGAACTCAGGACCGCGAGGGGTGCACCCATACACTGAGGCAATGGGGATGTTCTATCGGGAACTCACCAAGGCCAACTGGCCGGGGTCTGAAAAAGCATGGGACAAAACCGGTCTCGCTGAACATATCGGACAATGAGGACTACTGAGAACTGAAGAACAATGGCAATGGGTTCTTGTTCCTATTGCACGTAATGGCTTTGTGGGAGCCTAGGTAGTTTGGATGCTCACCTTAATAGACCTGGATGGAGGTGGGTGGTCCTTGGACCTCCCACAGGGCAGGGAAACCTGCTTGCTCTTTGGGCTGAGGAGGGAGGAAGACTTGATTGGGGGAGGGGGGGTAATGGGAGGTGGTGGCGGGGAAGAGGCAGAAATCTTTAATAATTAAATAAATTAATAAAAAAAATAAAAAGCATTTGACAAAAAAAAAATACATGGCAAGGTCATTTATGCACAGTGCACCACTGGTTTTGCCTAAGCTGACTCTGGACTACTTGGAGCCTGGTCTTGAACGTGTAGGGTGTGTCCAGCATTGGTAGGGCCTGAGGATAGGTCTGTAGGCCCTCAAGGCCAACTGTCTCAGCTTTAATCTCCTGCCTTCCCTTGGGCACCCCTTTACCACTCAGCTTTGGTGATGTGAGAGGCCAGACTGAGATGGAGTCAGTCCTGCTACGGGCTTCAACAAGTCCCCACATCTTTCCCATCCTCAGCCTTGTTTTCCCTGCCTTGTACTCAGGGCTATTTGTGTCTCTTTCCCAGAGGCCATCAGGCGGAAGGTGGAGTTGGACTGGGGCACAGAAGATGAGGAATACCTGGAAAAAGTGGAGAGGAATGTGAGGAGGTCCCTCCAGGAGCATCTACCTGATGTGGTGGTGTACAATGCAGGCACAGACGTCCTCGAAGGGGACCGCCTTGGGGGGCTGTCCATCAGCCCAGCGGTACGTCCTGACATTGGGGACCACCTTGAGGATTCGCCCATAGCAGAGGTCACGTTCTGACTGTTTTAGTTACCTTATGCTGCTGTGATAGATTACCCTGATAAACATGGCAGCTTTGAGGTTCAGTTGGACTCACACACAGTTCCTGAGGGAATATGGTTAATCATGGTGGGGAAGGCATAGCAGCAGGAGAGCAAGGCCAGCCGGGCAGTCAGGAAGCAGAGAAACCACATTTCATGTGCACACAGGAAATAGAGAGAAAGAACAGCAAGTGGGGCCCAGTTATAAAATGTCAAAGCCTACCCACAGTGGTGGGCGTACTTCCTCCAGCAAGCTCTCCAACTAAAGGTCTGGAACCATCCCAGATAGCATCACCAGTTGGGGACCAAGTGTTCAAACCCATGAGCCTGTGAGGGACAGTTCATATTCAAACCACGACACTGACCCTAGGGCCACCTAGGACATGTATCTGTCAGCCCAGAAATCTTGATCCTGGGGGCCACTTTGGGCATTTGTCTATCTGCCAACTTGTGTGCCCTGGCCATGGTGGGGCAGGGAAGCCATGCTCTGAGGTTTGGCAGCAACAGAAAATATGGGCAGCCTTATGTCTGGAGAAGATGGGCTGAAGCAGCAGCAGCTCAGAGCAGGGCTAGACTTGGACACCATGGCAACTCGGGCCTGTCTGACCTACCCTTCCTGTCTTCCCACAGGGCATTGTGAAGCGGGATGAAGTAGTTTTCCGGTTGGTCCGAGCCCACGATATACCCATCCTAATGGTGACCTCGGGTGGGTACCAGAAGCGAACAGCCCGTATTATCGCCGACTCCATCCTCAATTTGCATGACCTGGGGCTCATCGGGCCTGAGTTTCCCTGCGTCTCGGCACACAGCTCCAACATCCCCCTGCTTCCTTGTGCTGTGCCCTGACGGCTACCCACAGAGCATTACCATACCTGTCCCCCACCCCGTCCACCCGCCCACCCGCCTGTGTTTGTTGCTGTGAAGACAGCTGCCAGTGAGCGTGGAGGGGCAGGAAGAGCAGGAACCAGCCTTGTTGGTGTCCGCTCCTCCACTCCCCACCAGGTGCCCGAGGGTCTCTGGGCCCTGGGGTGGAAGAGCTGAGTCCCAGGGGGAATCCCACGTGGGATGCAGGCAGGTCATGAAGAGTCAGGGAGGGCAGCTTAGCACCAGCTTTAGGGAGGGACCCCTAGGATAGGGCAGCCTGCTGTCCAAGTCATCTAGAAGACGGACCTTCTCTGACCTAGTTGGTTCACTCCCTCACTTCAGTATGGAGAGGGCCTGCTGGGTGATAGTGCCCATGGGTCTGAGGAAAGTTTCCATACCCAGCCTCCAGGGGGCGCTGGGTTCTCAGCCAACAGGCAGGCGGTCCTGGTAAGGATGTGGAGGCCTAGGGAAGAACACTGGGATTCTCGAGTTTGGGTTCCCTTCAGTAAATCAAGGTCCAGACCCGTATTTTTCCAAGCCCCTCTATGGTGATAGGGTGGGACACTGAGGATACCTGAGGCCCCTACTTTGGCAGCAATCTCCTCTGTTCAGCATAGAAGCAGATTTGGGGGGAACGCTTAGCTCAGTAGTGACCCTCCAAACTGAAGCTTTTAAGGGGCTGCTGACCAGGATGGAGAGGAGAGGAAGGAGAGGCCCAGCAGGTAGGGGTCATGTGGAGGCTGGTGGCCAAGCTAGTCCTAGGTGGGACTTCCTAGAGAGAGGGCAGTGAAGGTGACATTTAAGTGCAGTGTCTGCATAGACCCCGGGTGACAGTTTCCACTGGCCTCATCCAAAGTGCCAGTTTCCATCTCTGTCTGCGGCCCCAAGGTCTACTGCCCTCTGGCCATTTTACGTTGAAGGGGACAGCCAGGGCTCTCCATGACCTAGGCAGGAAAGCACCCACCCCTAGCCAGGCCGGTGATTGCCAACTTAACCAAAGGCACAGGGGTAGGAGGATGTGAGCCCACTGGGCTTTCTTCGGCCCTGGATCTGCCCCAGCTACAGGACTCATGTTCATTACCATGTGGGGTATTCCCACAACCACTGTGGTGTCCTTCATACTCCCTCTGCTGGAGTGGGGAGGATGCCAAAGCCACCAGTTGTCCAAACCACGGACCTGGACCAGATCCCACAGTACACCCCTCTGCCTTGGTCTCTCCACATCTGACTGGAGGTCTCCCCCAGGACGTTGGGGAGTGGTGACAACGCAGTTTGTCATGGTGGAGTTTCTGTCAGAATGCCATTCAGGCTCCAGGTTGTTTGTGTGTTCTGAGGTAGACAGGCCTGCCTCCTGAGGACCACTGGAAATAAAGATTCAAAATTCACCAATCCAGACACTTAACCAGGGTGGCTGCCCAAGATGTGTTGTTTTTTCTCTATCGACGGAGGCCTGTGGCTAGCACAAGTCCCATTTTAGCAGATAAGGAAACTGAAGCCCCAGAAGGAGGGTGAGGAGTTTGCCCCAGACCACATGTCTTTCGAGTAATAAGCAGGGTTACAACCCTGTTCCGTCAGCTGTAGGAGTTTGAGGCTCATCCATTCCAGGGGTGAAGGGTAGAAGTTGCTTACAGTCAGAGTAGGTGTGGCACCTCTGGTAACAAGATCACTGGGGTTGGGATCTGGGGAAGTGAGGGGTGACAGGCAGGCAGATCTGGGGTAGGATGGTGGCTCTGCACAGTGGAAGGGGCCCAGCTAGGGAAGTGGGTGGAAGGGTCTTACAGACCTGTGTTGTCCCAGGGCGGGTCTCCTGGCAGGCAGAGAAGACAGAAGAACGCGACAGCTTGTCAGAGTGACCAGGGTGCCCCAGTGGCACAGCTGGATGAGAACTGGGATGAAACCCCAAGGGGGCATGAGGGTGTGAGCGCATGGATAAAGGCTGGCACTGACAGAACTGCACAGGTGCTAGACATTGGTTCAGGGTGGCAGGATGTAACATTTTGTACCCATTTCATAGGTACAGGAACACAGGCAGAAAGGGGTTAGCTCTTTGATGAAAGTCCTGAAATGAAAGAGTGGGGATTTGAACCGAAGTCTCAGCTCAAGTAGTTTGCAAGCTATCTCCTCATTTGTATCATGGGGGCTACAGAAAGACTTGTCCAAATGCCTCCCGTAAGACATCATCCTGCTGCACCCAGCAGCATGTACTAGCGGAAGCATCCTGCCCACTGGAAGCAAGTGCTCAGATTTGGGGGCCGTGTAAATTGCCATCTGAACATTATCCCAGGGCAGGGCTATGATGCAGTTGGTAGAGAACCTACCTGACCTTCCTGACTCCTTGGACTCCACCCCAGCATTGGATAAAATGAGGGTGGTCTTACTCACCTGTAATCTCGGATCTCAGGTGGAGGCAGAAGTATCAGAAGTTCTGGGTCATCCTTGGCTACAAATCAAGTTTGAAGCCAGCCTGGGTTACAGGAGAACTTGTCTCTAAGTAAACAGAACATGAAATCATTGGATCTGGGCCTGTAATCCTAGCACTCAGGAGACTGAAGTGGGATTACTTGACAGTGCAAGGTAAGCCTAGCCTTCATGGTGAGTTCTCGGTTGTAGATGAGCCAAGTTTAGAGAAATAGAAATAAAGAATAAGAAGGAAACAACCCCAGGAGAACATGTAGACTCTGGCAGAGGCTGGCGGGCTGCTATGATCAAAGGCAGAGACTGGTTGGAGACCCCGGGGTCCTGGGAAGAGAGAACCTAGAAAGCCATAAGTCCTTGGCACCCTGGGCTCACAGGGGCTCAGATGCCATGCCCACATGTGACTCCCTAATACCGGATACTCTCCTGAGGAGTGCCTCCAACCACCCCATTTGTGAGGTGGAATCCTCTGTGCCCACCGGTTGGGCAAACTTTGAAGCTTCACTCACTACCAGAGAAGTCCTGTTGGCCTGTGCCTGGCTGTGGGGGCCTTGGCTCTGGCAGCCTCCTCCCTTGTGCCAAGCTGGCAGGGTTGGAGTAGCTGTGTGTGCATCTAGGAGGGTGACACAGGTGGCAACCAGAACCTGGCACAAAGCATGTGTTGCCTGGATGTGGCCTCCTCGGCCTCATCACCACAGACCCCAAGCACAGTGTCCTGCCTCCTACCAAGCTGTCTGAACAAGAAAGAATCTCCCCTCTGGAGTTAGCTCTCTTCCTTTGGGATAGGAACAGCAGTACCCAGCTGTAGGGGCCCTGACAGGGTACCCCAAATCTAGCCTAACAGGGCCTTAGTGGAGAGTTCAAAGACAGGAATGAATGCATCAACTTGCTTTCATATTCCCAGCCTCCTCTGCACCATTTTTCAGGTAAGAACACAGACATAAAGTAATACATTCATGGTCACAATCGGGCCACAGGGAGAGGAATGGACCCATGTCATCTGACCCTAACATGATGCCTTTTCTCATATCTGGTCCCCTGGCACAACATGTCTTGGTGAGATATAGTCTCCTTATACCCCCTCTTCTGACCCCACCAGCTTCCAGCTTACCAGCCGTCCTTAGAGAGGCAGGTGGCAGCACCCTCATAGTCCAGACCATGTGGGGAGCCTGGGGAAATGATGGCACTGGGTGGGAGTGGGGGTTACAGGACTGAATGCAGGGTGTTGCCACTTTTGAAAGATCCATATGGAAAACACACCAGGCTTTCTGAAGCGTGAACTATCAGCCAGACGTTTTGTAGTGCCAGGAGATTTTTTTTTCTAGAAATGAAGCAGGCAGCTACAAGGTGCCCATGGGTGGCTATGTGCAGAGGACCAGAGGGCCTGGCGATCACATGAGCTTCCATTCATGGCTCTGGGAGGCAGACTGTCCTAAGATGCTACGGAGCATCTTGGCTTTGTGCTCTGCAGATACCCACCTCCTGGGATTTCTCTTACACTCCCTGGGGAGCTGGAGGTTACAGGATGGTGGTGTTATGCTGTACATGTACTATACCAGACCCCAAAAGCCACCTTCCCCCAAGCCTCGCCACCCTGTATGCTCCCCAGCTTTGCTCATTCCAACTACTTCCGAGGCTCTACTGTCTAGCCTAGAAACTGAGGCTGAGGGAGGCCTGCAGGCATTATTGAGGCCACAGGCAGCTGGCTAGATGGCTCTACCACCAGGGTACTTTTCTTGGTTTTGCTTGTCATTAGGGCCTGAGCAGGGAGGAACCATGAACTCTCTGAGGGGTGGGATGGGGTATGGACACCCTGGGCTTGAATTCTCTCTACACATAGAGTGTATCCCACCTCTAAACAGGACTGTTGGGATATGGAAGTGAGCTGGCATGCAGTAGGTGCATAACGCACGTGAAAGTGCCTCTTCCCTTCTACTTCAATGCAGAAACTGGTGAAGTTGTTTCTCCATTGGTAGCCTGGGCACTAGGCAACAGAGCAGGCTGAGACCTCTGCTTCATACTCACCTGTGGGCTGGGTAAGCCCTGGACAGTTAACAACTGTCAGCTGTGAGGACTCAAGGGCCTGGCCTCTGGGAACCTCTCTGAACCTCTCTGAAGCTTTTGTTGTGACAATAACAGTCTCTTGTGCTGGCCCAGGGGACAGCTGCCTTCTCAGGCACCGTGGTCTGGAATCCAGGTTTTAGCTACTGTGGGCAAATGACATCACTATTTGTGCCTCAGTTCCCCTGGCCCCACCCCCCATTAGTGTAGGCATTAACGCCTTCATTCCCAGGTTTGGCTTGATGCTGAAGGAGCCCAAGCAGGCAATGCACTGGCCGATGTCCTTCACCTCAGGCCCTGCTGGTCATCCCGCCCAGAACCCACTGTTCACATTGCTTGTTCTGAGAAGGTGGCTCTCTTCAGAAGCAGGTGAGCAGGATGGGCATCAGGCTCAAGCCTTGCCTCTGTCTTTCAGGCAAGTGAGAGAGAGAGCATTGGTGCCTCAGTTTCCCCGTTATAAAATGGGGTTATGTAAGTACCAACCCCTCAGGTTGAGAGGTGAGCAAACCCACATGGGTGCCAAAACTGCAGCTGGCAACCAGCTCTGTCACCCATGGCCTGGGTCACTGACAGGGTAAGCCACCAGCCTTCCCTTCCCTCGGTACAGAGCTCAGTGATGCTTACCCGATTTTCTGGATGTGGGGTCTGGTACTGAGTACTGGGCAATAGACTGTATCTGTCTTCCCACTATGATCTGTATTTCCTGAGAGCGGAACTGCTGCTGCATTGCTGAAGCAAACCGGGGACAGGACAAGGGTCAGCACAGAAGGGACCCTCAAGGTCCTAAGCCTCTACGCTAGCTAGTCTTTGTCAACTTAAAGATCCTAAACCTCTATGCTAGCTGGTTTTTGTCAAACTAAAGTCATCTGAGAAGCTGGAACTCAACCGAGGAGTTGTCTCCCTCACACTGATCTGTAGACAGGCATATGGGGCCCATAGGTGTGGGGAGGGCCAGCTCACTGTGGGTGGGGCCATTCCTGGGCAGGTAGGACCTATACTGTATAAGAGAGCATCCTCCATGGTCTCTGCTTCGGTTTCTGCCTTGAGTTTCTGCCCTGACTTCCTTCAGTGAGGGGGTGTGACTTGTGAGCTGCAATAAACCCTCTCCTCCCCAAGTTGTTCTAGGTCAGTGTTTTATTACAGTAACAGAGAGAAAATGAGGGCAATCCCATGTGCAGTCAGGGGACCTGAGACCACAGAGACAGGGAGCCTTGCCCCAAGCAGGCGCTGGAGACCACAGGGAGGCAGATGAGGCCGGGCCTTCCCTCACGGGCACCTGGGCCTATTGTTCTCCTGACGCCTGGCACACCTCACCAAAGGACTCAGTTCTTTCCATATTGACTAAGAATACGCTGTTTGGAGTGGGAGGGACATCCTTAGAGCCAGCACTGACTGGAGAGTGTCACAAATGCTTTGAGGCACCCCTGAATGTGAGGGGGTCTCATTCCCAGTCCGCTCAGTGGAAACTATGTGTCTCGCATGTTTTCCTCCAGGTATCTTAGAGCTTCTATGCTTGCTCTAGCTCCACCCCTGAGTG
Source organism: Chionomys nivalis (assembly GCF_950005125.1). NCBI lineage: Eukaryota > Metazoa > Chordata > Mammalia > Rodentia > Cricetidae > Chionomys > Chionomys nivalis. The sequence continues at coordinate 59,968,429 of NC_080086.1, read as the reverse complement.
CCCTGGGGAACTGGCCCCCCTGTACCCCAATAACTGTGTCAGTAGAAGGTTTGGGCCTTTGGACCAGGTTGGGTAAGTGGTCGAAAACCTTGTCAGCCCCTTCTTGGTTCTGACTCGCTGTTTTCGGGCTGTGGTGATGGGGCCTTGTCTAGGGGGCTCACACTGGGCAGAGAGGAATGGGCAGAGCCCAATCAGACAGAGGCCGATCTTCTCCACCCTCCAGCCAAGGCACAGCCTGCTGGTCTGTCGTCTCCATAACTGATATGCAGGCAGCCAGACACAGTTATGGCGTGTGTCTGCAAGGCTATTTTGTCTAATATGCTAAACGCCTTTGGAAATTCCCAGAGCCCATCTGGTCCTAGTTATACCACAATATTGCTGTCTCTTCAGCTCTCAGACAAGGGACCACTTTTATTTCTTCCTTCGTAGCTTAGGAATGTACTTAAACACAAGCCGGCAGCCGCCCAATCTCCCCAGTTGCTTGGTCGTGGTCACGCCCATCATTGTTTTAAAGGAACTCTGCTCTTTCCCCAAGTCCTCCGAAACCCCAAGAGTGCCTGGGGAGGGCAGATACTTCAAAGGTGCCCCCCCTTGGCTATGGGGTGCTCTGGAACCTCTGCCCAGTTTCTCAATGGGTACCATAAACTTGAACAGGCCCCTTGGCTGCTCCAAGCCTGGCCAGGGAAAGCCACCTGAAGGATGCTAAGCTGGTGGCTGTTTCTTCCGCCTAAACCCCTTTGTCACCCACAGCCACCCAAGAACCAGAGGGGAGAGCCAACACCCAGACTCCATATCTAAAGCATCTGGAGGGCCTAGGCGGACCACGCCTACACTCTTCCTTGGCTGGAGTGTGTGTTTGTTCCTACCCAGGAATTCTTGTCCCTTGGGGTCCCTTGGGGGTCCAGCTGGCTGCAATGTCTGGAGACTGGGGAGCTACTCCATGTTGTCTCCCCTCCAGGTTGACTGACTCTTGGCTGCTGCCCTGGGCAGTTGTGTGGGGCCAGCTGGCACCCTGTCCCTTCCTTGAGGTAGTTCCACTCTGGAGTCCTAGTCTGGGCCCAGCACCAGCCACGCCTGCTGTCACAGAAGCATGGTATCATTCAGACTGGGCAGCGCTATACTTCTTTATTCCCTTTGAGGTTTGATGTGGCTGTACACTTGTTCTATGAACTGTGAGCTCAGTGGTTTGGGAGATTTCTTGTGAATGCTGTAAGAGCCGGTGCCCAGTCCTGACTGTTCCCCCAACACAATGCTGAAGCACCATTCAAGCTTTAGTGCTGGGCACTACGGGTCTCTGAGATCCCAGGATGAGGAGGGCTTCCACTTGAATCCAGTTTGAATCCGGAGACGGTAATAAATAAACCTTTGTGTCTGGCTAAGGAGCCTTGGGGTGACTTGTTATGTAGCATAATCTTGTCTAAGATGACTGATACATGTTCTTTGTTACAGTTTACTGAGACGTGTCACAATAGAGTCCTTACACATTTTCATTTTGGGAGGGGAGAAGGAACCTTGTTTATGGTTATTACATTTAGAACAACCGTATTTCCTATCACAAAGACAAAGTCTGGTTTGGGTAATGGATAGGTAAAATGCAAGAAGAAAAAGAATCCTGGCCACGTCACGATAGGGCTACCATGAGCAGATGCACAGGTTACACACACACAGCTATTACCCAGGAGGTACAGTAGATTCGTGATTAGGGCAGCTTTCCGGCTGAGAGTAGGCAAGTGTCTTAAGAAGGCCCTTCAGGACCTGGCTAGAAATTGCTATGCAGGTTGACAGCTATACCTGTCAAGCCTGTAGTTTCAACCATTGTGTGGTCTCCAGCACTTGATAGGTACTTGTTAGAATGTATCCATGTGATAAACACCCTCGGCTGTTAACTCTGCTCACAGCGAGATGTTAACCCTCCAGTCACCCCCAGGTGCTTCCACCTGGCGCTCTGGTTCCAGGGCAAAAAATAAATAAATAAAAACAGCGCAACAGTAGTAAGGACAAACATAGCATCTCAGAGCAGAAAGGTTCTGTTCTGGTTGGATGTGGTTTTCATTCTCCAAAGGCTCCTATGTAGGAGGCCTGGTGCTTAGCTGGCTGTGTGGGGATGGTGGGATCTTTACAAGGTGGAGCCTGGGCAGGGGAAGCTGGGATTCTTGGTCATGCTACCCACAGAAGCAACTGGGGTAGGTCTTATGAGACGCCCAAAATGTTCTCTTGAGAACCAGAGCCTGTTTCCTGAATCACCCTCTGGCTGACTGCCGGGTGCTGTGACTTCTCCTTATTGCATACACTCTGTCACTGTGATGAGTCTTCAGGTGGTCACCAGAGCCAGGTGGAGCCCGGCCCCTATGCTCCAGGACTGTGAACCCAATAAAGCTCTTTTCTATAAAGTTACTCCCTTAGTGTTAGGTTTTGTGGAGCTCCAGGACAGAGCCATGATCTCCTGGCAGCTGATAGCTGTTCATGCAGCAGCCACTGCAGAAACCACAGAAAGCCCTGTCTGAAGAACACAGAAAAGTGGCAGGCCAAGGGAACTGTGGGGAACATTTTAACAAGCATCCACAGACAGACTGGCAAGCCTGGTTATGAGCCTTTAGCAGCTATTGGTGTGCTCTGGGGTGGGGGTTGGGCTGTGGGGTGGTCTTCCTCTCCCCTCCAGGTCTGAGGGCTCTTCCCTGACTGGGCTTCATTTATGCTCTAGTTCCATACCCACAGTTGGCAAATCGGCATCAGAATTCAACTGAGGATGAAGCAGGATTTGCCTGGGATGGACTCACAGGAGACAGAGTCCCCTATACCCTCTCTCTCTCTCTCTCTCTCTCTCTCTCTCTCTCTCTCACACACACACACACACACACACACACGGTCCTCTACCTCATTTAAGGTTATTGATCCTGAATTGATAATGAAGTATCTCCTGTTTGTACATACCTACGTGGTGCTGTCTTCCCACTACGTTCTTGAAGGAGATTGGGACCAGAACCTGGTTGGGCACAGGTGATGGTCTGTGTGTGCCACCCTGACAGTACAAACTGGCTAATGCAGGGGCCATCTGTGGAGGTGTAAGAGTCTCTCCTACTCCGCTACATGGGGCCCCTGCTGTCTCCTGCTGGGTCTAGGCAAGTGTCAGCCATGACCACATTCTTTAGGAACACAGAAAAGACGCTGCATGCGCTTGGCTTCCTTTTGCAACCGTTATATTCTAACAGTGCTGTTGCTTAGAAGGGGTCAGAATTGTCCAGGGAGTTCATGTGTGTGGCTGAGCTAGATAAATAACGTACCATTGTCAAAGAGAGATGGTGTCAGCCAAGGTCCAGCTCCCAGATGTCCTCTGTGCAGGCGGATCAGCACCACCCCCTCCAGCCAGTGCCCTGATCCTGCTGTGTCCTGCCAAGACAGCATCCTCTCATGATCCAAATGATGGTAGGTTTCAGAGGAAATGTGGGGATAGCTATGGGCACTGCGGCCCGATGATCAGGAACAGGCATGCCAACACTGCCTTTTCCAACCAGCTGGGGAACCCTTGAAAGCTGTTCCCCCACCTGAAGCCTCAGATACCATGTCTCTGATGTTGGCTATACTAAGGGACCTTAGGAGGGCCAGGTAGGCATGGAAACAGCCTGGCACACTGTAGGTACTTAGCAAGACCTTCTGCCCCTACGAGCCCAGAGTTTGCAGAGATATGGAACTCCACAGCTTGACTCTGGGTGCCTTGCTGAGACCCTGGGGTGGCATATACTCTCTGAGCTTGGCTTCATCTGTCCAGAGAAGATTCCTGGGGTGCTGGAAACAAGCACATTCTAGTTACTTCTGGCTTCACTGTTCCTTCCGGCCAGGTGTAAGCAGCAGGCCTGGAGCCTGTGCCTTTGACGCCATCCCAGAATAAGGCTGCAGACACTCAGTAGGTGCTTAGTGAACATCTTGTCATCTGCTCGTTGGGAGAGAAATTAGCTAGTGTGTCTTGGGGCTCCCCCTCTTCCAGACTGTGGGGCTAGAAGCCAGCAGCAGCTGATCCAGTCTCACCCTGCTGGGGGACGGGGAGGAGGCGGCTTCTCCAGTCCATGAGGCCATGCCCACCCTTGAACAGCCCTTCCACCTCCTTCCCTCCCTCTCTCCCATGTTTGTCAGCCAGGCCTGGCACTGCAGGACTGGAGGAGGAGACTCGGGCCCTCCAGCCACCCCAGCTCAGCCAACACCACAATTGTTTTTCCACCTGCAATGGCCAAGGAACCACTGGCAGCCAGGAGGTGGCTCAGCTTGAGACACCAGCAGATGTATTAGGAATGTGACTCCCCTCTGTATGCAATGGCACCTGGGGTAGCTGAGCCAGTAGCCAGTCCTGGCCCTTGTCCTTTGGTCTTAAACTAGTGATTTACGATCCCATAGTCTCACAATTCCATCATCTTTAAGAATATTTATGGCTATTTCTCAATGAGCTACTCCACAGGACATACCAGATATGCCTGGTACAGTGAATGTTCCAGGCATCAGAGGTCCTCATGATTGCTGCTTTTATTCCGGCTTGGGAGCTGGTTCTGACCTCTGAGGGTGGCAGCTAAGTAACCCAGGGTCAGATCAGGACCCTTTTTACTCGGTGAGCATCCACGTGAAGTCTCATGGATGTGATAGCCCCACCCAGAGGGGTTCAAGGAGTGAGGGATGTTTTCTTCCTTCCTGTAACCAGGGAGAGTCCCAGAAGATGGGACCAAATAATGGTAAGAACTGCCTTGTTTCATCTCCCATTACACAGGAGAAAAACAGCTGGGCCAGGGTGATGGGGTCACTGATGCAGCTGGACAGACGACGGTCCAGTGTAGCAAAGGTGTGGCCAGGCCAGTCTCCCTGAGGTCCTGCTGTGGGAACAAGATGTCCTGACTTCCGCAGCAGCAGCCCTTGCTGCTGTTTGTCTGAGCATTCGTTTGCAGCTCAGCTCCTGTCCCACCCTCCACGGTGACAGGGGCTGCCACCTTCTACCTCCATCCAAAAAGATGGAGCTATGGGTGCCCTTTCAGTTCAAGGTCAGTGAGGGAACAGGTGGGCCAGTGTGAGGTTGGGGTGCTGGCATAGACCCCCCTGGGGCATTCATAAGCAGGGATAAATGGTTATCACTGTTGGGTATACACAGATGCTGTCCTGGCTACTTTTAAGTTAACTCAATTTGACACAAGCTAAAGTCATCAGAGAGGAGAGAAACTCGATTGGAGAAAATGCCTCCTCCACAGAATCTGTTTATAAGGTGTTTTCTTAATCACTGATCAGTCAGGGAGGGCCCAGCCCATGGTGGGTGGTGCCATTCCTGAGCTGGTGTCCTGGCTTCTATAAGAAAGCCGGCTGAGCAAACCATGTGGAGCAAGCCGATAAGCAGCACGCCTCCAGGACATTTGCTCCTAGCCTGCAGGCTTCTGCCCTGTTTGAGTTCCTGTCCTGATTTCCTTCAGTGACGGACTACACTTGGAAGTGTAAGCCACATAAACTCTTTCCTCCCCAATTTGCTTTTCGGTCAAGGTGTTTCATTACAGTAATGGTAACCCTAACTAAGGCAGATGCCGTGACCATGTGACTCACCTAACACTGGGTATCTCTCATAGTCCATGTATATCCACCTGCTCCACCCCAGCTTCATGCTCACCCAGAGTGGGTTTGTAGGGGAAGGGTGGAGTTCATTTGGTTCCTAGGTTGACAGTGGGTGTGGTCTCCAGAGAGAGGGGTGAGGAAGCACAGGGTCCTTGGGAAGGGGAGCAGAGAGGCTTGTAGTTGGTTATTTTTCACTCTTTGCTCTTCACTCTGGGGGGGGGGAGAGCGCCATCCACCTCCCAAATAAATACCCAAAGTCTTATTCTTTCTTATGAATGCTTAGCCTTAGCCTGGCTTATTTCTAGCCAGCTTTTCTTAACTTAAATTATACTGTCTACCTTTTGCCTCTGGGCTTTTATCTTTCCCTATTCTGTATACCTTTCTTTACTTCTTACTCCGTGACTTGCTGTGTAGCTGGGAGGTTGGCTCCCGGTGTCCTCCCTTCTTCTCCTTTCCTTGTTCCTTGATCTTCTTTTTCCAAAATTCCCCTCCTATTTATCCTCTCTGCCTGTCAGTCCCACCTCTCCTTTCTCCTGCCTTGCTAATGGCTGTTCAGCTCTTTATTAGACCAATCAGGTGTTTTAGACAGCCAAGGTAACAGCTTCACGGAGTTAAACAAATGCAACATAAAAGAATGTAACACATCTTTGCATCATTAAAAAAATATTCCACAGCATAAACAAATGTAACACATCTTAGACTAATATTCCACAACAGAAGCTTACTAGGTTGGCTTAGCTGAAATGGAGCCTGGTGAGGCCACAGGGCAGAGGCAGAGATCACATGAAATCTCTCCTCTGGGGCCTGGAGGAACAGCAAGGTTCAGGCTCCTAGTCAGAAAAGGAAACTGATATAAGCAAGAAGCCCAAGTATGCAAGACCCAAGGAGTACCAGGCGTTATGTGAATAGTGGGCCCACCACCCTTGTGGCTCCCACCAGCTCCCTCTACTGGCAGGTAAGAAGTTGCCATCTGCTCAGCTGAGACCAGGCCATGGGTAGGGAGGGCTTGGAGATGCTGAGTCTGGGTCCCTCCTGTTTTTACAGCCTGCCTAAGATGCTTCCTGCTCATAGGACTGAACAAGATGATGTTCTCTCTCCATTGTTAGTCAAGTGGAAACTAACAATTCCAAGAGAATGCAAGAGAGGAATAATCTCAAATGCAGGACTGAAGGTCAGAATGTAGCCAGGGTTCTCATAGGGGGCCTGGGAAGAGGTCCCTGGGACATTTGATTTTGCACTGGCTCCGTGTCCTTGGAAGCCTCCAGGCTGCTCCTAGATACTTCTGGAAAACAGTGCCAGCCCAGAGGTTGACTGTGCCTATAGGAACTTGGATCTGTCCCGGGGATGCAGGCCAGACAGTGGAGAGGAGAGAAGGCAGGCCAAAGACTTTGCCAGTGCTCTTTTAAGGTATTGGCATGATATGGAAGTGGACAGAGGCCAGTGCCAGGGTGTATGCTACCCATCAAGACCTAGTCATGGAAGACTGGGAGCCTGCAGATGATGATGGAATATTTTCCCAAAGGATGTTGGGAACAAAATGAACCTAGCCAAATCGCTGTGGTGCTGGACACAGGATCTGCCAGAGTGGGGTGAGGGGTGTGGTGGCCCCTTCTTAGTGAGTGTGGGCCGTTTAGTAGGCTGACAGTCAGAGTTGAGAACCAGGGATCTGGACTCAGGCATCCGGCTGTAGGGCCCAACCTCCTTGCTTGATTAGCAGGGCTGGCAAGACTCAGGCAAGCCTTACCTGGGAGTTCCCAGCTCAGGACTCTGGGTTTATTACATGAGGTATTCTAAGATGTCACTAGGTCTGTGCTGCCAAACTGGTCTTGTCAGGAAGTAGGTCCCATGCCTGCAGTGTCTCTGTCCCCACTTCCACAATAGTTACTTCAGACCTATCTTTTCCCTGCTCCTGTGCCACCCAGGGCACCTCCTGCCTCCCCCTCCACCACCCACTGCTGCCTTTGAGATCCTTGTCCTGCTTCTCCCCAGGTCCCCACCCTTCTGCATCGTGGGATTCCAGCCCTCCTGGCATTCTGGATGTCCCACACCTGCCACCTCTTCCTCCACCCCCTCACCCTGCACAGTGCTCAGTTGGGACAGAGTTCCCCTCTTTGATATCCTCAAAAGCCAGGCTGAGGTTTCCAAGTCTCTGCCCACTTCTTGGCACCACCGGAGACATGACAGGAGAGGTAGGGAGCCGGAACTTGCCTCAACTGCTAAACCCCGTAGGACTGTATTCCTCTTGGCTGTGGGAATACTGGAGCTATGCCAAACTGGGAAGAACATACTCCTCACTCCTGAGGGAATCCTCTGGGGCAGTCCCAGTGGGGCCAGAGCCAAGGGCTTCCCTTCTCTTGGAAAGGGTCCCTGGTTGAAGAACCTCAGAAGCCTCCTGATCCACCGTGACAGTCCAGCAGAATCAATATGCCCATGGACAAAGGTGTTCAGGGACTATGAGAAGACCCTTCTAGTCCAGGAGGCCTTCCCGAAGAGAGAGACACGTGACACTCCTGTGTTAGGAACATTGATCCAGGTAGAAGAAACAGCATATGTAAAATCCCAGGGGAATAAAGAAGTTTGGTAGATAGGCAGGGCTAGGAGCCTGGGATTCCGAGGCTAGAAGGAAAGGTGGGTTTTCTTCTAAAGTCTTCCTTATTCCATGCCCTTTGAAAAGTTTTTACGTCCCAATAAAACTCCCCGCCGACACAATAATCTAAATCAGACCAAATCAAACTGAATTAGAAAAAGCCTAGATTTAATGGATGCCAGTGCTTCTGGGTGGCCTTCCAGCCCCCCAGGAATGGAGATGGAAAGGAAGACCGGAAACACCATGGAGAGGGGAAAGAAAGACCAGAAAGACCATGGAGAGGGGAAAGAAAGACCAGAAAGACCACGGAGAGAGGAAAGGGAGACAGGGAAGACCACGGAGAGAGGAAAGGAAGACTGGAAACACCACAGAGAGGGGAAAGAAAGACCAGAAAGACCATGGAGAGGGGAAAGAAAGACCAGAAAGACTACGGAGAGGGGAAAGGGAGACAGGGAAGACCACGGAGAGAGGAAAGGGAGACAGGGAAGACCACGGAGAGGGGAAAGGGAGACAGGGAAGACCACGGAGAGGGGAAAGGGAGACAGGGAAGACCACGGAGAGGGGAAAGGGAGACCAGGAAAACCATGTGTTTGTTCTCTGGGGGTCAGTTTAAATAGCCTGTAGGAGTGGTCTTGATCCTCTCTGGGGAGGGGTCACTGTTTCGTGGGCTTTCTCAGAGGTGGAGTCTGGACTGCAGCAACTCCCAGGGGAGGGGGCTTGGAATGGAACTTTCCACCAAACATTCCAGACTCCTTGGGGTGCCCAGGGACTGGGGTGAAGCCTTAACCCAAACATTTCACTCTTTGAGTATAGAGGTGTTAGGGGCTGAGGTGATGCCTCCAATCAAAGATCCTTCTCATGGTGTCGCTTTCTTTCCCAACTGCCTTAAAGCTCCCTCCTCCCAGGCAGCTGATGGCTGTGCTGCAGGTCAGAGATCTAGGTCCTTTCCTAGTTCTGCTACTCACTAGTTAGTCAGCTCTAAGCCAGTTAACTTTTCTGAGCCTCAGTTTCCTTAGCTATAAAATGGGCATGTGTCTCCTTCCTCCCGGAGCTGTTGTGAGTTAAAAATAGTCTGTGCTCAGAGAAGCCCCCTCTGGTCTGACATGGAGTAAGGACTAGAAATGGAAATCTACAAGTAATCAACATTGTGAACTTCCATCCCCTTCCTGGGGGCCTTTGTCTCTTAGTACTTCCTGCCCCAATCACAATATTCTAGGAATCTGGTGACTTTTTGATTATAGCCTCCCACTGTGGCCTGAAAGCGAATCCACTTTCTTCCTGAACCTCGGTTTACCCATCTGTGAAATAGACATTGCTGAGCAGAGCCATAAATAGAGAATACTTGAAAAGGCCAACCTCACACCCTCCCCTACACTAGACTGCTTCCAGCTGTCATTACTCAGCTGGTGGTCCTGCTGTGCCCAAGAAGAATCAATGGGGGGATGTTCCCAGGGCTGGACTGGCACCTTCAGAGACTTCTGGCTCAAGCCCTGAGAGCCAGGGTCCTGTGACTCCAGGCTGAAGAAGACGCAGGCTTACAGCTCCAGGTGCTCAGGCTGGGGACTTGTTACCCTGGGCACAAAGCATCCACAGCTTCCAGCAGCAGGCAGCATCCTGGCTGGGCCTCGGATGTGGGGACACTCAGAAGCTGCAAATGAAAGGTGTCTGGATGCCTGGTCCTTAAGGTTCAGCAGCACCCTGGAACTCCAAAGACTGGAGCCTACAACCTCTCACTTCTGGCTTTCCACAGCGTCTATCTTTAGCCTTGGCTCTTAATACTCCTACTAGTCTGCAGGCCTCTGACAATGACCCAAGACTCAGAAGAATCACAGGACTCACATCTGTGATCTCAGCACTCGGGCGGAGGCAGGACCACCTCTGTGAGTTCTAGGTCAGCCAGGGTTACTCAGTAAAAGTCTCTCTCAGAACAAATGGACTAGGAAAGATTCACATGGCTTTAATTATTTTCATAATAATTATCAGAATTTTTTATTTTTTTTGTTTTGCTGACACAATGATGATAAAAAGACAGGAAAAAACATGAATCAGGCTGCACACAACTATACTTTGTGCAAGTGTGTGCGTGTGTGTGTGTGTGTGTGTGAATATATGTGCCTGTGTATGTATGGGCAAAAGTCAGAAGAGGGCATCAGTGTCCTCCTTACTCACTCTACCTAGTCCTTTGAGGCATGGTCTTTTGGGAACCTGAAGCCAGCAAGCTCTTCCTGTCTTGTTACCCTTGGAACTGGGGTTGCAATGATAAGATACCAGTTTTTGAGTAAAAATTAAAATATTAGAAAATGCTTACCAGCCCTAGGAGGTGGTGCATAGAAATGATTCTGTTGATGCGGCCCAAGGAACCATCACATTCAAGGCTTAGTGGATAGTGGAGTGAGTCACCATTTGAAAGATGAGCCTTGTTGGAAGCTGCTGGGGGCTATGGATCCCCGGACCCTGAATTCTCTGTGAGTGGTTGTTTTCCTATGCTTGCAGCTGCTTTGAGCAAAACAACTTGTGTTCCTCTGCTCTGAGTAGGCTGCAGCTGCTCTGAGCATGAGACCCTGATGGCAGGCTGGAGGGTCTGCAGCTGAAAGATCCCTAGAGCTGGGTGTGGCCAGAGCACTATATAAGCTTCCCCTGAACACAATAAACTTGGCATTGGCATTCTTGTATCAAGGATGACTCATGTCCTCATCTCTTTGTCTCTGTGTCTCTGCATGTTTTGATCTTCAGTCCCTTTCCCAGATACTCGGCAGTAGCGCTAACCGTCCTGTAGTGCAAGCACCAAACTACAGGAGTAGAACTTTACAGAGCAGGAAAGGGGTTCCCGAATATGGGAGGCAAATTGTGAGAGCCATTTGGAGAGCAAGGTCAGTCTACCAGTTTTCTAGTAATCACACACAAAAGCATTCCCCCAGGTGGTGCACACCCCACACTGCAGTTGGGTTTGAGGAAAGGATCACTCGCTGCCTTTGGGTGCTAATACAAATGAAAGCATCTGGGACTATGAAAGGCTGTGGAAATGCCCCGCTGTTTCTCACCTCACATCTGTGAAACACCAGATTTTCCTCACATAGGTTCAACAAAAATCAGATATTATGACAGACTGAAGAAGCAGCTGTAAAATATCTGCTGTTTTTAATGAAGCCAGACATTAAAGAGATTTGTAAAAATGCAAAATAATAATTACCACACTTCTCATTGACTCCTCCTCCTCCTCCTCCTCCTCCTCCTCCTCCTCCTCCTCCTCCTCCTCCTCCTCCTCCTCCTCCTCCTCCTCCTCCTCCTCCTCCTCTTCTTCTTCTTCTTCTTCTTCTTCTTCTTCTTCTTCTTCTTCTTCTTCTCTTTTCTTTTGAGACAGGGTCTCCTGTAGCTCAGACTGACCTCAAGCCTGATATGTGGCCAAGGATGGCCTTGAACTCTTGATTATTCTGCCTCCAACCCCCAGGTTCTGGGAATAAGCACGTGCCAGCACGCCAGTTTTTATGTGGTGCTGGAAACCCAACCCAGGACTCTGTACACACCAGGTAAGCATATCACTAGCTGGGCAACATTCCCTAATCCATCACTGAATTTTTTAAAACAGTTTTTTAGGGTCTGGAGAGATGGTTAAGCTGTTAAGAGCACTGACTGCTCTTCCAGAAGACCTATTTGATTGCCAACCACCTACACGGTGGCAAAACCATCTGTAATTTCCACTCCAGGGGATCCTACACCCTTTTCTGACCTCTCCAAGCACCCTTCTCCATTCCCAGTTAGCTTTCTGCCTCATGCTTGTGGATCAGATGTAAGCTGTCAGCTCCGGCTCCGGCTCCATGCCTGCTTTCTTCCATTTCCCTGCCGTGATGATCATGGACTCTAACCTTCTGGAACTGTAGCCCCAAATTTAATGTTTTCTTTTATAAGTTTGCTTTGGCCATGGTGTTTTGTCATGACAATAGACAAGTCATTAAGGTAGCTTAGGAAGGAAAGGAGATGGCCACCATGTGTGCTCAGGGTCACAGAGACAACCTAACAAGGCACATGGGCAGGAGGACTCATACTTGAGGCTGCATGAACGTGGGGCCTGGAGTTTGCAATGGGATAGTGACATTTGAGGACTGTCAAGGAAGATGAGACATGACTTACTATGCTTAAATCGGTTCTGAGGAGGTGAGCATCTGGACGTCCAAGCACTGGGCTCGGAAAGATGCAGGGATCAGCCTAGAGGTCTGCATCAGGATGTGACAGCAGGAGGGAGCCTGCGTTCAGCCCTTTCAGGCCCTTCTCACTACAGGATGGGGCTGCTGGCCTGAGGTCTGTGGTAGGAGATGCTCTGCAGGAAACTTCCTTCCTTTTCTGGCAGTGGGGGAGGAGTGATTGGGGGCGGGGTCACAGAAGACCAGCCAGACAAGGGCGTCTTATGAGAGGAAGGCTTAGGGGATAGCCCCGTCTGCACATAGGATTAGGAACACCAGTATGATGAGTAGCACTGCTGATGCAGGCTGCCTGCTGGGTCCAGTGGCAAGCTGGCTGGGCTGTGTGGGTGGTGAGCTCACAGCCATCTGAGCTGGGAAAATGAGATGGCAGCTAAGGGCTTCCTAGGATGACAGGGCATAGCCAGAGATATGCTGGTCCTGGGAGACTTCCTAACATCCATTGCCACTCAGACTCAGGACTGGGCTGTGTCCCAGGTGGTAAGGGCTAAGAGAATTTGGAGTCTGGCTGACTTGGGCTACATCTGTGTGATGGATGGGACAGCAGGAAAGACCACTCTTTGGAACTGAGAGGCCGAAGCCACTAGTGCACTGAATGGGAGTGGTCAGGCATTTGTTCCAGGACAGCCAATGAGAGTGACTAACGGGGGCTGAGTTGGGGAATAAGAGGGATGGAACAGAGTCTGAGATATAGATCCAGGTAGTACCAAGAAATAAACTATCCCCCTACTCCCACTTCCTGTAGACAAGATCTCTGTTAACCTGCCCCCTAGTGGCTTCTCTCTGCTGAACAGCCCTGCTGCCCTGTTGCTGTAAGTGGTAACTGATTGGTCCCAGCCCAACTCCACTCTGCCCTCTATGTGAATTTAGAAGCAGGAGAGTATGGGAGGGGGTCTCAGAAAGGCTGACTGCATGCCCTCTGCGGCCCTCTGCGGCCCTCTGCGGCCTGACTCCCCTGCCTTGCCCAGCTGGTTTGTATCCTCTGATTCTTTCTAGGCTGCTCCATCCTGCCTTGCCGTCCTCTTTCTTTTCCTGCCAAGACCCACATGGTTCGCTCTCACGTGGGGCTTGTCCCTTGCTCAGACTCCTCAGCAGGCTCCAGCATTGCCCCTACTGTACATGCAGCCAGCCCTGGGGCCCCACCCTAGTCTCTCTCCTGTACACTCCTCCTCTTTCTCACTGCCCGGGTCTCCTCAGGGGACTGCTTCTGCTGCCACCTCCATGTATCTGCTTTTCCCCATTGGCCCATCATTGGCCCAAGTGCTACTTCCAATATCTCTTTTTCCTTTAGTGCCTCAGCTCCTGCTGGGACCCTCCCCTGAGCAAGGTCCGAATGTCTTCCAAGAACTCCTCCTCAACCCCATGTTCAGCCCTCTCTGTATGCTGTGAATACCATTGGTTAATAAAAAAACTGTCATGGACCTGTGCAGGGAATAGAAATAGACAGGGAAAATTAAACTGAATTTTGGGAGAAAGGAGGCAGAATCAGAAAGAAGCCATGTTATCCCACTGGAGATAGATGCCGGAACTTTTCCAGGTAAACCACAGCCACATGACAACACACAGGTTAATAGAAATGGGTTAAATTAATATGTAAGAGTTAGCTGATAAGAAGTCAGAGCTAATGGACCAAGCAGTGATTTAATTAATACAGTTTCTGTGTGATTATTTCGGGGCCAAGTGGCCAGGAACAAACAAGAGACCTCCCTACAACAGCCCCCCTTCCCACAATCCCTCCCTTTCTCCTCCCATCCTTATCCTCCTTTTTGTCCACCCATCTCCCATTCATCTCTTCCTACTCTGTGTCTTGTCTGCCCTTCTACCTCTCTCCCCTTCCCTCCTCCTTTCCAGCACACTCCATCCTTCCCCTCTTTTCTTCACTTGTTCATCTAGTCCCACTTTACGCCAGGCCTTCTTTTAGATGCTCTCAGATGTGCAAGGGATGTGATTCTTGCCTTGAAAGCAGGAAGCCCCAGGACAGTGGGAATTATGCCCGAGCTGGGTTCTGCAGGATGAGTAGGAGTCTTCAGGAAGAGTGAGAGGAAAGGGCTCAGGACAGAGGAAGGAGAATGGTGTGGGTAGGGGAAAAGGAAAGCACAGAGCCGGCTCTCAAACCTTGAAGACCAGGCTGAGCCATCCAGACTCTGGTCTGATGATAGCGAGGGCACCAGGGCTTCTAGGCAGGGTGTGGCATGGGCAACTGTATGCTTCTGGAAGAGCCTTCCCTTTGGCCAGAATCAGGCTGACTGTCAAGTTGATTGACAGGGGTGAGGCTTGTGTGCTAGGCCAGCACATTCTCTTGGTATCCAGACCTCAGCCAACATGGAGCTTGCAGCCAGTGTCTGGTTTCAAGCCTGTTGCTTTAAGGCTCTGACATCTTGCCTCTGCCTTGATCCACTAAACCCCAGCTAAAGCTAAACGACATGTTATCAGGGAGCTCTGGGGGGTGTCTCTCAGGGCACCCCCAGTCTCTGAGAGCTTCAGGCTCTCAGCTCAGCATGGGCGGCTCACAGATAAGAGAGTCAAGACAGATTAGGGCCACGGCTTGGTCTTGGCTGTGGACATTTGGGTCAGATACCCCTGTTCGCTTTTCAAGAGAAGCCAGGATACAGACTCTGCAACTGTCTTGACTTTAAAACTATTCCAGGCAAGAGCAGTGCATTTGTGGTCCAAGGGACTCCCCTCTATACTCCCACCTCACCATGCTCCTCTCCTAGCAAACAGCAGGCCTGCTTCTTTTCAAACTGGGGGCTGATCCCCCTGGACAGATATGAGAGTCTCTGAAGGAAAGAAAAAAAAACAGAAATGTATACCCCAAAGACATGAAAGTGGGGATGTGAAGAACTACTAGCCCATCACACAGTAATCACAGCCCTAAGCAGAAGTGTCTACCGATGGGCAGATGGACAGATGGACACAGCACATCTGCTCCAACAATAGGCTAGGCACCCACATCTTAAAGGAAGGGGATTGGACACCAGCTGTATCATGGATGAATTCTGGTTTATTTAAATTAGCAAACTGATCATAAAAGGACAAGCTCTGGATAGTTCTTCTTGTATGACATCCCTAAAACAATTAAATTCAAGCCAGAAGGTAATATAGTATGTTCCAGGGGCTGGAGAGTTAGCTTTAAAAGGGCTACAGTTGTCATGTGGAAAGTGGGAGATCACATAAATAGTATAGGATGAACTTGCAGAAAAGAGAGAGAGATGTTCATAGAGGAGGGGAAAGGCAGGCTTGGGAAGCTGTCCAGGGCTTGAGCACCTATGGATCTGGGCATCTAAAGGGTCCTGGAGCCATTGGTGTCTGAAGTGACTGCTCATGTCAGATTCTAGCTCTTTTCCATGCCTCCATTATGAGGACGTTTCACTTCATCAAACTTGCTCTCCAGTGTGTATTATGATGAATGTGAGCTATTTCTTCTTCTTCCTATTCCTCTTCCTCTTCTTCTCCTCCTCCTCCTTCTCCTCCTTTTCCTCCTCCTTCTTGTCTTCCTTCTTAATATTTTATTATTTTATGTGTATAGGTGTTGCCTGTAGCATGTCTGTGCACCAATGCATGGAGTGTCCATGAAAACCAGAAGAAGGTGCTGGATCCCCTAAGAATTTAGATTATCGTGAGCTGTCAAGTGGGTTCTGGCATTCTGTCTTGGTTACTTTTTTATTGCTCAGATAAAATATTGTGAGTCTATTTGGGGCTTACAGTTTCCAAGGGTTGAAGTTCATGGCCATCAAGACAGCAAGCATGGCAGCAGGCAAGCAGGCATAGAGCTGGAGCTATAGCTGAGGGCTTACCTATCGAAACACAGCCGTGAGGCACCAGAAAGCTAACTGGAATGGTGTGGTATATTGAAACCTCAAAGTCCATCCCCCGGTGACTCACCTTCTTCAGTAAATCCACACTTCCTTGAATGAAAGAAAGGGCATGGCTGCTCTTGGTGCCGTGGAAGAGAAGGTTCATCCTAAATAAAAGGGAGAACATAGTCAGAGGCAGGAACATCTGGGAGCGTCCAGAGTGAACATGACCAAACTGAGCTGAACCATGTGAGGAAAGAAGGGGAGGGAGAGCAAGCAATGAGGGGCTAACCGAGAGGGGCAACCTGGGCCAAGAGACTGGCATGGCTGGACTCCATAGGGAAGGGCAGCCCAGCCACTGGACTGGAAAAGTATAGGGTAGGGGGCCAGGTATGGCAGCCATACCCTGTAACAGGTAGGGACTAGGAATGCAGAGAGAACCTGACCACTGGTGTTGGCTTTGACATGTTAATGGGCACCTCTGATAGCCATTTGTCCTGGCTTTGAGACCTAACACTTCAAATCCTTTCTAAACAGTTCCACCAACTGGGGACTAAACATTCAAACACAAGAGCCTATGGGAAATACATGGGCCTATGGAGACCATTCTCATTCAAACCACTACGGAATCTAACTCAGGTCCTCTGCAAGAACAGCCAGTACTCTCCACACACATGCTTAGGATTTGTTTTCTTTCTTTCTTTCTTTCTTTCTTTCTTTCTTTCTTTCTTTCTTTCTTTCTTTCTTTCTTCCTTCCTTCCTTCCTTCCTTCCTTCCTTCCTTCCTTCCTTCCTCTCTTCCTCTCTTTTCTTTCTTTCTTTGCTCAGTCCCCCTTCTCCCACACCCTTGACTGGGATCTGCTTCTCAGACACCTCAGTCATCTCAGTTGGATGTAGTCCCCAAGCTTGGGCGCAAACCCACAAGCCAGGACAGAGTTTCATGGGTACCTGTGGGCTTAAGCTTGGGTATGTTGGGGTAGGCAGTAGTGATCCTGGGTGGTGACACTGCTGATCTCAGTGTCACTGAGGGAAGAGAATCCCTGCTTGAAGAGGAGCAGAGCCTTTCATGGATGGGGATGGGCCACAGCCTGACTTCCTTCCCCGCAAAATCTCCCAATATCCTTCCGTGCTTTCTCTAGGCAGCTCAGGTACAAATATATGTGCCATGGGTGTGTATCGAGCAGTCTGGATTCTGAAGGATGAAGAACAGAGACTCTTTTTCTGTCTGTTCGGTGGTATCCTGTGGCTCAGGCTCTGATGACCCACGTTTTCTAGTCTCATCTCTGGGAATTCCCAGTGCTCAAACATGAAAAACCCAGCTTAGCCACTGACAGTTGAGATACCCCTGCCCCTTCCTATCTGGCACCATGTGGCCTGTGGTACCAGACAAAGGGTCGGGGAGGAGAAGCATGGCCTGTCTTTTTCTGAGGTGAGAGATTGCCACCAGGCCAAACTGACTCTCCTGGCCTCTCGACCTCCCTGACTGCAGTGGCTGGCTATCAGTGATGCAAACGCCCTTGAAGAAGCACCCCTGTAGTGCATTCTTTCCAAAGCGCTTGCTATGGAGGACACCTTCTCTGCTGGGGATTGGCTTGGGACATTTGGCACTGGAAGGACCATCTTACCGCAGCACAGTTGCTGCTGCTTCTGTGTCCCCCATGCCCAGGAACAGCCCAGGCAGCCCAGGCCAGACCCCCTATAGTGCAGCCGTTTGACCTGAAGGAACTCTCCTACTCCTCTTGTCTGCAGGCCTGACGGCCAGCTGTGATCACAGCATGAGATGACATCCCAGGGAGATGATGGCTGTTGCTAAAATTCCTTCCCAGGGAAGTCAGCTCTGCCGAAGCTTAGAACCAGTGTGTTTATTGTACTTCCATGCAGAGTATAGGTAAGGGTCACCCATACGGATGTGGGCATTCCTCCCCTAACTGGCTGTACCTGGAAAGCCTTACCAGCAGGGATGAGGGCTTCGCTATAGCCATAGATGGAGCCCCTCCCCCAGTCTTTTCCTGCCTCACAATACTCTAGCCCCTCCCACGGGCCATGTGCAGTGTTGCCAGGTGGTGGGGAGCAGCTGGAGACTCAGGCAAAAATCTCCAGCTTTCTACCACCTCTCCACGAGGGGTGTAAACTGTGACAAATCCAGCTGGGATGATCTTTTGTAAGGGGGCTCTGCTGAACTCCCCGTGGCAGCTTGGAGGACAGTCACTGATAAAAGTAGCCTATTTCCCCTCTTTGCAGGCACTCAGTCTCCAGGGGGCTGCAGGCTGTGTCTGGTCACTATCTGGCTCCCTTTAGAAAGTAAGTTTTAGGATGCTCCTCTGTCTTGATTGTGGGGTCCAGGCCACTAAATCCTGAGAATGAGCTGCCCCTCAGCACCCTGATCAGCTAGGTGAGACTCTGTTGGCAGAGGCCGCTTGTTCATCCCCAGCTGCTCAGCCCAGAAATAATCACGCAGAAACTGTATTATTTGCAATACTGTTTGGCCAATAACTTAAGCATATTTCTGGCTTACTCTTATATCTTAAATTAACCCATCACTATTAATCTGTGTATCACCACATGGCTGTGGCTTACCAGCAAGGTTCCAGCACATCTGTCTTCTGTGGGAAGCTACACGGCTTCTCACTGATTCCACTTCTTTCTCCCAATATCAAAGGGTAAACTGTACATGAGGCTGCAGGTGACCTCTGGCTTTGGGACTGAGGATAAAGGGAACAGAGGCATGCAGTCATGTGCAGCTGTGTGTAGTACCCTGGCATTTGCTAACTCCATAGGCCTAATTGGTCAGCAACTTCCTCACAGCCCAAGCAACTGCCTGTATCTGGTGCCCAGACCCTGGACAGAACCTGCCACCCTACTCCCCATCCAAGTGTCTCTGGGGATACACACTCCTGGTGATGGGACCCAGGTCTCAAGCACGCTGGGCAAACGCTCCACACCGAATAACAGCTCAGAAAATTCTTCTGTTATAGAATTTTACAGAACACACACTTGTACACGCTTCGTCATTTACGTCAGACTCCTTGAAGTTCCGTCATGGTGCTGCTTTCTTTCCATGTGTGTCTCTGGGATGGAACTCGTCAGACTTGGCAGCAAATGCCCTTACCCACTGAGCAATCTCACCAGTGTTGCCAAACCATTTTTTTTTCCTGGTGATTGTCCCCTTTGAAGGCCCGCAGCAGGGAGAGCACCCTTGTTGGTTCCATTTAATGCCCACTTTCTGGTTTCCATCCCACCCCTGCAGTTGCAAGCAGGCATGCCCTCAGCTTTCACATGCGTGTATGTGATGTGTTCCATGCCCCCTGCTGCCCTCGTCTGCTTTGCCCAGATTAAACCCAGAGGTTCCCTCACTGCTTTCGCGCAGTTGGTGGGTGGCAGTTCTGCCCTTGGGCCAGACTCTGCAGGAGACCTTCTGCCAGCTGGTTTGCCGTAGGTCCAGGAAGCCACAGCTGGCCACTTAACTGATCCCTGGGGACTAAGTGGAAGATGGGAGCTTAGACTCATTTCTCCCTTGAAGTTGTACCACAAGCGTCATGTGGCCTCTGTCCCTGTGAGGCAAATCAGACGTACCACCCCCTCTCTCGTTGTTAGATACTATTTTCTTATTTAATTCATTACTTTTTCTTTTGTTAGATCTAGTAAGTGCTGCTAATGTGAATAGCAGGCCTCTACTCTAAACACCCTTTTAGTGTGTATTTTTCCTTTAAATAAGCTAAGTTGAGGGATGGGCCAATTTACAGAGACATAGCTGACAGTTGTTAGTTCCTTCTCTGGTACTCAGATGCTGCACCGTCCTCGTGGTGCCCGGGAGTGGGGGTAGGGAGACACTTATTGTGGTACCCAGCAAGAGGTCTGTGATTGGTGCAAACACAGTCCTTCGTTGGCATGGAAAATTGTACTGTGATAGTCACAGACAATCTGATCACACCCCTTTCTTACTTACTAAGCTCACCTGGGCCTCAGCTGAGGGACATGAGGACCTGAGACCAGTACAGTATAAAGTGTGTCAAAGAATGCTGGGTATTGCCAGCCAGGAAGAAAGACTATAGAGACAGCAGGGGACAAGGGACAGCAGACGGGAGAGAGTGGCAGAGAACCTGTCTGAGCTAAGAGTTCCAGGGAGCTGCAGAGCCCTAAGGGTTCGAGTCTCAGATACTCTGGGCCAGAGAGCTATGACATACTGCCACCAAAGACCCTGCTTCCGTGCCCAAGGCCTGTTCAGGAGCTGAGGGATACCGTGGTTGCCCAGTGCTTGGCTATGGGGCTTCATGCCCAGGCAATAAGCCTCCAGTCTGAGCACCTGGAAACCCAAGTCTCTGGCTTCTACACCTTGGAGCTCTACAGCTCTTGGGCTTTGAGCTGCTGCCTCTAGGCCGCAGTTCCCGGGCTTTGGGCAGGGACTGCCAACACTGGGGATTGTCTCCCTGCCTGCTCGGATTTGTATCCGTGGGGTGGGGCAGAGGGACTCCAGTCAGCTGAACTCCTATGATATGAGGCTCACTTGTGCAGTCCACTCAGAGGAAGTCAGGGGAGGGTCTGGCGTGGGAAATAAGGTGGTATCATCTGGATGCCTCAAGTCACTTGGAGCTGAGCCTGTGGGCTGGGGACCATGACCTCCAAGGGTTCCGGCTTCTCATCAACAAAAGGGCCACCTAGTATTGCCTTTCTGGAGACTTGGATGTGCCTTGCATGAGATGAGAGGGAGCAGGGTTTGCCGGGCTCCCTTGCCCTACGGGAGACAGACAGAGACTCAGACAAGGGCCTGGTGCCACTGAGGCTATGGGGAAGTGGGGAGGCTCTCCTTAGATCCCATGGCATCTGGTGTTTCTGGCAGGAGCCCAGACCTTGAGAGGGGTCCTGGGATGCTGCCCGCCCTCTGCCTCCTCCCACATGTTGGCATCTGGTTTTGTTCAGCTGGAGCCAAGCTGGGAGGTAGGGGGGTTCCGGCAAAGAGCTGGGGGAACAAGGCCCCTTTGTCTGCTCCAGGGTCTGCCTGTTCCCTCTGAATTGTTGGTTGGGCCTCAAGCTGGCTATTGGGGGAACTGTCTGTGATAGGAAAGAGGCCAGAAGTTTCCGAGTTATAGGGGAAACTGAGGCAGGAATGACAAAATAACTGTCTAGAAAGATAAATGGTCACCAGCACAGACAGAACCAGCGCTAGTTTCCTGAGTCCAAGCCCAGAACCCTTCCCTCCTGTACTGTCCTTTGGGTTTCTGGAGGCTTCCAAGTCCTTCCTGGGACCTGTGCAGGAATAGGTCCCTCTTCACCAGCTCTGTGCTTTCCTGTCCCTCCGGTCATGCCCATCTTCGGAGGGCTTTGGGAAGATGTGGAGGTTGCCCTGTGTAGACACAGGTCTACTGAAGGGTCATGACCTTGGCTCGAAGGAAGTTTGCTGCCTCTGGGAGAAGCCTGAGATAATAACAGCCTGGGGACAGTGCTCTGGGGTGTGGCTCTGAGGTGTTTGGGGTGACTGGGGGGAATTGGGGACAGGACAGCAGAGTAGAAGGCTCCCAAGAGTAAGGGATGTTACAGCTGACACCCGGAAACTGAGGGAGTAACCCGCTAGGTGGGGTTGTGGGTTGGCTGTTCCTGTTGTGTGGTACAGCATGAGCCCCACCCAGCCTGGAAGGTGGCAGAGAGAAAGACATGGCAGGCACATGGAAGAACCCTGAAGACCTGGGAGGAGGAGGGGAGGGGGAGAGGAAGGAGTCAGGATGTATCTCCTACAGGGAATGGAGACACAACTGGAGCCAAACCACCGCAAGGCCTTGCCGGCCAGGCTGCTGGGTGTGGGCTCTGCTTCTGGACTCAGGGGAGCCATGGGAGGGCTTCAGGGCAAGGAGCCACATGGCTAGATTGTGCTTGGGAAAGAACAATCACAGAAAAGCAAACAGCATTTTAAGGCAAAGGACACGAGCAGAAACTTTACACAAGAGGAAAAGCAGATGGCTGAGGCTCAGCCTTCTCAGAGGGCCATGTGAATGAGAACCACCCAGAGACACCATTTAACACCTACTACATGGGCACATGTCAGCCAAGGGGCTGGGAGGCAGCAGCTAGCGAGGTCGCACATGGGTAGGGACACGCGGAAGCAGCAGCCTGGCCTGGGCTAGTGAATTCCAGCTAGTGTAAACTCCATGACTCAGCCCCGTTGTCCCGGATGGCTGCTCTAGAGGACTCCTATGATGTCACAGGGAGACAGCCACAAAACTGTTGTGGCAGGATTGTAGCAGGACCGAGGAAACAAAGCAACTAATTGCCCTCAACCAAGAGAGTCATTCAGCATGTTATAGCTGGTTGTGGAATAGTATGAGGTGTTGAAAAGAGACCAGGGGAACCACCGGTGTTCACATGGACATACCCCATTTTCGGCGCCGTGACGGACACTTACAGTATACGTCTCTATAGTGAGTTTAGGAACAGCCTGAAAGCTAGATTAGGGATGCATCCAGAGAGAGGAGCTCCATTCAGGAAACAGTCATCCATCTGGAGGCCCTGGGAGAGGAGATCTGGGTGGGACATGGCTGCCTGCCACAGGAACCCCTTCCTCTATGATCATGTAACTTCAATCAAACTCCCAAAGCCCAAGTCATTCTCTCTCCTGGTGCCCACATTTTTGTGATGGGTGTAACCTGATTGTCTTATTAGTCATTAACCACAGGCAACTGGCTTTATTACCAGACCCACCAAGTTCCGCTCTGGTCAAGCCAAGGGGGCCAATGACCATGGGAGATGCAATCCCTTGAGTTCTGATTGGCTGGTTTGCTAAAGAGTAAAATTCTCCAGCTGGTAACTGGTCACTGGGGAACTTGGTGAAGCTCTTTGTACCTGTTGGGAATTTTACAGAGAACATACTTCTAAAATGTGTGTTAAATACATGTCCTGCAGAGTGAGAATCAGAAAAGGTGCTGACTTCAAAGCCAGGCTGCTGATTGATTGGCAGCTCAGTCAGGGCCATTCATGGATTCCTGCCAAGCGGCTAGCCGCTTGGAGGCTCATTTCCGCTCTACCTCCCTGCCTCAGGTTTTTGGAAAGGCAATAGTCTTGGACTGAGCTAACCAACACAGCCCATTCCCACAGGAGTGAATGGTTCAGGTGTGGATACCCACCTTAAGCCTGGGACTGTGCTTGGTGCCTTAAGGGCCGATTTTGTCACCAGAAGGAGTGGCCTTGGAGGAAAATCAAAGATGAGAGATGAGAGTAGAGAACGTCACTCTAGATCCAGCTGTGCTTGAAGTCCACCCTTCTATTCTAGTACGGAACCTCCTTTCCCCTTTGGTGTAAGTATGTTTGAGTCAAGTGCTCTGTGATTTGTGGAAGGTCTATCCAGCCCCTTCTCAACTCATCAGTGATGGCTGTTCCCGACCTGATGAGTCCACCCCTGTTCCTCCCAGCTCCCAGCATCACCCTGGTGTGCACCGTCTCTCTCATCAGCACCTTCCCTATCCGCCTTCTTGCCCAGAAGCTGCCCTGGTCTGAAGCCTGTGCACCATCTCTGCCTGTTCTCTTGAACCAGCCTTTTCCCACAGTTCCCTTGGTTCTCTGAATTATCATAAACTCTTTCTACAGTGTACAGGTTGCCTTCATCCTCTTTTTTCAACCCTCCCTCCAAATGACTGGCCTTCATCTCCTTTCCACTGCAATTGCCTAGGGCACCTTCTGCAGCTCCTCTTCTAGTTGCTCATTCATTCATCACCCTGACCCTGGAGGAGGCAGAATTGGTGCCCCTGCTTCCCCAGAGGGATGAGGAGACCTGGAGAGGACAGACCTGTGTTAAGGAGAGTCATTTGGACCTCTGGGTGGCCCCATCTTGATGCTTCCTGGTACTTCTCATGGCCTGTGTCTTTGTATTACAGTTTGAGCTCTATGTGGACAGGGAGGAGTCCTATCCACAGGCTGCACAGACACAGGTACAGAATGACTGGCCAGACATTGCTTGGTACTGAGCACTCAATATGAACAACCTGTGTCCTGAGTGTTCCATACACACATGCGCTCCCGAACACTGAGAGCATTTTCCATGGAGGATTCCAGTAGCTCAAGCAGCCCCCGCCCCAAGCTCACTGAGTTCTCCACTGTGCAGGAGAGACAATGTCTCTGGGTCAAAGGGTGGTGAATGCAGAGTAGGGGCTCAGACCTGGTCTGTTCCTTCCATGCTCTACCATCCTATCTGGATAGGTTGTGGGCAGATGCTGAGGTTGTGTCCCTTTGGGGGCGTCCAGAACAGTCAGCAGGGTGTAGAGCAGAGACTGGTCTCAGAGCCCAAGCATTCGGGAGCCTACCCAGGACGGAGGGTGATGAAGGAATGAAGAACCTCACCAGGGGATTCTTGGCTTCCAAGGGCTGGAGTCAGCTGGGCAATGTGATTCCCTCAGTATGGGTCCCTGACCGGTGCCTGAGTTTGGCTTTAGTGGGATGCCAGGAGGAAGAAGAGGCTGAAGGTCTCCAGGATGGAGATAGTCAGAATATACCAGAGAACAACTTAGTACAGACAGCTGGGACAAATGGACAACCCGCATGGAATGCCAAGATCCTGCAAGGACAAGGAGGTCAACATGTCTGGCGCTTTAGCATGGTCACTCCCAATAACTACTACCAGCTTGGGTCCTAAAGCCTAAAGGTGACAGTGTGGAAGAGAATCCTTATGGGCTATATAGGCCATGCCAGAAGCCTGTTCTGCTCAGTCCTGGTATAGACCTGGGTCAGGGACAGGCCCATCCAGGAGGAGACAGTCAGGGAGCCCAGGCTGAGAAGGAGCAGGCAGATGCGGAGGACCAGAGGGCAGTCTGCACCCCCAGTCAGAGTCACCCCCAACAGAGTCTGTGCGAAGAGGCTGTGTCCCACTGAAGTTGCTGTAGCATATGTGGGACTGTGGCACTCCCAGCTCCATCTGACTCCTTCCTCTGGGTTCAGTTGGATAGAGGGCCTGAGGACTCCCACCCTCCCCACCCATGGAAGGGGGTTTGCAGCTCTGTCATGCCTTGCTATGCTTTCCAGGGTTGTCAAAGCTGAGAAAACATACCTTGCCGGGTTGACCTAGGACTAAGGAGCCTGAGACTCCAGAGGAACCTGGGGCACAGAGCCTCAGTTTTGTCACCTGTGAAGTGGGGACATGCTGTTTAAGCTCCGGTGTGCTGGACTGAGACATGAGATGCCTGTGTTGCAACATGGGCTCTATGAGCAGCAGCAGGTCCTGCAACTGAGTTAGTTTGACTTGTGGTGCTTGAAGAGATCTGGCCACTTGGATCAGGTGGTTCAGAGCACGTGAGCCTTGGGGAGCAGGAGAGGTGCTGCCGGCTGCACAGCTCTGACACGTGCTGGGATTGGAGACTGGGAGTGGGAGACTAGGAGCTCAGGAAGGCTGAAAATGGGGCTCAGTTTCAGGAGACTCTGGCCAAGCTGCCAAGGTCCAAGGAAACTCCCTGCCGTTTCCTGATGTCCCTGTGTTAGTGCTGCTATGCTGTCATTGCCTGACAGCAACACACAGGGGCCTCAGCTCAACTGCAAGCGTGGGAGTAGAGGGGTCCATCACCTCTGGGGAGATGTGTTCTTGTGGCCACCATAATCTTCTGGTGCTTATGTCCCTGAACTCATGAATTCGCAAAGGTACGTGGGGTATCCTTTTTTTTTGTTGTTGTTGTTGGTTTTTCGAGACAGGGTTTCTCTGTAGCTTTGGTGCCTGTCCTGGAACTAGCTCTTGTAGACCAGGCTGGCCTCGAACTCCCAGAGATCCGCCTGCCTCTGCCTCCCGAGTGCTGGGATTAAAGGCGTGCGCCACCACCGCCCGGCACGTGGGGTATCCTTACAGGCAGATGGAGGTTGTTTGTAGAAGTCTCTCTGTTTTCTCATTTTCCTGGCGATTCTCTCCTCTCACCCCCAGGCAGCATGCTAAGGGACCAACGCCAGTATGCAGAATGGGGCTGGAGAGGCTGAGGTCAGGCTTAAGGGCAATTAATAGATTGATGGATGAAAATGAGTGGGGCAGTGGCTGTGTCTGTCTTAGAAGGGAAGAAGTCATTCCAAGAATTCCCGAGCCTGAAGTCTTAGAGCAGTGGTTTTCAACCTATGGGTTGTGACCCCTTTGGGTGTCAAGCAACCTTTTTACATGGGTCATCTACCAGATATCTTGAAGATCAGATATTTACATTACATTACAATTCATAATAGTAGTAAAATTGTAGTTATAAAGTAGAAAATAATGTTATGGGTGGGGACCACCACAGCATGAGGAGCTGTGTTAAATGGATTGTAGCATTAGGAAGGTTGAGAATCATTGCCTTAGAAAAAAATATTGGTGGGTCCACCTTCATCAACTGGAAAAAAAATCCCTACATAAAAAAAAATCACATGACCAAAATATGGGAGTGTTTGTAGAGAAAAGGGTGAACCTCTTTTCTACGCAAAGAATTTCAGAAAGAGTTTATTGTACATGCTGAGGCACCCTTCCCAGAGTGAGGGTAGCCAGGAGGCTGGGCACCCGGTGCCAGTCAGCTCTTGGTGTGGCAGAGGAAATAGTGTGCCCTTCAGGGATCTGTCAGCACAAGCATCAAAAGCATCTAGAGATGCATTGTGCCCTGTGCCACTGCAACTTCTTGGAGGTGGACAGGTGCCCAAATCTAAATCCAAAGATACTCTTCAAATGACTTTTTAAAATAATAAAACCATTTAGATATAGTCAGAACTGTATCAACAAACTGGGCAGAATGGAAGGGACTTCTGAAGAGACGCTGACTGCAGCTGTGGGTGTTTGGGAGACACAGAAAAGAGCCGGGGCAGCTCACGGAGAGACAGTAAGCAGAGTGTTTTGAGGCATCCACATGCTCAGGCTCACACATTTATTCACACACATATGCATACATGCACTCACTGAGGCAGGTGCTCATACTTACATATAGTGATACATTCCTACATGTATTTATTCTTTCATCATATATACATTTGCATAAAACAAAAGTGATTGAAGCAGATTCTTCTGAGAAGACGTTTGCCGGTATAGACAGTTTGTTTTATATTCTCTAATGTATTTATTAAAATCAGAGCCAGCTTCTAGGATTTCATAGGTGGGAAAACCAAGGCTTAGAATGGATAGAAGCTGCTCAGGACTAGTGTTTCTGTCTCTGAACTGCCTGTTATTTGGCCTTTGGCAAGTCTCTTCCCTCTCTGGGCTGTTCTGGAAAGGAGGGGGGCTCTGGGTATTCCCAGCCTACTTTCTATCCCACGGTGAGATCTTCATTCTGAGTTCAGCACCCTACTCCAAGCCAGGAGAGCTGGCCTGGAATGGCCAGGCTGGGTCAAGTCTTGTCCCTGGTGACCAGCACTTCCAGAAATTTCATCACACCAGGCAGAGGGAAGGGGAGGATGAATCAGTACTGAGCTGGACCACAGAGGCAGAAGCCGACCATTCCCAGACGGAGGCGTCAGGCCGTCAGCTTTCTTGGAACATTCAGGGAACTCATGGAAGAGTAATGACTCCCCACCTCCCCAGGGGTTCCATGTGCTTTCAGACCCTCAGCCTACCTTGCAAAGGGGCACTTGGTTTTTCTTCATGGTGCTTGGGACAGTGGAGGGATGGCAGAGCGTGCTGGTTGCATGGGACCCTGCCTTATCATGGAGCCTTAGCTTCTTCAACTGTAAAGCTGGACCAGTGATGAAAATCTGGGCATTGTGGGGAGGGGCCTGAGAAGCGCATTGGGTGGGCAGTGGGGGCTGCACATGGTAGGCCATTTTGCTTCACTGAATCAAGTTTACAGCCAAACTTTTTTTTTTTTTCAGGAGAATTTGTGAACAAGAAACTCCTGGTCAAATTGGCCAAAGTCTCAAATGAAACAGCTAGCTCAAAACTGCAACTCAGACTGGCAGGAGCTTCCCGAAGCAAGTATTTCCTGGCCCCTAGAGTGTAAACCTGCTATTGAATGGCTCTGGGTTGAGCAGGAAGTGCTTAAGCGTCTACTATCAGGAAGAGCTCCTGTGTTCCTGTGCTGCTCCGAGCTGGTCTCTGTTTATGCTTGGTAGGTCGCGTGTAAGACCATGGCCACAAGCTCAGTCTCCATCGAGGAGCAGAAGCAAGTGTCCTCTTTGGGCTCTACACATACTGACCCTCACTTCGTTACCTCCCTTCCCTGATCCAACCACTAAAGCTGGGGATAGACTTCTCCAGCAGGTCACACCTGGGCCAGGTGTCCAGCCAGGAAGTGGGGAGATCCTCCCAGTCTCAATGCATCGTGTAGACCCAGAATAGAGACAAGAACGTTCTGCAAAGGCCCCACTACCTGGGGATGTAACTGTTGAACTAAATTGCGGACTGCATAGGTCTTGTAAGATCCACACACCCCCCACTCCTCCACAGTTACAGTGTTGCACATCTGGGCTTCCTAGTAGAGAGGTTAGTTAGGTACAGGTCAGACTGCTGTAACAAAGGGACCTGTGCTTTGCTGCATTTCCAAGGGAAGCACCATGGTAGGTAAGGTGGCTTGTTATACCCAAGGGTTCCTTCCAATCGAACAGGGCATGACCTGTATCCAGCCAGCCGGAAGTGAAAGGAAAGGGCAGGCTTGTCCTTTCTTAAAGCTGGTCATATCATTCCTGCTTCTTTCCAGTGGTTCAGAATGTTTATTGTGGCAGCAGCAGGAAATGCAGTCCTTAGCTAGGCTCACCTGCCCATCTGAACTTACTATGGATACATTCTAACCAAACAGTGGGGAGGTGTCTAGTTCCAGCCACAGGTAGGAAGGAGTTGCGTGGGTGGAACAAATTCATGGTGAGCTGGAAGGCAGAGAGGTGGAGATGTCCCCAGGCCGGCAAACCAGCTTCTCACTGGTGAAGACCACAGTTCCAGCCTTGAAGATGGGGGTATGAGTGGGTGAAGGGCTAGAGAGGAGGGCATTCAGATCAGAGAGGGCCTGAGCCTGGCCCTAACCATTGACCATGTTTCTATGTATCCAATGCCTTGCTCATGTCAACTGCTAGTTGTTGTCCCAGGTCTCCCTGGGGTCCGAGATGTGTAGGGTGATGGTGCAGCCGCTCTGGGGAGGTGGCAGGATGTAGGAAGGACATGAACAGGCAGGAATTCCAGGTGCCGGTGCACTGCCATCTAGAAGGCTGGGGAAGCCTCCGGGGCTCCAGATGGCCTTTCTCCTTTTTCTTGCAGACACCTCACCCTCTGTGAAGGGACAAAGGAAGGCATTCCGCCCAGCTGTGCTATAACCTCTCAGGTACCTGGGAATTACTGAGAACTCAGATGCTCCACTCCACCCACTGAAACAGTGGACTTAGGCAGTGTAGACATTTGTATTTCAGATAAAGACAGAAAGTACCAGAGTATCCTGTTCATTGGCATACACGGCTGTCTGGAGTGGTGCTGCCCAGTGTCTTTGTGGGACAACAAGATGGAGGATGATGCCCCCTCCCATGGGTGGGCTGACCTCTGAAAGTCACTGGCTGTCATCTTTGAAAGTCATCTTCATTCAGTTTCTGCTGCTGTATGAAGAAAAGGGTCTTATTTAGCTCAGACTCTGGGAGAGCTGCAATTATGGGGCCAGCATCCTGGGGAGGGCCCCTGGGCTGCACCACCTCATGGTGGAAACTCTGTGAGAGGGACAGATCACATGTCGAGACGGGAAGTCAGAGGGGGTGGGGGTGGGCAGGCTGGGTCTTTGCAACAACGGCTCACTGAACTGGGTCTGAGAGAGACTCATTAATCCCATCTGAGGGTGGAGCCCCTACCTAACCACGCTCCACCAGGCCCGCTTCCTGAAGATTCTATCACTGCAACATGTTCACCCTCCCGATCACCCCCATCTCCAGGAGCCTTGGGCACACTCAGGCCTCAGGAGCCTGAGGACACTCGAAGGGTATTCAAGCCTTAGCAGAGCCGTTTCTGGCCTGGAGAGACAGCGCTCTCCACTGGAGGGTCTTGGTGACTCTGACACCTCCTGTCCTCTTTATCTGGGCCGCTGGGGAACCAATGGACTGATGCTCACTCACTGTGGCTGAAATGGTAAAGGAAGGGCAGGAGAGGAGGAGATGCAGCGTGGGTGGGAGCATCGGGGAGCTACTATTGGAGGCTGAGAGTCAGATCAGTCCCCAGAGGCAGGAGGACAGCTTCCAATAGGAGTCCTGGCCCCTTGCTGCCTGCACCAGGATGGGAGCAAGATTTGGGTCCCTGTGGGTGCTCTTTTCCCTCCAACTTTGAGTCCCACTGACATTGCACCCTTTCTCGCACAAACAGCCCAGGGTAAAGGTTTGTCATGAGTATAGACACAACAAACATAAAGCCAAGGGTTTAGCAGGTCGAGCCATTGCTTCCAGCATCTTCTACACAATCTAACATGGAGACCCTGGAGCTGACTGAAGGCCACTCAGAAAGGACTTTAAGACAAGGCTGTCTAGCCTCAGAGGCTATCTTCCCATACCCTTAGATGGTGTCCTATGCCTTTACAGAGGGGCAGAGGCCTTCCTGAGGCCACCAGGTATAGATACAGCCCCCTCCCTCAAAGATTATGAGCCTTTCCTTCCAGGTCCGGTTGTCTAGGTGGTGTAGGTGAGCACCGTACCTGCTGTCTGTGGCGCCTCAGTGCCCGGGGAGGCCAAGAGATTGGCACTGGTGTCAATAACACCTCTGCCCACCGTGACACTCTGTCTGGGCCTTATCAGCCTATAACTTCCTTCAACTCTGTGTCAGCCAAGCCCAGGCCCCAAATTCCTGATGGGTGATGCAGACTTTGTCTTCGATAAGAGTCCTGGCAGGCTCTAGGCGAGCCACATCGCTGGCTCAAATGACGGAGGTGGGAAACAACCTCTGCTTTATCTGGCGGAAAGACAGCCAGGCCCTGGCTCCTTGTCTGCAGCCTGAGCCTGAATTTTGACTGTTGTCTCTCCTCCCTGAACATGGGACCTCGGACCTCGGACCTGTGGTGGGGAAAGAGTCCACACTTGCTGCATTCTTGCTTTTGGCCATCTGCTGAGTATTCTCATAAGCTAGTTGAGCACACCCCTTTGGGATTTCAGCTCAACCCCTGCTGTAGGCTTTGATGTCTTTTTGTTCAATTTACAGTTGAGGAGGTTAGTCAAAGCTCAGAGGGAAGTGACTTGCCCAAGTTCACACAGCTGCATGTGTTAGAATTCTTAGCAGCTAAGTTATGATTTATCATTCATAAATCAATCTCAGAAAGGTAGCCAGGGAGAGAATACGGCCAAGTAGCAGGACACAGTGGCTCTGATGGGGCCTCAGGGAAGGGAAGTGAGGATGTTGTAGCTATATCTCAAAGGGAGAAAGAGCCATCCCTGGGCTCCTGAGAGGGAAGTTTTCAGGCAGAGTTTAACAGCACATGCAAAGGCCCTGCCTGAGAGAGGCCTTTCTGGAAAGGACCCGCGGAAGAAGGCTGTCAAGTTCAGATGGAGGCTGAGACAGGCTGGGTGAGGGTCATTGTCAGCTTCCTATCATGCATAGACCCAGGGCCTGCTGAGAGTGGACAGTGGTAACCAGAATACCTGCCTCGTTTGAGGGGTGGGGAGACAAGGACCCAGTAATGGTATGTTTGGGGTTTATTACTTGATGTATGTTGACCGCCTGTTGTGCCCTACGCTGTGGATAATAGGGTTCTCCACATCTCTCTACCCACAGGGGTCAAGGGTACTGGCCAAGGTATACCATGTACATGCAACACAACTAGGCTGGAAAAAGGGCAGGGTGATCTAGACTGAGGAGAACTGAGGTGTGGGTGCGCCCTTGCATAGTTTCTGCAGGCCTGCCTCTGGGTAGCTTTGTGCCTGGGCACCTCTGGCCATCACAGCATGCTCGAGGGAGCTGGATCCAGAAGAAGTTGAAGGAGCGGCGCCGTGCTGACACATCTAAGAGTCAAAGTGTAGCCAGTATGCAGAAACGTGCTGCCGAGACGGGGTGCCGAGAGGGGGCTCAGAGACCGGGACAAGAAAGCCCGGCGTGGGTTGAGCCAGGGGCTGGACGAAGATGTCTTGGCAAAAGCCGAGGCCCCGCCCTGAGGCGGGACCTGTGGGGCGGGGCCTAAAGGCCTGGTCCGTCCCGCTCTTCCCCGCCCCGCGCCGCGCGCAACCCGGGCTCTGGATTCACCGACGGCGGGTCCACCGATGGACAGACGGCGGCGCAGCGCAGCACAGAGCACCGGGTGAGTACGGGGCCCTGAGTGTCCACGCCGCGTTCCCTCCAGGTCGGTCATCTTGCCTTGACCCCTGGCTGCATCTCTGGCCTTCCAACCCCCAGCCTTATCCCTCGGGGTCTCCCAGGATCAGCCCCCACCACCACCACCAGAGCAGGGAAGACTGGGCCTCTCAGTCTGGCACCACCCCACCTGCAGTCACACACTGCCACACACGCACTTACACTCACGCTAGCAGAAGTTACTGCAAGCTCTGCAGAGGCACAGGCCACCACCCCAACCCCTAGGTCGAGAATCTCTCACGCAGGGACTCTGCAAACTCTCCCCTCCCGCATCCATCCCTCTGCATGCTGTGCTTTCACACACACCAGCCTGCAGTTCAGGCATCCCTCAGACACGCAAATGTGTCGTGTTACACACGTGTGCTTCCAACACCCATAACAAGTTTGGTTCAACACCAGTTGTTGTGGCATGATTAGAGCCATCCACTGTTTCACACACATCTCCCACGCCGGCCTGAGGACACAGAGGGTCCCCACACTCAGGTGCACAGACAGCATCATAGTCCCTAGCATCTGTGGTTCTCCTGGTAAGTGGGGGCCTTAGCTTAGTGGGAGAAGGAGGGTGGCTGCTGGTGTTATTCTTGGCTCACACTTACTGTGGCCTGGGTGGCTGTGGGGGGCCCAGGACGGGCTCAGTCTTCAGGGGTGGGCCTGGCTCCTCACAGCCCCTTGGTTCTCTCCATCACCCTAGTTTCCTAGGCAACGGTGTCATATCTTCCTCCCCTGCTGTCCTGAGATCTTGCCCATCTGCTTTGTGATGATGGGCACTCAGGCCAGTCAGAAGTTGATCTGAGCCGGCGGGTGTCCTGGGACAGTTCAGAGAGACACAAAGGAGTCTGTGGTGTGAGTGAATGTTGCTCAGAGGGCGGTGAACCAGGCCCCCCAGGAGAGGCTGGATGGCTTTGGCGGCAGCAGAGGGCTCCCTGGGCTTGGCACTGGCTGTAGCTGATGCATATTTGTGAAGGAATGACGGGAGCTCAGGGCCTCACCTTCCTGAGGTGCCAAGGGTGGGTGGGGTGCAGGACCCCCAAGAGAAAAGGCAGGATGGGAGGTGTTGCCAAGGGCAGGTACTCCTTGACTTCCCGCCTACTCCACCATCTAATATGTAGAAAGCCTCTG
Source organism: Chionomys nivalis (assembly GCF_950005125.1). NCBI lineage: Eukaryota > Metazoa > Chordata > Mammalia > Rodentia > Cricetidae > Chionomys > Chionomys nivalis. The sequence goes on along the minus strand of NC_080086.1, from coordinate 59,934,959 downwards.
TCTTGAGACACAGACCGGCCAGCCCCAGCCGTGACTGGCTCTGCATGTTTTGCTTGGCTCTCAACATGCTATTATTGTTTTTAAAAATCGAATTAGCTGCCAGCATTTACTAACTGGCAGCTTTCATAGAAAAGCCTGGATTTCCGTCTTTTCTTGAAAAACACAAGCTCCGGTGGCTCAGGATTCATAGGGTTTTGTGGCTTGCTTCAACCAGGGCTGATTGTCTGCTACCCTTAAGGACGGGCCATGTGCGCTTTAGGTGCAGTCACCACCAGGCCTTCCTTATGGGCCCCTGTCTGACCTTCAGGGGCCTGTTTTCACTAAGACCCTTTGACTGCATGTGATCCCTTGACTGCCTTGAGGGTGGTCCCAGGCTAGGCCATGGCAGGAAGCCTTCAGTGAGTCTTCCACCATTCAGGACCTTGGTACTAGAGGTGGGAGTGTCCATGGCTCCGGTCTACAGGGGATCCTTGTGATGGGGTAGACAGTTGGTGCTGGTCTGTAGGGGTGATGGCCTGGTGTCCCTACTGGAGGAAGCTCATAGCTCCTGCCAGACCTGAGGTAGGCCTCACATAGCATTCTTTTCTTCATAGATCCTGAGAGCCACTCTCTGAGGCCATATTGGTTCTGACTGACACACAGAGAAGGGGGGCTCAGAGAGAGTTCAACAAGCAAGGCTGGAACAGACAAAGCTCTCTGCCCTTCCAGCACTGAACCCTGAGAAAGGGGACCTTGCCATCGGTGACTCTGGAGCTTCCTGAGTCTCATGCGTGCTGACACACAAGTAGGAGCCTGACAGATGCTCCCGCGTGACTAAGGAGAGGGAACTGCTCCTTAGGATCATGGTGGACGGAGCTCAGGGGTGAGGTTACACACAGCCTGGCCACAGGACCCTATCTGATGAGTGTGACAGTCCCCTTCGCTGTGATTCCTGTGGCCACCAGGTGGAGAGCACAAAGTTTGGGCACACCCGTGGCACTGCTCAGGTGTCTCCCCTCGGACGTCTGCTGGCCTGGCACCATAGAGTTAGAAGCTAGGCTCTGAGCCATTCTTCTTAGTATTCCCCCAGCTGGCCTCGACGAATGAGATGTCACACAGAGAGGGGACTCCGGATACCAGGCAAGCCACGCTCACGTTCCAGCAGGCAGCTGCCGGATGGGTAGCGCAGGGTGTGGTGACCAGTGTGTTATTCTAAACTGAAATTTCTGTGGCCTTCCACACTGGTCCTCTGTATGTGGCTGATTTCAGGTATGCCAAGCACCCCGTGACCTGTGGCTACCTGTCCGTGGCTCATGGAACAAAGAGAGGGAGCAGCCACTGGCCTCCCTTAGCAGGTTTCCTGCTAGAGAAGTGGTCTAGAGCCTGGCTGCCCCTGTGCCGCCTGGGCCTCACCCTTCCCTGGGCTTCAGCCTTCTCTTTTGTATGGTAGAGATGTTTGGAATCTTCTAGCACTTGTGAGCATGCAGTGAGGAAGTGGAGATGGGGCGACCGGCTAACGTTTTGTCCGGGCCAGGTGTGGGTGCAGAGCTCCTGGGGGCAGGGGTGGGTGAAGCACGTGTTGTGCGTGTTCCCATGCAGCTGTGTGTGTGTATGTGCACATGCGCGTGCACGTGTGTACGCGTGTGTGACAGTCTTGTTATATAGCGGGGCTGGCCTAGATCTTACCTTCTCGCCTAGGCTTAGGGGTTGAGGCACAAGGATCTTTGAGGAGGATTCTCTAAACTGAAATGTGGTAGCCATGATAACAGCTAGTGAAAGGGCAGAAAAAGGGAAGAGGAGGAGCTTTTGTGGCAAGGAGGCTCTAGGGACAGAGGAGGTGTGAGGTGTACAACAGTTTGGAATTTCCTGGGAGTTTTTTTGTTGTTGTTGTTGTTGTTTGTTTGTTTTATTTTGCTTTCTGGCCTCAACTCACTATGTGGACCAGGTTGACCTTGAACTCACAGAGATCTGCCTGCCTCTGCCTCCTTAGTGGTCCAATTAAAGAAGTGTGCCAACATGCCCCAGAAGTTTCTGGAAGTTTTGGATCAGGAATCCCCAAGATACAGGTTCCTGTAAATATGCTTGGGAAGTGTCTGGGTTCCAGAGGCTTTGTGCCTCCGCAGAATGGTGCCGTGTGGCCGCTGAGCCCTCCTCAGAGCCAGGCCTGGTGGGGTACACCAAGCTTCCCATGAGATGAAACAGAGGGAAGGCTGTGTGGAAAGATCTAGAAGGTCTCCTGGAAGATAATAACGAAGAACTGCCACTTGTGTTGCCATGCTGCCTTGCGTAAGATCAGAATACACATTCAGGGGCCTGCGTGTGGAGCAGCCACTACCCCGAGGGGAAAGGCATGGGTTGTCAGTGCAAGAGAGGTGAGACACCCTACTGCGTGCCTTGTTGTATCTGGAGTTTTGAGCCTTGTTGGTGAGGTAGGCTCAGAACATGCAGGAGAGGCTGGGGTGTTGACTAGTAGTTGAGCATGTGGTTAGTGTGTTTAACCCTGTGAGCCACCCCGAGTGACATGGAAAATAAACCTCTGAACATCACAGAGAGCTGAAAGCCATCAGTGAACGGGGGTTTGCTTGTGAGTGAGGGCTGGAGTCCAATTCCCTGTGCTCATGACCTCGTGGAACAGACCGACTTCTCCCTGGCACGACCTGGGAAAGTTTCCACAGAGATTACATTATATAGTGCCAAAGTCACGCTTTGCAAAGTCCAGCCAGTAAGCAAAAGGAAATCCCTCCCCTCTCTCCCTCCCTCCTCTCTCCCTCTCCTTTCCTCTCTCCTTTCCTGGGGTGTGCACTCCTGGTTAATCCCCGAGGGCTGTCTGGAATGGGCATTTGGCATTTGGTTGAGAGTGTGTGTCCTCATTTGGTCTTAGGTACATAGCCCAACTCAGGGGACCGGCTCAGACCCCACTCTTGCATGGGAAGAAGCTGGTGCAGAAAGAGCCTGTTTGGCCTCACAGGAGGGTCACAGCTCTTCTGTCCAAACATTGCACTTGTTCAGGCCCATTGGCTCACTCAGCCTCCAAGCCTCGATTTCCTTCCTTTCTCAGCTTTGCCAGAGAAGACGTGCCTTCATCCGGCAGGTGTTCACCGAGTACCACTGAGTGCTGGGGATAGTGCAGTGGTCCAGGCCACATCCTCCACATCTGGTGGGAGATGCAGACCAGAGGCAGGCGGTGCACACATCCATGTGAGCAGAGGGGCATAGGAGGTTGCCTAGAACAGGGTCTGAGGGTGGGCTTAACATTCAGGACCTCACCCTGGGTACTGCCACCAGAAGAGACATTAACACAGAGACATGTCAGGAACAAGTGACCAGAACCAGTTATAGGATGAGACCCCTCTAAACCCCATAACTTATCAAGGTGGATAGTCTTGGAGGTGGGAGAGGATGGCCACTGGAGGTGCCGCACTGCTAGGGGATTCTGATGGCTTAGGGTGGTCCGGTTGAAATGAAAGATCCCCATGGCTGCAATCAGGACAGCAGGCTGGAGGTGACATCAGGGTTATGCGCCCCCCCCCCCCCGCCCCAATCAGGGATCTCCTGCCTACTACTACAGTTGGAAGTTGCAGCTAGGACCAAAGTGGTCAGGCTGGAAATGAGAAGTGATGTGACTCTGGGTTCAACTGAAGGTGGGGGTTCTGAGAGTCCTGCTGTATAGAAGTAGAGTGAGGGAAAGTGGAGGCTGGTACGAGACCCAGGGGTCCCTTGATGATAGATCCATTGATCGGGATCCTTGTATCATCTGGGTTCGCAGTAGTCCAGCTCTTCTCCCGAGGCCTGAAAGCCCCTCTGTATGTCATACCCTCCCAAAAGGCTAGAACCTGGCAGTGGTGGCAGTGGGGAAATTCAGTTTAATGTGCAGAGGTGAGTGGAGACTGGGACGGGGGCTCAGTGGGAGCAGTGGAAACTGTGACCACACTTAGGAACAGTTGAGAATCTAGTGGGCATTTTGTGGGAATGTCCATGGAGGTGCTTGCTGGAGTTGGGGCTCCTAAGTTTGCTCCCCAAGCTTCCTTGCTGGGGAAGGTGCACAGAGGGAGGAGGATATCTCTCATGGCAGTCTCGAGGGCTCTGGGGTGCGGCACTCACAATATAGGTACACAATCTGGAGTGACGGGAGTTCAGAGGCCTCCGAAGCTGAGCCAGGAGGCAGCTACATTCAGCCGAACCTCAGGGGAGCTGGGGAGCTTCCTGGGCATGTGGGGGGACCACCATTTTGATGGAAAGGGAGAATGAGAGACACTGGGGCCTTGAAAAAGCATGCTTCCTTTTGGTGAGTGGATTGATCACAAGAGGGAGGTAGAACCTTGGGAATAGAGAACTCCCAGGTTTGAGTGAAGGACTAGGGACGGGCACTTCAGAAACTCTAAACACAGGAGGAACAAGGCCAAAACTCTTGAGGCGACAGGACAGGTAGACCAAGGCTCTGAGAGGGTCTGTGCCTGCTTGCAGTCACACTAAGGAAGAAGAATGGACGGGAGTCCACTCTGTCCACCTCCATGTTCTCGGTGGTGAGGTGCTACAGGCCTCCTTTTGGCATGTGCTTTTCCAGGGTGCCTTGAGGGTCAGGCTGTGCGTCATTTACAGCCATTGTCCTCGAAATTACTGTAACTTGGAAAGGGTTCAGAAATGCCTCTGCATGCAGGCTGATTGCTGCAGAGAAAGTGCAGGTCTAGGGGAGGTTATTTCCTTCCTCGGGGTGGGAGCCTGACTGTATTGTCCTTGGCCAGGGTCTCCACCCACGTCTTCAGCTGGTGAGGAAATGGTGCCACCCCAGCACTGGGCAGAGGCCAAGGGGATGGTGGGAGCCTCAGGAGGTGGGGGCTGGGGCACTGAGCATCCATGCTGCACCTGTGAGAGGACATTGCTTGAGGTAGACCCGATCCCCCCAGGTTTCTCTTCCCTTTGGGCCTCAGGTGGCTCATCTCTGAGGTGAGGATAGCACCTTTGGGCCCAAGGATGGTTTGCATGTGGAAAGAGGCTCTGGGGTGTGAGGAGGGCCAGGCAGTGCATAGGATGTGTGGGGAAGACTGGCTGGTCACTTGCCTTTGGCCTTAGCCACAGGTTATCTCTTCCAGCTTCAGAGTCTCCATCTGGGGAGTGGTTGAGTGACAGTCCCCTCCCAGAGGCAGATGGAGATGGAAGGAGGTCACAATCCGTGCACCCTTCCAGAAACACATGCTGGGCAGGTGGGCAGCACTGAGTGGCAGCTTCTCTCTTGGCACCTGTCACTCCTTTGGTTGCTGAGGTGTCTTTGACAAGTTGACTTTGGCCTTGCGGTCCTGCTTCCCAGCTCTTGGTGCCCCCAGAGTCCATCCTCCCTTACCTGTAACTCCCCAAGCCTGAATGTCCAGCCCTGACTATTTTTTTTTAATTTTTGAGATAGGGTTTCTCTGTAGCTTTGGAGCCTGTCCTGGAACTAGCTCTTGTAGACCAGGCTGGCCTTGAACTCACAGAGATCCGATTCCCTCTGCCTCCCAAGTGCTGAGATTAAAGGCGTGCGCCACCACCACCCAGCTCCAGTCCTGACTTTTATCCAAGGGAGCATTCAAGAAATCTAGAAAGTTCTGGTTTTAGGGTCTCTCCACTGAGAAACACATCAGAGAACCCTTGAGCACCCTCCTTGCTCTTCCCCCTGGGTCTGACCTTATTCTGAGAATGGATCCTAAGGATGGTGAGGTAAGTTAGGGAGGTGAAGAGAGGATGTGGTGAGGAAGGAGAGGTCCTGAGAACCAAGGATCAGGGCAGGTGGTCAGTGAGGAAGGAGAGGCCCTCCTGAGACCCAGGGATCAGGGCATCAGGGCAGGCGGTCAGTGAGGAAGGAGAGGCCCTCCTGAGATCCAGGGATCAGGGCATCAGGGCAGGTGGTCTTGGTGCATAGAATGTCTTGTAAAGACAACTTGCCAATACATTCGAGTCCCTGACACGCACATAGGCATATACACACAAGAAAACACAGGAACACACATCCATAGTCACATATATCCATATACACACTCCCTCCTTCTAAGAGTTATTATACTATTAATTATTGTGTTCCTGTGTCCATGCATGTAACTCCAGAGGTGTCAGATCTGGGGTTACAGGAGGCTGTGAGTGTAGTGATGAGGCAAGCAGGCCTGCTTTTTTATCCTGCCCGGCTCCCACACTGCTAGCTTTACACCCGAAATAACAACACACAAATTATATTCATTTAAACACTGCTTGGCCCATTAGCTCTAGCCTCTTATTGGCTAATTCTCACATCTTGATTAACCCATTTCTAATAATCTGTGTAGCACCATGAGGTGGTGGCTTACTGGGAAAGATTCTAGCCTACATCCGTCTTGGGTCGAAGAATCATGGTGTATGCCTCACTTCCCTTCTTCCCAGCATTCTGTTCTGTCTGCTCCACTTATCTAAATCCTGCCCTATCAAAAAGCCAAGGCAGTTTCTTTATTAACCAATGAAAGTAACAAATAGACATATGACCCTCCTCCATCGTGTGAGTTACCTGATGTGGATGTTAGGAATGAAACTTGAGTCTTCTGGAAGAATAGCAAGTGCACTTAACCATGGAGGTATCCCCCATTCTTTCCTGTACACAGACATGCACACCCATTGTACTAACAAAAACAGTCATGCTCAGGCAGTGTTCTCTTAAACCCAGCACACATTCCTACACCCAATACAGGCTCTCTCTTGCACACAAGCACACACACACACACACACACACACACACACACACACACACACACACCCTCTGTTCCTGGGTTCCTCAGACAGTCTTCTACAGTTAAGATGATTGCGTTCCTCAGGTTGCAGTGGCGGGGTTCTTCTGCAGGGGAGAGTATCCCTGGGTCACCTGCTTTTGAACTGCCCAGCACCCATGGATTTGATTTTGAGTCCTGTTGTCAGGAGCACCCAGCTTGGTCTTGATCCTTTGTCTCTGCTTCAGCCGTGATTGCTGACTGTGTCGGCAGGGTGCGAAGTGGGGTGGGGTTTCTCAGACTCTTGGTGTGGTGGTTGTACCATGGCTGGGACCAGATCTTGCTGGTTTTCGCATACCACCTGCTCTCTGGCAGTCTTGAGAAATACACAAATTCCAGGTTTGTGCCAATAAATTGTTGCTTGGCAAAGGCCCTTGGGAGTTGAAGAGGCCAGCTGCCCTCTCCCTTGGCTGACATCTCCATCCAGCTGTGATGGCAGCTGGGGAATATGGGTGTAGAGTGCCAGTCAGTCACTGAAGGACCCTGAAGGATGTATGGTCTGGCAGAGGGAAGCGGGGCATGTTGAGGTCGGGGGAGTGGCTATGCTCCACAGCTAGGGTGGGAGAGCTGGCTCGTACTTAGGAGAGGTGGGAAGTGGCCAGGTGAGGGGAAGCCATCACATGTGTGGCTATATATGCACACGTGACCCTGGAAAAGAATCTTCATGTTTACCCTAGAAAGGCCTTGAGGAAGAAGGAAAGACAAAACTGCTGTGATAGACTGTGGGGCCGTGTTTATGGCCACTGTGCTCCCTCCAGCCCTATCCCCCAAAGGTCACCTCATTGTCTACGAAGAGAGATGGGCTAGCCCTTCTCAGAGATTTGAATCCCACAGTGTTGGATTTTATTGCTCGTTTTTCTGCATCTAGGGAATGTTTGAATTTGCTTTCGGCTCTTGCTTGCCAGAATGGTGAACCGCACTGACTTCCAGCCTTGTGTGGCTTCTGGCGTCCGATGCCGCAGTGGAGAGTGGGCAGCGAGGTCTTCCCTTGTGCTGTCTGTGTCTGCTTTAGATTTTAGGATTTTCTTGGTTTTATAATGGGAGGAGGGGGGAGGCACATTCCATTTTCAAGGCCTGGAGCAATTTTTAAAACAATCTTTTAATAAGATGGAAATTTTGAGGGGCCCTGTCTGTACTGCCTCACGCTGACCTCTGTCAAAAGGCTTTTCGTTTTATTCTCAGTCTTCCATGAGGACACCGGTGTTCTCATGCAACAGGCAGGAGACTGAGTTCAGAGAGGTACAGCCTCTCACCTGTGGACACACAGCGGGGGAACTCACTCTGCTGGGATCTCCACCAGGCCAGTCGGACTCCAGGGCCTGAGCTCTGGTTCTGGTCCCCAGGGCAGGGAGCTGTCTGAGGTGCTGGCCAGCTGTGGAGCCCTGGGGCTTGGTCTGGGCTGTATTGTGGAAATGAAGAACTGACTCATGGCTTCCTTTGGTCTGTGACTTTCATGGGCAAGCCTGACTCCTGACACCCATTCATACAGTCACTGTCTATTGGCCTGTGACTCCATTCATCCTATGCTGATGTCCCCAGCTTCCACCCACCTCCACCCTCCATCTCCTCACCCACCCAGAAACTATCCACTCTGTCCTCCACCTACTCATCCGCTCAATTGACACCCATCAACCTAGTGATACCCCCATCAGTCTACCTTCCCAGCCATCTGCTCTCCATCCACCGACAACCCATCTACCCAGCTCCACATGCTCTTCTCACCAGTATCTACTTACTTAGCCATTTTCTAAGTTCATGTGTCCATTAACCAACCTTTTCACCCATCTATCTTCCTTCTAATTCTTACCCATCCACTGACACATTCATCTCCCCATCAAACCATCTTTCCACCTATAATTTACCTATCTACCTGTCTAGTCATTCACTTATCCATTTACCCACCCACCCAGCCACCTTCCCATATATACCCATCTACCCTTCCACTCATATATCCATACACCCACCCATTTGCCCACCTACTAACCATTCTGTTCATCCACTTTCCCTTCCTCCCTCCCTCCCTCCATTCATCCATCCATCCACCCATTCATTCATCCATCCATCTCTCTATCCCTCCCTCCCTCCACCCAGTCACTCCTCCATGCCTCCATCTACCCACTACCTAGCTACTTACTCTCTTTTTATCCACTTTCTAACCCTTTGGACTTGATCTTAAGCATAGAATGGGATTAGAGGCTGCAATTTCAGAGGAAAAATATCTCAGGTTAGGGTGATGATAAGAAGGGAATCAGGAAGAATCTTCCAGTTTGGTGGGAATTGGTTCTTTGGAGGGCTCCAGAGGGAGCCAACTTGGGAGAGATGGGTGGGGAAGAAGGATGTGTGCTTGCAAAGTGATCCTTGAGGTTTTCATTTTATGGGGGAGGGGCAGGGACAAGTCCCTGTCTCCACAGAATATGCCTGTATGTTAAGACTTGGGTTTCAGGGACAGCCTGGTCCAAGTTAGCTTGGGTTAGCTCATTACAAGTTTGACTTTTCAGTTAGCTTTATGTGTAGCTAGTGCAGGTGCCCCGGCAGCTGTGGCCATGCCTCTTTCTCTTTTCCCCTCCCTCCCTCCTTCCCTCTCTCCCTCCTTCCCTCCCTCCCTCCCTCCTTCCCTTCCTTTCTTCTCTCCCTCTCCCTCTCCGTTCCTCCCTCCTCCCTTCCTTCCTTTGAGCCAAACTGGCTCCAGTGTCTTCAGTGTCCTTCTGAGGACAGAGTGACTTCAGGGACCCTTGATGCCTCATAGAGGGTGACAGAGAGAGTTCGTTCCCACTGTGTCCCCTGAGCTGGGTCCTGTGGGCTCTGACTGACTTGATATCTGTCACTGTTACAAGGGAAATGGAAGTGCTGAGTTAGTTGCGTGCGTGGGCTGCTCTAGATGGGCGGTGTGCAGGTCAGATCCATCCTTCATGTCCCACAGATGTTTGCATAGCCCACTAAGAGGATCCGGGGAGACAGCTCAGGCAGCCTGGCCCTTGAGCTAGCTCAGAGAGGTCAAGGGTGCTTCATCATAGGCTGGATGGGGCCCCAGGTAGGAGTGCTGAGATCAGCCTTGGCCCAGGCAAGTCCTTTTCACTGCTCCACCCTGGGACTGCTTCCGCTTTGTAGGCTAATAACTGGGGAAGGCAAAGATGGAGCACCCCAGAGCCAAAAGCAACATTTTCTTTTCTCCAATGTTAATTAAGAGTGCTGGGCGTTAAGCTGTGTAATTTTTCACCTGCTTGTCCTGGTTATGAGATTAGCAGTTCATACCTATGAACCCAAGGTTCAGCCCTCACCCAACACTTGGCAGCATTTTATTCTTTTCTTTCCTAGGGAGGGGTGGAAAGGGAGGGTGAAGGCTGGCTGTTCCAATGAGAGTTTGTTTTTCCAACATTCTCATGAGCTCACTCCATTGAAGAATAGTCCAGGGGCTGGAGAGTGAGTGAGAAGCTGCCCGACCCTAAATCCCACATAGGGCCAAACAAACACATCCATATTGTTTTGTTTTGTTGGCTTGTTTTTGTTTTTAAGACTTCTTTTATTGTTATGTAGCCCAGACTGGCCCCAAATGCCTGGCCTCCAGCAATCCTCCTGCCTCAGCCTCTCAAGTAGCTTGAGCCATAGGCATGCGCCATCACGCCTGGCTCTGGGTCACTAGTTTAAATTCATGACTTGCATTTGGATTCAGAATTTCCCTTCTGTTTCTAGGGTAATTTGGGTGGGTGTCCCAGTCCTTTTCCCCCACTGTCTTCAGCCTGAACCAGCCTGAACCATACTTCCTGGCCTGCCCCTTGCCCAAGTACTGTGCCCCAGAGGACTCCAGACCCTTCTCTGAGTCCCAACTAATTCTTTTCCCTGCACAGCCAGACTTGATTTGTGGCAACCACACCATGCTGTGTTCTGACCGAGTCACAGGGCACAAAGGAAGTAGAGCTTCGGAGAGAAACCAGACTCCATGATGGGTGGCAGTCGTGTGTGGCTTCACATCCCTCCCCCAGATTCCTGCCCTCTTCCTTTTGTTGCCTTTTTCTGAATGGCGTGGTTCTTTTCCTTTTGAAAAACACCTTACGGGGGAAAAGCACATGTACGAAACATGCATCAGTGTCGGGGTAAAGTGGGAGGGCAGATCCCTTGGCAGCACCACCTTCATGAATCAAGAGGACACGGCTGTCCCTGGAAGGCACTGTGGCTCTGTGGACCCTTCCTCTAGTGGATTGGCCATAGGGAGACATGGTTCTTAGTTCTGCCTCCTGCCTCATTCTTTAAATAGGGATGTCCAGCCTTTGGCCATTGTCACCTACAATTGTGTGGGCTGCCTTTACAGATCGGCTGGAACCATGTGGAACCATGTGGCCTGCAGGCTGGAGGTTGGACACGTCTACTTGGTTTTCCGCTTTCTAGGACTAGGATTGTCTTCAGACCTTGGAAGCTTCTCTTTGAATTTCAAGCATGCTGTTACCCAGTGACCTTAGGCAGAGCAGTGTGTGCCCATGTCTGCCAAGCTCCCAGTGCACTCACTGGACCGGTGTAATTAAGGTCTCCTTCCCTTCCGCTCCTCTCCCTTGTTCCCTGACCACCTTCTTTCTTGTTGTCTACTTCCCAGCTCCTGCTGTCTCTCTTCCATGGTACCCGCGGTGTGCCAGACTGATTTGTGCCCAAGGGCTTTTGCATCTGCATTTCCTCTGCCCATTGCCGTTCTCCAGACCTTTGGATATTTTTGCTGGGTAAATCTTAGTTGAAATGTCACCCCCTCAGCCTCCTTGCTCCTCTTTTACCACGGGTGTTTCCAGCTCACTGTTACAATGCCCAGATTGCAGATTGGCTTACTGATTTCTTCCATGTGTTTTTTTTTTCTACATTAGGTTATTGGTTCCAGAAGAGTCAGTCAGTCTCTTTCTCTCTCGTTCTCTCTCTCTCTCTCTCTCTCTCTCTCTCTCTCTCTCTCTCTCTCTCTCTCTCTCATACACACACACAAGCACACTCCTTTTTTTCCTTGGTTGTTATTTTTGATACTCGCGTCACTATGTAGCCCAGGTTAACCTTGAACTTGTGATCTTAAATCACATTTTCCCTCTTTCCCTGACAGGGGCCCTTCTGTTGGTCGTGTTCACTGTCCCTTCTTGGTACTCGGCACAGGGCTGATGGGGGATGGGATGAGAAGGCGCTTGCTGAACTAAAGGACTTGGGTTCCTGTCCCCATTCAGATCTGGGTTCATATCCCTTTGTCACTCTTTATGTTTGTGGGTCGTTGGACAGATCACTTATCCCATCTGGCCTCAGTTTCCTCATCCGTGAATTATAGCTAAATAAAATAAACATGTCTGGACACTCGCAGCCTGGTGTCAGCATTGTCTGCTCTGAGCAGCTCAAATGAGGATGAAGCTGGTCAGCTGCTGAGCTCCTGACTGGGGGCTGGTGCCAAGAACAAGCTTATTTTCCCAGTGATCTAATGACTTCCTCTTATCAGATGGGGAGCACCGGGTCACCCTCTAATTTCCCTTTTGGCACTGGCTGCCAGGAAGCGTACTACTGAAAGCAGGTTTCAGGGGCAGCACTTGTTTCCTGTCAGGTCTTACGTGTCTCTCTCTGATCTGATCACTTTCTTTTGGCTTTTGGTTTGAACTGCATGTGTGAGCTGGGTTTTTTTTGTTGTTGTTGTTGTTTGTTTTGTAAAATATACACACAATGTATCAGTTTTGAGTGTGTGGCTCAGTGTCATTAAGAGCCGCCACAGGGTTGTGCAGCTGTCTCCATTTCTATCTCTAGACTCTAATCCTGAGCAGAAGTTCTGGGCATTCAGTACCAGCGCCCCCTCTGTGTCCTGGCACCAGCAATTGCTCTATGCTCGTGCCCCAGGGCCCTTTCACATGTATTTCCCCTGCCTGTTGCCATTCCCCAGAGCTTTGGATGACTCCACATATTTTTGTTGGATAAGTCTCAGTTGGAATGTTGCCTCTTCGTCCTCCTCAGTCCTCTTCTACCAAAGGTGTGTCCACTTCTCCATCACAGTGCCCAGATTGTGTAAGTGTAAGTGGACTCTTTAGTGAGTGTCCATTTTGACTAGCATGTTACTGGACATCATGCCCTTAAGGGGCATTTACATGGGTGGCCTGTCCCAGAATGTTCTTGCTGAGGCTGGTGGCATTCCATCATCCGGTTGTCTTTATTGGCCTCTTGACCAGTGGGTGGCATGCCGTGGTGAGTGTGGTCATGTGGGATTAATTTAATGAACATGGCCTTGTCTTTCTGGACCTTCGGTGAACCCAGGATAATCTATGCATTAAAGGTAGGTTCTGAACAATTTTAGAATCAAGCCATTGTCAGTGTGCGTGTGAGTTTGTCTCGCTGTATGTGTCTGTATGTCTGTGTATTTGTATGTGTGTGTATCTGTCTGTGTGTATGTGTCTATGTGTATGTTTCTCTGTGCATTTATGTGTATGTCTGTATGTGTGCATGCATTTTATGTGTCTCTGTATTTGTGGGTCTGTGTGTGGATTTGTGTGTCTCTGTGTGTGTTTGTGTGTGTGCACATATTCTATACGTCTCTGTATGTGTGGGTCTCTGTGTGTGTGATGTGTTTGCTTTTGTCTCTCTGTGTGTCTGTGTGTGCTAGGCACTGCATGGCTCCAGTTTCTTTTCACCTGGAGACCCCAGTTGGGAGGTGTTGACTGCTAATCATCCACCCCTGTATCTTCTCCAGCTTCTCACTGTTGGCTGGCAGGTGTCTCCTCATCTTGACATGATGGACGGTAGCTCTTCCTGGTCTTTGGTGGGGTGAGGGCTGGGTTCCAAGACCTTTGCCCTGCCCCATCCATTGGTAGCCCTAGTACTGTGCTGAGACCCTAGTTCCTCTCTTCTCTCCCCGTACCCAGGAGCTCTGGCATGCTGAGGCCTGTACATGTGCCCATATCCTAGACTTGAAGCCATTGGGGACATGGGACACATCTGTTACCACTGAGGGTCTTGAGGAGCTGTAGGCTGTTGAATCTGAAGAGACTGACACACTGAGGGTGACTGGTGCTAGACACAGTGGCTACTGAGTAGAGGGTAAAGTAGAGGAAGGATTACCCTGAAGTTTAAGGCCGTCCTGGTCTGCACAGTGAGTTTCAGGCTATCCAGGGCTACATGGCCAGACTGTGTCTCAAACAAAGGAGAAGCCCAAGTCCTTGTGGAATCAAGACCAGGAGCTCTCAGATCTTACAGAGAGCTAGGGAGGCTGAATCAGTCAAGGGCAGTGTGTTCAGTTTGGTTCCATAAACACAAGGTCCCATGGGTGGAGCTGTGTGCAGATAGACTGGCTATTGGCTTGTGCTGTCCTCTGGTTGGGTGAGGGGATGGGTCTGGCAGCCTTGAGGGCAGTACCCTGGCCAGGTGGAACTGATTGCTCATGTTCTGACTGGCCAGAGAGAAGGGCTCGTGTGTTTATTTCCCTGCTGTCAGCCCAGCTGTTTGCAAGCTCCAGGGTTTTCTGTAGCTGCCTGTCATTTAAAGGAGATTCATTCCGAATGCTTGAGAAGTTGTAAGGCATACAGCGCCAGGCTCAGACTTTCCTCCAGAGCTGCCCGTCCAGTGCAGCCTGCCAGTTCAAACAGGGTTTCAGAAACCCACCCAGTGAATATGTCCTAAATATCTCAGGAGTGTACTCATGCTAAACTAGTGTTCATCGCTGTCTGAAATCCCAGTGTGACTGCATGGCCCAGGTTTTTATTTCTTAGTTCCAGCAGGTCTCTTCTTGTCAGAACCAGAAGTTCTTAGAGAATTGGAGAAGCAAAGGACCCATCTTACTGTGTAACATGCAGAAGGCTTGTTGAAAGCTTCATCTCCCACAGCTTAATTGTCTACAGCCAAGAATGGCCCCAAATATCAAGTAGCAAATCTCAGGACTAGACATCATAGGTTTGAAGTGGTGTGCATTCTGGGACGAATGATGACCTCTAGTGCCTTCCTGCCTGGGACCTGAGCCGCTCTGCCCAGTGGATCCATGCTGTGTTCACTACCCTCCTGCTAGTTACTTAATAGGGTGTGGCATTGATATGGAACTTGCCTTTAAGCGGTCCTGTGCCACTTAGTCATGGCCCCAAAGCACAGAAGCACTGATGGTGGTGATCCATATGCCAGTGAGAGGCAGGAAGTGCTCATTGGAGGGGAGGGGTAAGCAAAGGAGAAGTTTGCTGGCTGGGCACTTTGATCTAAGTCAGGATTGCAGGATTTGGAGATGTTTGAGGTCTCAGGCATCCCCAGGGATCCAGGAATCCTTTGTCAGAGAATAAGGGGGATTGCTGGGCACTGCTATAATGTGGTCACTGCTCTCATCTGGACAGACCCCACTTTTACAATGGCAACAATAGAATGTTTTCCTGGGGCCACTCTGGCCTTCCAATGCCCTTGCCAGCTCAGAGTCGTGCAACAATGTGGAGGTTAACTTGTTAATCACTTCACTAGAGGACCATGGTTTGTAGAGGCTCTGGAACAGTAAGGACTCAAATGTGACCAGTCACAGAGACCAGCAGAAGTCTAAGCAACATCCTAGAGCACCTGAGGCTGATATGCCAGAGACCTGCTCCTCTTGGGCATCCTTGCTCACCAAGGGATTTGTGTGAGGTTGTGGAGACGGGATCTCCAATGGGTACCCTTGGAGAGAGAACTTTGCTGAAAGAGTCTCTACCCCCAAGGCCCTGTCCATGTGACGTCAAGGCATGTGTTTTCTAAAAATTAAAAGTTTTGTGTATGCATGTGGTATATGTATGTGCATATTTGCAAGTGTGTATGGAGGTCATAGGTCAGTGATGAGTGTCTTCCTCTTCCTTGCCCCACTTTACTTTTGAGACACAGTCTCTCTCTGAACCTGGAGCTCACTGAGTCAGCTGGCATGGCCCCAGGGATCTTCCTGTCTTCTCTTCCCCAGAGCTGGGATTACAGACATGTGTGGCTGTGTCCAGATTCTTAGATGGCCCTTGGGGATCAAACTCGGGTCCTCGCGCTTGGGAAACAAGCAAGGTTGACCCAGCCCTCAGCTTCCTGAGCGTGTGTCCCCTGTCTCAGGAACATGCTTGCTTTCCACATGGCCTGCCTCAGTGAGTGTGCTCCTGTTCTCTTCCCTGCTCTTCCCACTTAGCATTCCACTTTGAAGGTGCACCAGGTCTCTGCTTTCCATGCTGTGGGGTCCATCAAGGGGCGTGCCTCGGGCTGCAGGCAGGGCAGAAAGGGATCTGTGGTCTCCTGGGTCTAGATGACAAGGGACAGCCATGGAAGACAACAGTGTCTGTGACAGGAGGAGTGGAATGAGGGAAGAGGAACTGTGGCCATGGGGAAAGGTGAACTGCCATGGTATCCCGGAGGGCCAGAGGGAAACAAGCAAGGAGTGGACACCCCAGCCTCTCTGTCCCTCCCTTTGACTGCACAGGAAGCTGGAGAACCAAGATGGGGTATCAGCAGATTCCAGCCTCCCTGGCACAGAGTAGCACATCTGGGGATGGACAGCTAGACAGTAACTCCCACAGTGACCCCACCACCAACCTGCAGACCACGCCAGTGCTTCCTGGGTGTGAAGTATGTGTCAGCTGCACGCGGTGCTCTGTAGTGCGGGCAGCTTCAGAACATACTGGATGGAGTTGTCCTCACACGATGCTATTCTAGCATGTGTCCTATCTGCCCCCCACTTCTGGAGAGTGGGGCTCCCAGGGGAAACTCTCGGAGACCCTGGCTAGGTGTGGTTGTGACCTTACTCTGGGGAACTTCATCCATGCATGTTAAGAGTCAACTGGGAAGGCTAGTGAAAGGTCCTGAAGACCTGTGGGGTTCACTGGAGGTTTGTGGAGACTGGAGGCTGCTTAGATCTTCCTTCCCCTTCCTACTGTCACCTCTGGAAGGATGAGGTTTTTTTTTTTTTTTTTTTTTTTACCAATATATCAATCGCTCAATTCTACCAATAAAGACCCGGAAGCCAGATGCTGGGGGTGAAAGCCTGCTGTCTCAGAGAGGCAGAGCAAGCACCCAGCTCATCTTCCTTTTTACCTACGTCCCTGAAACCTCCCGCCTTCCCTACACCATCTCAAACCAAACTCCTCCAACTGAATGTCCCTCCCTTCTACTTCCTGTGCATCTCTCTATCTGTTCTCCTGATTCCCTCTTACTCCGTATGGTCTTTTTTCTTAATAACCACTTCCTGATTATTATTTTTCTTAATAATCACTTAACAGTTCAACTCTTGTCGACTGATTGCTGGCTCTGCCTCTTGACCTATCGTTGACTTTATTTAATCTGTTTACAGTATTCCATCAGAAAGCTCTTGGATTAGAGGTGTGTGCTAGAGCTGAGACACATCAGAGATAGAAACAGGTTTTTGCAGTAAATAATGTAATCTCGGGGTTCACAGTTTGGCAATTATCCCATAGCAGGTGAGGACTGAGTCAGCTGGCATGAGCTCCTGGGGAGATCCCCAATTCTGTGCCTGGCATGGACTCAGGCTCCCTCTTTCAGGGTTATTTTTATGGTGTGGTTCCTGGCTTCCCAAACCCTTCCCAGTCCCAACAGGACTTCACGTCTCCAGCACATCCATGGACTCCATCTGTGGCTTCCTCTTCTAGGCTTCCAAAACCCCTCCTCTTTCCCCTGCCTGACCAGAGTCTGTCTGCATACTCTGTGGACTTGATCTTCACAGCAAGCATCTCCTCCCACCTTCCTTCTCCTGGACCAGCCCGCACTTCTTGTTCTCTCTGTCTTCTGCTGTACTCGACACAGGTAGTCCACATGGTTGTCAGGCCTCTGGGCTGCAGGCATACCACGTCCCTCACTCGGGAGAACACACTGCTTAGCTTTCATTACTATCTCCTTGCTCACCTGTTGCCAGCCCCCATCCTCCCTCTTACCCGAGTCCCTCCCTGTGTCCTGCTGCTCCTGCTGCAAGCCTATGCACTTGCTGTCCCTAGCCCAAAGCACTTTGCCTCCTCAAGTCTGTCAGATGCCACCTTCTGTAAGATGTCTTTCCTGAGTCCCCAGGATAGTAGGCTTCGCAACCAGACCCTCCCCAGATTCTCTATTTACTGCCTTACAGAGCCACAAGTGCCTGGAACAGGTGGGCATGTACCATTTACCTCAGGGCCGTCAGCTTGGGGTGGTCAGCCAGCTGGCCCATCTTACTGGCTGACGAAACACGAGTCCCTGGACGTACCCAGCACAGATTCCTGCCAGCTGGTAGCCGCAACTGGTGATGACCACCTGCCAATCTTTCATTGCCTCCTTCAGGGTTCAGGCCATGCCCAAAGGCCATACTTACCCTGCCTGGGTTGGGTGGGAGCTGGGTACCCCAAGCAATCCGTTCTCCAGAAAGTCAGCACCCTCTCTGCTCCTCCTCACCCCAGACCTTCAAGAAGTTACCATCCATCTTCTTAATGTTTAAAGCAAGACTTGGGTGTGGTGGTATAGACCTGTTTACCCTAGTACTTGGGAGGCTGAGGAAGGAGAATTCTCTCACGTTCAAGGACAGCCGTCACTACTATGTGAGACCTGTCTACAAACAAACAAATAAAATCTTCCCCTAAAACAAATCAACAAGGGCTGGAGAGATGGCTCAGAGGTTAAGAGCACTGACTGCTCTTCCAGAGGTCCTGAGTTCAATTCCCAGCAACCACATGGTGGCTCATAGCCACTTGTAATGAGATCTGGTGCCCTCTTCTGGCCTGCAGGCATATGCACAGACAGAATATTGTATACATAATAAATAAATATTTTAAAAAAATGAAAAAAAAAACAAATCAACAAATATTGAGACCCAGGGACTATACTTTGTTGTATTTTCTAAAAGATAAAAAACAGGGCTAGGCTTGCCCAATCAGTGAGGCAGTCACCAGGGCTCAATCTCCAGAACCTATGTAAAATGCTGGGCATGATGCTATGTCCCTGTAATCACAGCTCTGGGGAGACAGAAGGAAGGAGCCCTGGAGCTCACTGGCCAGCTAGTCTACTCTAATTGTCCAGCTCCAGGCCAGTGAGGAACCCTGTCTTAAAGAAGGTGGACAGTGTTTCTGAGGATGAAACCCGAGGTTGTTCTTTGACATCACACACGTGCACACAGGCACACTCATACATATAACATATGCAACATGTGACCCCCTAGGAACAAATGTATACATAACCCCCACACACATGCACACGTGCTCATGCACACACACACACAAGCGTGCGCGCACACACACACACCCCAAATAGGTACCATCAGAACAGATGGTGTGAGAATCCCTGTTCGTGACTTCAGGGGATTGTGCTGTCCAGGGGCTGACCTGATGCTGTTGAGTCACTGTGCCTGTGCAGATCTGTAACTTTTGCAGGAGTGAGGATTTGAGTGGCTGTGGAAGACTTTGAGGAACCAGGGAGCAGGAAAGGGGAGGCTCCTGGGAGCATTCATGATTGGTTGGGGGAACCCAACCAGTGCTGGGCATGGTGTGGGTTCTGGCTGCTTCTTGCTGGTGATGGAAGCTAGACACCTGGATCACTCTGGCATCCCAGGGAAGGTCGGGGAGGCACGATGGGGTGGTGGTTAATCTGGGAATCAGGCAGGGCAGGTGTGGCTTGGGGCAGCAGAGCAGAAGAGGGCTGATCTTGGAGATGGGCAGGACAGAGACGCAAGATGCTGTGAGAAGATGGAGGAACGCCCAAGGTTGACCTTGAAATTCCAGGGTCTTGTGGGAAAGATGATCATGAACTCTGGAGTTGATGGCTGGGGCTGCAGTATACACAGAGTTGAATGGCTGTGCCGGAGCCTAGAGGGGACCTGTTCCTGCCCTGCGTCCCTATCCACACCTCCTGGCTGGCAGCCATGGCTGGGAACTCAGCCAAGTGTTTGGAGGAGGAAAACTGTTCTGGTGGCTGTATGTAGATACGGGCATATATATAGACATGGGCATGTCTGTAGACATGGGCATGTATGTAGACGTGGGCATGTCTGTAGACATGGGCATCTATGTAGACATGGGCATGTATGTAGACATGGACATGTATGTAGACATGGGCATGGGAGTATGTGTGCAGGATGACCCATGGATGTGTCAGGGTGACTGGGCAGGGTGAGGCCACAGCGCTGGACTAAGTGAGCATGTACTCAAGTGTACTTACTTGCCTTTACCTTAGTGTGTGTGTGTGTGTGTGTGTGTATGACGTGACTGTGGACTAGATGACGCAGAGGACTCAAGTCACCTTGAGCACACAGACGTAGGACCAAATTGCTGACCTACTTCAGCATCTGTGGCACCTGAATGACACCTGCTCATGTTCCTGTATCTTCCCTGCATGTGGTTGTCTGTGTGTGCGAGAGACCAGGCCCGAAGGCTGCATGAGTGTGGGCAGAGGGGCATGCCTGGAGGTGGAGATGGCTGTGTGCTGTGTGTGCACATGCTGGTGTGTGCACCTCATCTCTCTGTGTGTCCTTGGCGTGACCGGCTTCCTCTCCATCCTTCCAGGGCCTCTCGAGACGTGATGCTGCTCCAGGAGTCTGCAGGAGCGTGGCTGGCCTTGGCCCTGGTCATGGCACTGACTCTAAGCACAGGCATGGCGGTCCCGTGGCAGGACTGCACAGGCGTGGAGTGTCCAGTACTGGAGAACTGCATCGAGGAAGCCCTGGAGCCAGGAGCCTGCTGCGCCACCTGTGTGCAGCAGGGCTGTGCCTGTGAAGGCTACCAGTACTATGACTGTGTGCAGGGAGGTTTCGTGGATGGCCGCGTGCCAGCCGGCCAGTCCTACTTCGTGGACTTTGGTAGCACCGAGTGTTCCTGCCCGCAGGGTGGTGGCAAGATAAGCTGCCAGTTTATGCTGTGCCCTGAACTGCCACCCAACTGCATCGAGGCTGTGGTGGTAGCTGACAGTTGTCCCCAGTGTGGCCAGGTGGGCTGTGTCCACTCTGGCCGTAAGTATGCAGCTGGCCACACTGTCCATCTCTCACCCTGCCGGGCCTGCCACTGCCCTGATGTTGGCGGTGAGCTCATTTGCTACCAGCTCCCTGGTTGCCATGGGAACTTCTCAGATGCAGAGGATGGTGACGCTGAGCGACAGTACGAAGACCCCTACAGTTATGATCAGGAGGTGGCTGAGGCAGAAGCCACCATGGCCACTGTGAATGAGGTCCAGGCAGGTGCAGAGGGCCCCCCAGCTGCTCTAGGAGGTGGGAATCTGCCACCATCCTCCATCCGAGCAACTCCTTGGCCAGCTGCCCTCCCCAGACCCACAGCAGCTGCTGCCCTGGGTCCTCCAGCACCCATGCAGGCCAAAGCCAGGAGAGTGACCCAGGACATTGATGAGGAAGAGGAGGATGAAGTGGAGGAGATGTCGGTCACTGAGCCACCAGCAGCAGGTGACCCCGGGAGGCCGGACAGCTTGCCTACAGCATCCCCAGCTGGACCTGACCTCCCTGTCCAGGAGAAGGAGGCTGAAGCCAAGGCAGGACCAGAAGAGAACCTTATTCCTGATGCCCAGGCTACTCCTCCCAGTGCAGGGCAGGAGGGTGCTGCTCCCCTGCCTAAGTCAGGCATGGCTGGTCTCATTCCATCTCTGGCCACAGACAGCTCTCCCGAGGACCCAGTGAAGTCCAGCAGCTACCCCACCCTTTCCACACTGCCGCCTGACAGAGCCCAGGTCACATCCTCCCCAGAGGTGCCTGAAGAAATACCCCAGCACCCGCAATTGCGACCTCGATCCCGGGCAGAAGAGGACATAGACCCTAACTCAGTACATTCTGTCCCCAGAGGTGGTCCTGATGGTAAGGCCCTTTCCTGTGTTCCTGCAGGACAACTGAGCCTGGAAGGAACTGTCACTGCCTATGGGTTCATTTCAGCTGCCCTCTCTCAGGCCTGAGACAAAGTGGTATGGGTTGGTGGAGATTTCCATGGTGCTTTCTTGCAGGCCTAAGACAGAAAGACATTGGCAAGGGATCTCAGCAGCTGCCCTTTCATAGGCTTGGCCGAGGGGTACAGAGAGGTCATTTTCTAGGAGGTACAGGGTCCCTGGTGGGCTCTGGCTGAGGGCACAGAAGGTTTTCTTCATCAGAATAGAGTATGGTCCTGCCTACTAGAGTCCAAGGGTGTCTTAGCAGGGATCACAGGGCTCAGCGGGTCTGGTCAACTGTCCATGAGTGTCCTCCTATAGAAGCCCAGCAGTGGGTTGGTGGCAGAGGGGACATGTTCTATCGTGGCTCTAACTCTGGGGCTCCTTCCAGCCATGAGTCTGGTTAATGTGTCAGCCCCTCAGTGGCTCACACCTTATACAAATTAGACGCTAAGGTCCCCGTGGTGTCCACATGTCTTTCTCAGCTGCCCAGAGACTTCCTCCCCTCCTCCCCTGACTCCCTCACTCTCATAGTTAGCCCAGGCCCATTCTCATAGTCTTGGGCAGGCAGCCTCTGGTCCTGGGACCTTTGCACTTGCCACAGCTTCTGTCTGAGATGCTTTCCCAGGTGTCTGGATGACCTAGTCCTTTTCTCTGTGACAGGTGCCTCGTCAGGGTGCCCTCTCTGCCACCCGCCTGCCTTCTTGCAGCTTTGACCTCTTTCAAAGCTGGCATTAGAGGCATCATCACTTCGGTCCTTGCTCATTTTCTGATGTTTAGCATTATACCAGTCAGATTTGGGGCTTAACCTAAGGGCTTCAGTACCTCCTGTGAACAGCTGGTGCTCTATAAGCATTGGATGATGGTTGGAACTGGCAGGAGACCACTGCCAACCTCTCTTCCTCATTCTTCTTCAACTCTGTTGACTCACTGTCTCCCTGAGAATCTGATCTCCCGACGATTCTCAGCATTTGCTAAGCTCAGACAGCACCTCCTCCAGGAAGTCTTTCCTGAACAGTTGAGTCTTGTCTCCCTCCAACCCACCAACTCTATTTTCTCCTGTTTTCCTTACAATACTGCCTGGGAAATTATGTGGTTTCCCCACGACCAGAGCCTGTGTCTTGTTCAGCCCCATACTGCAGGGTTGTCTGTGAGCAAGGCCCCAATGGCCCAGGAAAAGCAGGAGTGGGCTGGTGTGGCTCTGGGCCTCGGGTTTTGAGGGATGGATGTCAGGGAAGGGCCTGGGAGGGCTTTCAAACAGAGTGGGTGAGGGGCTCTGAGGCAGTCATCTTGTGGCCGTGATCCTTTCCTGTTGCTCCAGGCTCTGTGGCTGTGATGAGGATGGCTTCGAGCCTATGGTCCTCATACCACCAGCATCTCTGCTTCCAGCCTGCTTCCCTTCCCCGTGGCTCCCTGCTCCCAGCCTGCTAGGGAGGTGTGGCTATAGAGGAGGCCTGTGACTGACTGGGCCTGGGGCCCACGTTGTTCTCCACCCTGAGCCTTGAAGTGCAGGGGGCAGGGAAGGTCTAATGAACTGCATGTGTGTGGGAGGGCTCAGTGCCCTTGGCCTGCAGCCTCTGGGTTTCCAGGATAGGAAAAGCCCTGGCTTCCCCCGTGACTCCAAGGGATCTGGGAGCAGCTTTGCTCACCTGGTAGATCTCCATGCCGGGCTTTCTCAGCTGTGTTTGGGCTATGGCGTTGATGAAAGTTCCTGGAACTAGGCCTGAAATACCCTCACCTACTGCAGGGCCATCCTCACTCAAAGGGCCCAGATTATAGTCAGCAGGGCCACGAAGGCCCTGCAGCTTCAGCTGAGGAAGAGGAGGTTTAAAACAGGACCCAGAGCCCTCCATAGGCAAATGGCTTGGCCCTTTGTGCCTCAGTTTCTTCATCTGCAGGCAGTGTAGAAGCCCTACTTCAGGACCGTTTTGAGGCTGCAGCGAGCTCCTCTGTGGTTGTCGACGGCATGGAGCTGAGTGCTCCAAGAGCATGAGATGTGACTGACTCTACTCTCTCTGCCACAGCTCTCTCCTCCGCAGCATTTGTGGGGCCCAACCTCTCTCAGGGGCAGTGTTGGAGAACAAGGCGGGCTCAGCCGTCCCTTTGGGGGCCTAGCGGAGTGGAGTGCACTGAGCAGATAAAGGCGCAGCCAGCGGGGCATGCAGCTGGTGAGGGTGGGTGACAGCAGGCCTTGTGAGTGGGGCTTTGGTGGCCTGCCAAGCCTCTGAGAAACGTGGGGTCTGAAACTTAGAGTCTCCAGGCTGCTATTGGAGGGGAGTTTGGGGCTATAGGTGGGGGAGAAGCTGGGAGAGACAGCTTTGCCCTACTCAACCTTCTGTGCTCACTGAGAGGCAGGCCGGAAATGACCCTAGCCCTGTTGCCATGGCAGCTCTGGGGCCTGGAGAAGGTGGTTTCTATCCACTGTCTGGGCCTAACTAGGGCGGGGGTCCTGACTGGGAGTCAGAATTGTACCAGGGATCTCCACGGCCTCAGCTGGGCTGTCACTGCCTGAGCGTGTCCAGATGTGGCCTAAATGGAAGCCACATGCCTGCCTCTCTGGGCCGTGGAGAGGGGCTCTGACGTCTGCTTCTGCTGTCACTCAAGGGGCTTTGGGAGGGTCCTGATTCTACTGGACTGGCATAGCAGAGGGAGCTGCAGAAACAGCAGGAGGTGGCTTGTCCTTGAAGAGGCTGTCAGAAAGCTGGGCAGGAAGGGCTCCCTTCCTTGGGGCTGCCTCATTCTGCAGGGCAGGTACAGGTGCCGGCTCCTATCTGTCACAGGCGCCATCCTCTGGGCACTAGTATATAAACTCAGTGATGATTAAGCCATTTTGTCCCCACCAAAGCCCAGAAGGTTCCAGAGAGCTCTGCCTTCTTTCTGGCCTATGGACATAGTGAGAGAGGCTGGCACGAGGTAGTGGTACCCTGTGCCCATCTCTTGTGGGTCAGGGAGACTGGAGGGGAGGCTGCCTGTGCTTAGTGTCCGTAAAGTTCCTGCAGCCAGTAGGGATGAAATCTGACTAAGAGGAGATCCTCTAGCTGATATGAGGAAGAGCTGTTGGCGCAGGGGCAGAAGCCAAACCCAGGGCACCATGCCTATCCTAGGATGCAGGTCTGGGCCCAGAATCATGTCTGGTGAGGCATAGATATAATCCATTACTAAGGAGTCTGGGACAGTGGGGCTGCCAGACCAGGGCCAGCCAGGGCAATGTATTGAGACCCTGTCCTCAGAGGAAAAGGTGATAGCAAAAGAACACTGGGTGTGGCTTAGTGGCAGAGTGCAGCCGGGCATGTGCAGGGTCATCTCTCCTCAGCACTCCGCTTACCAATAAGATCTGGGCCTGTCTGAGCCCATAGGGGTTTTAAACCTGTGAGGTGTCTCAGGTGTCATGAGGATGAAGGGCTGTGTATAAAGTTGTTCCCCGCAGGAACTTGGGAACCCTATGATTCCATTCCCCCCACCCATTGCCAGCTCCTAGGGCCTGGACATAGGACATTGCCAGGGCTGCTGGGTGGTTGTGGTGCTGGGAGGAGCCTGGGGCTTCCCCAGCTTCTGCAGACTTGGCTGTCCTCAGCAAGGCCCTGTCCTCAGCTCAGCTGTGTGAGTTTGCTGACCTTCCTGTCAGAGCTTTGGAGATTCAGAGGATCCTATGGTCTGTGTTTCCACCAGCACTGGTTACAAAACGTTTGAGACAAGACTTGAAACTGTGTGAAACAAGCAGCTTGGTCCTTATGCCCTAAACATCACTCCACACAGCATAGTGATGTGTGACCGTAGTCTGGAGATGATCTAGAGCATACAGTGGCTGTGCAGAAGCCAGGCTGGCTCATATATGGGACTAGAACACCTGCTGTTTGGGGGCTGGGCCAGGGCCTCCTGGATCCAGTGCCCTTAGGATCCGTAGGGACAACTGGGCAGTATTGTCAGAGATGCCCTGCTTTAGTTCTGCGAACCTGAAATCCTGGCCCTCATTGGTCTACTGGTCAACTTCTCTACAGAGCATGCTCGTGGTCATTAGAAGTGAGAAGGCCTCTGGGGAACTGCACTTCTGCCTGGTGTTGTTGAATGATAGGCAGGTGTGACCATGCTGGGCTCACGTACCACAGGCCAGCTGCTGGGCAGACAGAGGCAGCCCTTCCCACTGGACAGAGGTGGCTGCTAGCCCTCCATCTCCATCTATGGTATCACCGCCAGTGGTTGGCAGTTGGATTTGGGTCTGTTACTCTGGGCCACTGTTTGAACCCTGGAGTGACGCAGTCTGGCAGACACAATGGGGAAACTGTCTTCCCAGGTCAAGGGGCTTCTCTGAAGGTCACACAAAGGTGGTGGCTGTGGGAAGAGTGGGTTCTAGTTCCCATGGGGGACTCACAGGTAGCTCATATGGGTTTCCTAGGCACTATCCTCCCTATAGGCACTGGTTACATTTAAAGTTGTCCTCACAGTCTGAAGCCAAGCACTGTTGGGGGGTCTCTTTATTTGGGCCCTTCCACATCAATCATCAATCAATACAATTTCTCTCAGGCCAGTCTGATCAATTGACATTCCCTCTTCACAGGTGACTTAGGTTGTATCAGGTTGACAGTACAAACTGTCCAGCACAGATGTATACCGCCATGCCTGGGGGAACAAGACCATGGGGATCAAAGTTTCTCTAAATATTATGTCATTTTTATGAGTGAGATGTTCTCATGGTGGCTCTCAGGGCTGCCACTCCACAGGGACCAGCTTTCTCTAAATCTTCTGTTTCTTTAATGTCTTTCTTTAAAAGCAGATTTATTGAGATCATATTTATAGCCAGAAGTCCCCTGCATTTTAAGGCATAGTTCAGTGGCTTTTAATATATTCACAGTTATGCTAAAATCATCTAAACCTAATTCCAGATTATTCTTAGCATGTCTGGACTCCACATCTTGTCCCAGATGCTTTCTCAACTTATGACTGCTACCTCCCTTCTGCCCACTGAAGTGTGGATCCCTGATGGTCTAGAATGCTCAGGAACCTCTCCACTGGGTTTCCCGACCATGTGCCACCTCCAGGACTGTGGGGCCTCTCTGCCACTCTCCCAAGCCACGCTACTGCTGGTGCTTCTGGTTTTCTTCACAGATGTCTCCTCTGCCCCACAGGGTCTCATTTCTGCTCTGCCTGGTCTGATCCCCATGGTCTTGTCTCCGCTCCATCTGGTCTTGTTTTTGATCCCCATGGTCTCATCTTTGACCCACCCTGACTCATCTCCACTCCCCAAGGTTTCTCATCCTCAACTGGTATGCTCCAGCCTATCCTAACCGAAGATGAAGAGTGCACAGTGGTCCTGTGTGCAGATTCAACACCAGCGACGTCGCTGCTTTGATGCTCTCCATAGTCAGCTCTGTCAGAAGTCTGACCTGAGGAGAGCGGCTGCAGAGTCCTCAGCAGGCCCTGAGGAATGAGCAAGAGAGTGAGTGAGGGGTCTCTCTACCCCTGAGTGCCAGCCCTCAACACCGTGGCAGGAGCTTCAGGGACCCCATCTTATTTGCTCCCCACAACAAAAGCATTTCCCCATGATCTGCACAAGGGCAGAGGATGTGCTCTTGCTGCCTGGCCTGCTGGGAGGATCCCGGCTTGGATGACTCAGATCTTTCTCACTATATAACCTTCAGGCAAATTACTTGGCTGCCCTGTACAAGAACCTTATAGCGGTCCTTCTGCCATCCTTTGCCTGCCACTGGAAGACAGGAGAACTTTGTAGGACTCTGCAAGGCCCTTGCCCCCATGGGCACACAGTGCTTCCCAGCTCGGTGCCCTGGGAAAGAGCCCAGTATGACTCTCAGAGGGTGGATTCCAGGCCCTGCTCCTCCTGCCTGTATGACCACAGGCAAAGGAGTCACCCTCTCTGAACCTCAGTTCTGCTTCTGTAAGATGTAGGAAGCCCTGTTAGGGCTCAGAGTGGCTGCAGAGCTCTGCGTGCTCCCTGCTTTCCCTGCAGGGGTTGCTGTGCTCTGGGGAGTGCAAGGAGCGTGGATTTGTGCTTTTGTTTGGACAGATCTGTGTCCTTTCTGCTGGTCAGAAGCCCGTCCCTCCTGCCAAAGAGCCAAGGGCCAGGCCTGCTGGGGATGGGCTGGAGTGTTTAGCTGATCACTTCCTGCCCCACCCATGTGTTTGTCATTCCAGCTGCCTCCAGATGTGCAGCTGAGTGCTCCTCCCTGCCTACCTCCTCCTTGTACTGTGCTCCCCTTCTAGCTAAGTGTTCCTCCCTGCCTGTCATTCACTCTGTATTCCTCTGGCATGCCTTTGCCAGCCGTGAACAAATGCCCAGCCTCTAATCCTTTCTACCTGTAGTGTTGCCTGTCTGTAAGGTGACATTCCATTACCAAGGGCAAGCGGGTGGATTATGTGTCAGGTGCTGGATTCAACTCTGGCTATGTATGGATCTTTTCATTCCTTGAGATACCCTCAGGGGTTCACCATCATTACACCCATTTTATAGATGGGTGATTGAGGCCCAGGGAGGTTAAGGGAACTGTCTGAGGTTCCAAGGCCAACGAAACAGAGAAATGTGCTGACTTGGCCTTTTGCCCTGGTACTTCCTAGCCCTGCATGGCATCCCCCTGAGTTCCCAACTACACTGTACAGGCAAATGTGCCTCTATTGTCCAGATGGAAGCTCAGGAACGATTACAGGGCACTGGGCCCATTGGGCAGAGCAGGGCTGGTGTGTAGCTGGCAGACTGCCGGCTCTTCTCTGGCCTCTGGCCTCTTTGCGTCATTCAGTCCAGGGGCTAGAGAGCCAGAGTCTCTGGGATGTAGGTGGTGGAGTGTGGGAAGCTGAGCACAGGGTCTGACTGTCCTGCTCATGCTTAGAGAGCCGCTGAGCTTGGGATGGGATGAGCCAAGCTCCTGGATGGTGTTAGATGCCTGGGAGTCAGCAGCGAACAGAGGTGAAGGCCTACCCTGCAGGGATGGGGTCCGGCTGTGGCTCAATGCCTGGGGGTCCACTGGACCTTTGGGAGGCTCCTGGCCTGGAAGCAGTTAGAGATACCAGGCTGGTGGAAGGTCAGATTCTACTTGTATAGAAGCTGCTTGCTGGTTCTGTTGTTTCCTGGGCTGGAGAGGCTGAGTGTGGTCACTTTTGGTTTTCTTCAGAATCCTGGGATCTGGAATTTCACCTGGAAGCTCCCATCATGTGAATACTGGCAGTTTATTCAAACAGTTTAAAGCACCAAGAAAGTGTGCAGTGGGCCTGACCTTACTTCTGGGAGTGTTGACTGCCCCGCTCCTTCCCATGCCCAGGCATACAACCAGAACTCTGAAGAGGGTAGGGATAGGTAAGGAGCCTGCCAAAGGCCCAGGGAGCTCCGAGATGGAATCAGGAGTCCTGACTCCTAGCTAGGGCTTCCTTCCCTGCGAAGACCCCTCCCAGCTGAGCCACAGCCCATGGGAAGCGCTTTCATGAAGGAGACTGATTGTCTCTGAGGAACTAATAGGATCCTGTGAGGGGTGAGGGGACCTATTGGATCTAAGGGGACCTGCAGAACGCCGTGGCTCAGGGACTGGTGGCAGTTCAGATGCCATCAGGAAACTGCATCAGCTCTGGCTGTATCTTGAGGATCTGAAGCAGTCAGGCCAGCATGTTGTTGAGATTCCAGGCTTCTACCCCTCCAGGCTGTCTCCCTGCTGAGCAAAGAACAGGCTGAGCAAGGTAGAAGGCCAGCTTGGAAGAATGAGGAGAGGGCAATATCTGGGGAGGATGGTCAAGTAAGTGCAGTTGGCAAGGGATAAGGAACCCTCTTGTGCCACTTCCCAGGTATGGACATAACAGCACACTTCCTGATAGAGATGGTCTTCTGTTGTGTGTTGGAGGTTTTGGTGTGAGGTGTAGACACCTGGGGAGAGGCCATGTGATCTATGGGTGTCTGACAGTTTGGATCTGGACTGTATCCTAGAGGCTCATATGGAAAGGCTTGTTTGTAGACAGAAGTCTCTGTCCCGCCTGGTCCCACAGCCATTCAGTTCCAAATAAATACACAGAGGCTTATTTTAATTATAAACTGTTTGGCCTATTAGCTCAGGCTTATTACTAACTAGCTCTTACAACTTAAATTAACAAATTAAATTAACCATAATTCTTTTCTATGTTTAGCCATATGGCTTGATACCTTTTCTCAGTAAGGAATTCTCATCTTGCTTTCTTTGCACCTGGCTGGTGACTGACTCTCTTCCTTTCCTCCTCCTAGAATTTTCTTAGTCCGGTTGCCCTGCCTATACTTCCTGCCCAGCTACTGGCCAGTCAGCATTTTATTAAACCAACATGAGTGTGCAAAAGCATTATTTCACAGTCCTTGTTCCCACTGTAATGCTGTGAAGGATGGAACTTTTAAGAAGTGAGGCCTGGTGGCATAATGGTGGCATATGCCTTTAATCCCAACACTTGGAAGGCAGAACTAGGATCTCTGTTAGTTCAAGGCCAGCGGTCTACAGAGTGAGTTCCAGGGCAGCCAGGGCCACACAGAAAAACCCTGTCTTGAAAAACAAAAAGAAGAAGAGGAGGAGGGAGGATGAAGGAGGAGAATAAGGAGGGGGAGGAGAAAAAGAAGAAGTAGGGCCTAGTGGAATGTCTTTAGGCCTCTGGGCACATGCCCTTGACCGTGGATGCAGGCCTTCTCTCACTCAAACCATCGTAGGCTGCTAGGATTGTTGTGGGACCATTACCATCCAGGGCAGACTCATTTGATACTCACAGAGACACATGGGCACACATATACTCACATTTGTGTTATAATTTCCTGGGGAGGCATGAACAAATGTCTATTCACCCCATTTAAGACCATAATGACAGACCAAATCATTCCACACAAGTCCTTGGTGAACCCATGGGTTTAGTTGGGGTTACAAGAATATGAACACAACTTAATGTGCATCCCCTAATGACTGTTGTTAACTATTGGTACATCTTTGGGGAGTAGGCAGGGTTCGTGCCTCACTTCCACAAAGGAATACTAGGAAGCCCAGCCTTCAAAGGGCATTGTGTGGACAATCACTGCGGCTTTGATTTCAAGGCAGCAATGGTGTTGTTATGCCTAGAGGAAGCATCATCACCAACACACACACACACACACACACACACACACACACACACTCTATGTTCTGGCTAGTTTTATGTCATCCTGACACAAGCTAGAGTCATTTGAAAGGAGGAAACCTCAACTGAAAAAAAATGTTTTAATAAGATTCAGTTGTAGGGCATTTTCTTATTTAGTGATTGATGGGGGAGGGCCCAGCCCATGGTAAATGGTACCATCCATGGGCTGGTGGTCCTGGGTTCTTCTATAAGAAAGCCAACTGAGCAAGCCAGTAAGCACCAGCCCTCCCTGGACTCTGCATAGCTCCTGCCTCCAGGTTCCTGCCATGCTTGAGTTATTGCTCTTACTTCCTTTAATGGTGGACTATGATCTGGAAGTGTTAGTCAAATAAACCCTTTCCTCCCTCAACCTGCTTCTGGTCATGTTGTTGGTTGGAGCAATAGAAACCCTAACTTAGATACTCACAGAGTTAACACACAGTATCTTCAGGAAATTGATTCCAGGGACCTCCTGCCTTCATCTTGGGTACCAAAGTTGAAGGATGCTTAAGTCTCTATGTAAAACCCATGACCAGATCCTGTGTGCATCCTACTTTAATTCCTGAAGGTTGCTGGTTATTCTGAGGTAGGGTGAATGCAATGTGGTCATAGCAGCTACACTGTACTGTCTGGAGAACAGACACCAGAAGGATGTCTGTGCACTTTTGCTCAATGCCGATACAGGTCTTTTGGAAATATTTTCCTATATTGAGTTGGTTGAGTTCACAGCTCTAGAGTCAGTGGATGAGAGGGCCAACACATAGACACATGCATGCTGGAAACATTTCAGTCTTGACCCTGTATCTTAAAACTAAAAAATAGATGCTACGTCTAACCCAGTTAATTCCCTAATGGCATCTAATACTCTGCTTTCTCTAATTGTTCCCAAGGTGGGCTGTAAAACTTGTTTTGTAAAGGTAATATCTAATCAAGGATGATTAACCAGCATCTGGTTTACCGTGGTGGTTGTATTCCCTGGGTTTGTTATTCTAAAACTCCCCTGAAGCCCAATGCACACAGTCTCAAGTGTCTTTTAATGTAGCACAATGGAATAGGCCTTCACCAAATGTCCTGTTGGAGCTTAATGTGCAGACAGCAGTACTTCAGGTCTCAGTGGACAGCACAGAGAGGTCACACCTGTGCACATACGTGGCCCTTCAGCCAGCAGATGGAGACCAGTGTTCCCTGGTGATACCTCCATGTTGTTAGCTCTCACTCCCTCCTGGCCCCATTAAAATCATTGTTCTGACTTGCCAATGCCCTGGCCTATTGTATGAGCCCACTTGTTTGTTTCCCTATCATCCGGCTGCCCAAACTCCCAAAATAACCACACAGGAACTGTATTAATTAAATCGTTGCTTGGCTCATTAGCTCTAGCTTCTTATTAACTAAATCTTACATATTAATTTAACCCATTTTTATTAATCTGTGCATCACCACGAGGTCGTGGCCTACCAGCAAAGTTTCAGTGCATCTGTCTCTAGCAGAGGCTCCATGGCTTCTCCTGACTCTGCCTTCTTTCCCCCAGCATTCAGTTTAGTTTTCCCCTGCCTACCTAAGTTCTGGCTTGTGCAGGCCTAAGACAGTTCTTTATTAGCCAATGGTATTCACAGCATACAGAGGGGAATCCCGCACCACCCATTCTTGTGTTTGTTTTGTAGACTGGAATGATCCGACTTGTGTCTGGCTCTTTTGGAAGAAGGAAACACATTGGGTCCTATTCACATTCTTGTGTGTAGCAGTTAAATTGCTTTTGTTAGTGTTAATTGCCGCTCCTGTTGAGATGGCAAGCAGAATGTCTCAGTGCCATTCTGCTGTGGGAGTGAATCATAGCTTGCTGATCTGCTTTGATGCCGATAGACATTTAGGTCTGTGCTGCTGGCAGCATCCCTCTGTGTCTCTGGGAAGCAGGAGGCGTTCCTGTGTATTAACTGCACACCTAGGTGGAGGGTGTGTAGCATTGACTGATGTTTCTTGATGCTTTTCCAGAGCACCCCAAAGTTTACATGTGCTTGATTTATATGTGTGTGTATGTGACAGGTAGCTTCCTACCACTCTCATCTTTGGTTCATCCCAGTGCCAGCTATCTTTCATCCTTGGCCCTAGGATAGAGCAGCATCTCCTCTTGGTTTTAAGTCACATTCATGAGAATTGTGGTGCTGAGAACCCTTCCTTGTGGATGCCCCTTTTCATTCTCTTTTGCCTCTGAGTGTGTGTGGTATACGATAGGTCGAGCCTCTGTCTAGCTCTCTGTAAACGTGGCAGAGTGGCAGGACCCTCCAGTGCGAGCCAAGGGATGTGCCACAGGTGCAGGCTGCAGCTCCGCAGTTGCTGCTGGCCTCAGACTCTGATCAGCATACAGCAGGACCAGCCAGGCATGGGTGAGCATGACGGAAGGCAGGGGTACCTGGCATATGTGTGCTAATAGGTCTGGGAAGAACCTATATAGATATAGAGAAGCAAGGCTGGGTGGGCTTAGGTGGAACCCCCATCCCAATGGTTCCTTCTGGTCCCTATTACTCCTCTGTACAGTCCCGTGAACCTGGGGTAGAAGGCAGAGGTCAGGACCTTTTCTGATTTGTCTACTTCACAGGCCTCATAAAAATGCTCAAGGCTCCTGGGTGGCCCAGAAAGGCTCACCCTGGGTTGTGCAGGAAATGTCACCATGTCCCTCAAGACTGGTGGGACCCACGATGCTGTGTCATTCTCTGGGCTGTATGCTGAGGCCCTCAAAACAAACATCCTGTTGGGTAGGGCTCTGGTGGGGACTCCCACTGCTACCTTCCTGCCAGGAGAGAAGAATGTGCTGCAGCGGTTCAAAGCCAGAATGCTTTGGGGGGAGAGGGAGCTTTCATGTCAGGGAAAGGGGACTGTCTAGGAGGTCTTGATGTCTGGGCTGGATTGTTTGGGACAGCCATTGTTCTGTGATCAAAGGAGGTTGTAGCCTCCGGAATCCCTGAATCTATTTACAAGGGAAGGGGTCTGGAATGGCTAATACCTGCCTGCAATATACAGAAGGCTGGGCTCCTCCCCACGACACCATCTGGTGCTGGGGCTTGGGTCTCCACTCAGATGCCTGGTGCATCTCTGTGTAATCCTTTAAAAAGACGGACGGCAGTTTATATAGCTCCTGAACTTTGACTAAAACACGTTCAGGAACGACTTCACTTCATCTACACATCTGCCTCAGGCTCCCTGACACCTGTGTGTGATTGGCTGGGAGCCGCTTCACTGTTTCATCTCTGATTGTTAGGTATTCCTGGAATCTTTGCTGTCACAAATGCACCATGCATCTGGGGCCCTCCTGTCTGGGTTCACGGTGGTGCCTGTCAGCATCTGAGATTCCTGGAAGGGGAAGCTCCAGCTTGCAGTTCTTTATATTGTATTGCAATGCATTTTTTTTTAAATAGCATGAAATTTCCAAGTATGGAGCATGCAGCTGAACAGCATTAAATGAAGTCACACTAGAGTGAGATCTCCTTTTTTTTTTTTTTTTTTTTTTTTTGGTTTTTCGAGACAGGGTTTCTCTGTGGCTTTGGAGCCTATCCTGGAACTAGCTCTTGTAGACCAGGCTGGTCTCGAACTCACAGAGATTCACCTGCCTCTGCCTCCCAAGTGCTGGGATTAAAGGCGTGCGCCACCACCGCCCAGCTAGAGTGAGATCTCCAACTTCTGAAACTCTGCCCCTGTTGAATACTCAGCCCCACCCCTGGT
This sequence comes from Chionomys nivalis, assembly GCF_950005125.1. NCBI lineage: Eukaryota > Metazoa > Chordata > Mammalia > Rodentia > Cricetidae > Chionomys > Chionomys nivalis. Next base: position 59,900,619 of record NC_080086.1, on the reverse strand, counting down.
GCCCACCGCGCAACTTACTGTCTTTGAATCTGAGTGGAGGCATGTGCTTGCTGTCTGTGGTCTGTGTGTCTAGATTGTGCTATATCATTCCTGAGCCTCAGTCTTCACTATGGGATGTTCTAGTCCTGTTACCTTATCCTGCTTTTGTCTCTTCCTATGGCCAGAGTCTTTCCCCATGTCATGCTTGTGGGATACGAACATGTCACATGGTGGTTTTGGTCTCCATTGGTGACTTGTTGCTGCATAGCGACCATGTCTCTAGAGACATTTCTAGCATAGACTGTTCAGTGGCCTGGGACCCTGGGACATCTATTTCTTGTTTTCCTAATAACAAAATTTCTGCAAAATGAGTTTGCACATCTTCCCTTTCAGCAGGTGGCAGGGTGGGTTTTCCGAATCTCTCTCTCTCTGTGCTACCCAGGGGTGTGAGAGGTGAGGTTTGACTGAGTAGGTGGGTCAGGGAACAACTGTATTCTCTAGCTGGGAGGACCCTGAAGCCCAATACTTCAAAGACCATAGCGGTCCAGAGCCAGGCCAGTCACTGTTCACCAGGAGGTGAGGATGCCCCGGCCATCCTTGGGAGGAATAGGGAGGCACAGCCATTCCAGAAGAGGCAGAGGGGCAGACAGCATCACAGAATGGGCAGTGCCCAGCCTTCCATCAGGCATCGGTTCTGTTGCTGTGATATGTTGGCTTAGTTCATTCAGAAGGGTGCAACACACCACACCATGTGTGCTGGAGGACAAGGGCATCTCTGAGCGGCCTCTTTACTACACGTGCAGACATCAGACATCGTAGGCTGGCGTGAGCTTTAAATGCTGATGGATGCTGAGAGCCTGAATGCCCCACCTGGAAGCAGAATTTGTGTTGTTCTTGGTCCATGCTGGGCCCTGTGTTGCCCACTGGGGAACTGAGGTGACTCAGGCCCATTCTTGGACACAGGACTCTCCAAGGATGTGTTGGGTTAAGTGTGTCACTCGGCAGAGATATCATGGTGCAGTGTGTGTGTCCCTGTGTGTAGCCAGAAGTGGGAGCCAACTGACCTTCCCAGAGGCAGGTGTGTGCTGGCCATTTGGAGGGGCAGGAAGTCATATTGGATGGGCTTCTTAAGGACTGATGAGTGGACATTCCCCAGGTGGACAGGGAGGAGGAAGGTGCTTCTAGCATAGTTAACCACCAATGAAGACAGCAATAAGCAGAGGCCCAAGTGAGTAGGCAGAAGGTGAGAACTGCTTTGTAGGCCTTGACTGTCACACCAGAGACACAAAGAGAGTGGCACTTTGTCCTGTAATGGCTTTCCATGGAACTCCAGGGCTCCCTAAGGTGACTCAGAGTTATTTAAGGTCAGTGCAGTGTGAGAGAGGGTAAGTGAGGTGATGTGGTAGAATTGAGGTACACAGAAGTCAGGGGCACCCTCCCTGAGGAAAAGTGATCCCTGAAGAGGGGAAAGAGTTGGCCTGGTTGAGAGTAGAGGTGGGGCAAGGTAGGGGGAGGGGTGGAAGATTCTGGGCAGACAGCATAGCAAGAACAAAGGCCCTGGGAAGAAATGAACCTGAGACAGCAAGGAATGAGTGAGCAGAGAGAGCAGAGAAGGGAAAAGTGGAGAAGGAGGCAAGGACCATCCGTGGAACCTCACAGTCATGAAGGAGTCCTCATCTGATCCCTGTGTGCAGACAGTCACCTGGGTACCATCCTGAAAGTGACTGGAGGACAGATGGAAGCAGAGGGTCAGGGGTCAGGGGTCAGGCAGAGCCAGGAGGCAGGTGGATGGCCCTGGGGGGATGTATTTGACCTAGAGGGTCCTCAGGACACTCAGGGACTTTGCTGACACAGAAGGTCCTGTAAAGCAGCAGTTTAGACATCAAAAGGAGGCAACCATCCCAGCTTTGGGAAGCCAGGAGCAACCTGAAGCAAGTCTACTGCTGGTTGGGCACAAATTCCTATGACCAGGCTAGGTACAGAAGTGTAGGAGGGGCCAAGGCAAGGTGACATAGGAAGCTCATGGATCAGAAGAAATCACCAGAGTCAGAGTATGAGGATGAGGAGAGGCCTTGGTGTACCCTCCACAGAGCAGAAGCCAGAGAGCTCAAGAAATTCCGAGAGAGAGAGAGAGAGAGAGAGAGAGAGAGAGAGAGAGAGAGAGAGAGAGAGAGAACTAGGGTGTCTGGGGTCAGGGAGGGAGCTAGACCTATGGGAGCTTCCTCAGGCCCATCTTGGGAATTGTGGGGTAGAGTCCTCATTGTGACCTTGCCTTCCATATCTTAGATATTGAGTTCATATTAGACTCAGTCCCCCTTATATTCCAAATAGGTTGACCTTCCAGCATGAGGTCACAGCTCCAGATGCCTTTGAAGTGAGAAAACTGGGGTGGGAAAAGCCGGGGGTGGGGGTGGGGAATAGTGGAAGTCTACCAAGTGCAAGCTAAAATGGTCTGAGACCAAAAAACTAGAAGAGAAGACCACCAAGTCCATGCCGAGGCGGCCCCTAGCATGCTGGAAGCTGTGTTCATGGGTCTTTCAGGACTGGCTGGATCAAGTTGCTTGGAAGGGAAAGGGAAGAGAGGAAGTGTGGCTGGGCCGTCTAGTCCTCCACTTCCTCTGGGCAGAGGGAGTAACAGCAGCTGGAGTCTTTGGCCCCATGCCTGGCTTGCTGCTGGCACTCAGCACGTCGGGGCTGTCATTGTTATCTCTTGAGGCATCCATCATACGTTGCCTGGCCAAGACCCCAGGATCTGGTGCAATCTGGTTATCCCACAAGGCTTTCTTAGAAAAGCCTTAGGGAGGGAAGATTCCCGCCTATAGAAGGAAGACCGAGTGTTGGGATTTGGATATGAAATGCTCCACCCAAGGCTCATTATGTCTTAAAGGCTGGGTTCTCAGCCAATGGGCCATCTCTGCCATACACACATTGTACACTGTGTATGTGTGTGTGTATCTCTTTATGTAGCCCAGGTTCAAATTTGTAATCCCCTGCCTCAGCTTCCAGAATGGTTGGTTTACAGGCATGTACCCCCCCTGCCTGTCTTGTATACTTTTATGTAGTCACTTTTGTAAATGGAGGCTGAGCAGGGTGATGCGATGGGGTTGGGGTCCACAGAGGACATTCTCGAGGAGATTTGATCCCTGAAAAGGGAAAGGGATGGAGTCAGACTGGTTGAGAGCCATGACCCTGCCCCTCTTTGTTTTTAGGGTTTGTTTTGAGACAGTTTCACAATGTTGCCCCTGTTGATTTTGAACAATAATCCTGCTGCAAGACTGTCTGAATATTGGATCATGGGCTAGTCCCACCAGGCTTGGATATTTGTGTGAATTTGAAAATCACCTTGACAAACCCTATAAACAGATTGGGTCCTTGGTTATAATTGTATTAAAGCTGTAGTTCTCATGCTGGAGGGTTCACATCTTGAGTACATGGACCCTATTCTAATATGTATACATGGTATGTGTTTCAAATACAGTGGTTAAAGCACTTGCTGATCTAGCAGAGAACACAGGTTCAGTACCCAGCACCCACACAGTAGCCCAAGACCACCTGCAACTCCGGTTCTAGGGGATCTGATGCCCTCTTGTGGCCTTCATGGGCTCTGCACTCATGTGTGCATATACATGCAGCAAAATAACACATCAATCTAAGAAGGAGGAGGAGGAGGAGGAGAGAGAAAAACAGAGAGACAGAGCAATTCCCTTCTTGTTGGACAACATGATTGATTACTGCTGATTTATTTCTAGATTTCTCTTTTAAATGGCATTTTTTGCTAAATTTCCTGTTGTTGTATTAAGAAAAACCATTATTTGAATACGTCAATTTTGGCTTTGATCATTGTGTTATAATAATTGTTAATTAGTATTAATTTGTATTAGTTAGACTTCATCAGTACAACCAAATCCCTGAGAAAAGCAACTTAAGGTAGCTTTTAGTGAACTCCCACAAGCCCCTGAAGCTCTTTTCTTATCTCCTGTCCCATCTAGGCTACTCGGGTCAGGTTCCTCAGAAGCAGAACCCTACTCAGGGCTTCTTATGTCTGCAATGATTTGTTTAGGGACATGTCTTGACAGAAACAGTCTAGAGGTTGGGGAAGGGGCTAGGCAAATCACAGGTCAGCTGCTGCCTGTGTAGTCTGATCCTGTGGGCTCTGGAGTAAGCAGCCTGCAAAATACACACACACATACACACACACACACGCACGCACACACGCACGCACACACGCACGCACGCATGCACGCACGCACGAACGAACTCTTCACACACGCACGCACTCTTCCTATGCCCTTGAAACCAGTCATTGGCTGCCCATTGTTCTACCCACTCTGCAGGAGGACAGAGTCTCCCTAGTGCTTCCTTAGAAGGGAAGGGCTGGACGTGCAGGGCATGGGGTGTTTGAAGGTTGGGGGTAAGAGGTTTCTTTGCCCAGTGCCTACAATGTGTCCTGCACTTGGTGCCCCCAAACCTAACCACACCTCCACATTGCAACCCACAGGCTCCACCAAAGACCTGATTGAGACGTGCTGCGCAGCCGGCCAGCAGTGGGCCATCGACAATGATGAATGCCAGGAGATCCCCGAGAACGGTGCTGAGAGCGATGTCTGCAGGTGAGTGGCCTGGAGTGAGAGGACCTGCTCTTGCCTTCCCGGGGCCCAGGGGTGTGAAGGTGACCCAAAGTGAATGAAGTGAGCCTTCTGGCTAGGCTGAGGGGAGACAGACTGGTCTTGAGAGTCAGATGATCGATCACATGACTGGTCCTGAGTATCAGTTGACCACACGGATCTGTGGCTGTCTTGGTGGGTAAATACAATGGTGTGCAACTGAGAGCAAATTCAAAGGAACATCATCACCTTGGGGTGTCTGGGGCTCCCTGCTTACTGCAGCTACCCCTCCCCAGTTCAGCCACCCTGAATGCTCCAGAGCCTGACCACTCTCTGTCCTCCTCTGTCACCAGTGCTGTGGCTCAGATGTGTGTGCTCTGCTTCCCCTGCCAGGATTAGTCAGCTATTACCCCCCCCATCTTTCAACAGCCTACTCATTTCTTCAAAAAGGAGAATGGAGTTCAGAGAGACTGCGTGATTCACCTAGAGCTGCACAGCCCACCAGTAGTATGGCCAGGATTAGAACCCCTGTTTTCTACTGTCCAGCTCACTCTGCCTCTGCCTCCTCCTCCTCTTCTGAGATAGTCTCACTATGTAGCCCTACTGACCTAAAACTCTATGTAGACCAGGCTAACTTCAAATTCACAGAAATCGGCCTGCCTTTGCCTCCCAAGCACTGGGATTAAAAGCATATGGCACTGTTGTGGAATATTATTTTAAGGTGTGCTACTTTTGTTTATGCTCTGGAACATTTATTTAATGATGCAAAGATGTGTTTGATTAAATAATTCACATTCACCTGTGGTCAGGAGGTTTGGTCAGCCACTAGCTGATGGGAAGTGGTAGAGAGGAGCCAGTGCCAGGTGGAGACAGTTTTTAAGGCTGAGGAGGAGACACATGAGGGCTTCCAGAGAGACACAGGAGAGGAGGTGAGCTTGGTGAGCTGCTTGCTATTCAGCCTCTCAGGGAAGCAGGATTCCACCTCAGCCTTTGAATCCTGAGTGACAGCGATTTAGATAAGTTCTCTTTGTGGCTGTGATAGAGTCAGTGTGTCTGAGGGAACAGATTTCCCTCGGGCTGCTGGCTCTCGTAACATAAACACTGCTGATAGCGGCAGAGTTGCAATTGTTGATTCCGACAACCATGGCATAAAAGGCAGCAACAATTTATAAAAGAGAACAGTACGCTACCCTCTCTGACCCCACTCTGCTTTCTTTAGAGAAATTTAAATGCTAACCTTGTCCCTCCCCTTTTCTTTTTGCCATTCCCATTTGGGGTACTAAATGGTCAGATCACACTTACTATGCAGACCCCACGTGTCTTGAGCTTTGTAGCCATAATGCTTACATCCCTCTTGAGACGGAGCTGACCTCACATCGACCATAGCTCCACTACTGGACAGCTGAGCCCTGCATGTGTCCCTCCCACGTAGTGTTGAGTCCCGCCTCCCATGACCTAAGCTTTGCTGGCTTATCAATACCTCATGCATGGATTAGCCATGTGGAAAGGTATTGTGAACTATTAAGATGTGTTACATTTGTTTATTCTGTGGGACATTTGTTTAATGATGAAAAGATGTGTTGCATTCTTTTATGTTGCTTTTGTTTAACTCTGTGAATCTGTTTTACTGTGCCTGTCTGAAACACCTGGTTGGTCAAATAAAGAGCTGAACAGCCAATAGCAAGGCAGGAGAAAGGATAGGCGGGGCTCCCAGACAGAATAGGAGAAAAAGAGGGCTCAGGAAGCAAGAGAGATCAAGGAGAAAAGAAGGGACCAGCCACACAGCCAGACATGGAGTAAGAAGGAAAGAAAAGATATACAGAAGTAGAGAGAGGTAAAAGCCCAGAGGTAAGAGGTAGATGGTATAATTTGAGATTAGAAAATCTGGCTAGAAACAAGCCAAGTGAAGGCCGGACTTTTATAAGAAAGAATAAGCCTCTGTGTGATTTATTTGGGAGCTTGGTGATGGGCCACCCAAAGAGTAAAGAGGAAAAAATAACCAACAGAGAGGGGCAAGTAGTGACCCCCGCCCCATATCTACCCTGCCCTTCCTGAGGTTGATCTAACTTTCTCAGGATTGGTAGTGGAACTCTGAATACCAGTGCCTCTCTTCAGAGGTCAAGGACACAGCTCTGAGGCCAGTGCGTCCCAGGCCTTGGACCTGGTGGGGTTGTGCCTGCCCTGCTGCCGGTACTGGCCCCTCTCGCTGTAGACCTCAGGTGGGGGCTGTGAGGTGGGGACTGTCACCCTCCTGGGGAGGGTTCCAGGAAGACAGGTACTGAGTCAGCCCCCTATTTCAGGATAGCCCAGAGGCACTGTTGTGTCTCCTACTTGAAGGAGAAAAGCTGCATGGCTGGTGTTGTGGGGGCCAAGGAGGGTGAGACCTGTGGAGCCGAGGACAATGATACCTGTGGCATCTCCCTGTACAAGGCAAGTCCCCTGCCTCCGCAACTGTTGGGGATGGGGTGGGGGCAGACTCACTGCCTGCCCAGGAAAAGCTAACAGTTGTGGCATTGGTCAACAAATCCACAAAGTATGCGTTCAGCTCCACCAATAACCCAGGTGACTTGGCTTTCTCTGAGGCAGGTCTGGTTGAGGGTGACAGGGTGTGCCTGAAGAGGCCTGTGGGTGGAAGTCTTGCTGGAGTGCACAGTGGCCCCAGGATCGGTGTGGCTGCAAGTGATGGAATGGCCTAGAATCTGGTTTCCCCCTTGCATGTGTATACTGGAGACTAGAGACAGGCAGGGCCAAGCTGCACCAGGGGCAGGGATGAAGCGGGAGGGAAGGGAAGAAGGGGGGATGGCCTGGGATTAGAAGAGGATCTTGCTGCAGGCAGGTCTCGAGTCCGGCTTCTGCGGTTACCTTTAATCCAGGTCAGTTTCCCTTCTGTCAGCCTGAGTTTCCACATGCACAAAACAGGGGCAAGGAATTACCCCTCCTGGGGTGTGCAAGGCCCAGTACCAGCACCTGGGACTTGTGGTCTCCAGCAGTGGGTATTGCGGCATCAGATGAAGGACTGGGGTATCACTCATCACAGCTGTGCTTGTGACTGGCTTGGCATCAGCAAATGTTCAGCTGGGCCTGTGTGGCTATCACAGGCTGGCTGCTCTGGAGCCAGGTGATGCAGGTGACCCACAGCTAAGCTGTCTCTGTTCCGGGAATGGAACCTTCTCTCCCACAAAGGGCTGCCTGGGCCTGGTTCAGAAAGAGATGGACAGTATGTGTTGCTCAGCCTCCCGCAGCGTGACATGCCCGAGATCACCCCCTTATGAGAGAGTGAAAGGTTTTGGTTCAGTTTGCTTGGCCCTGCTGTCTCTGGTGAGATGGCAGCATGGTATGATGTGCATGGTAGAATCAGTTGCTCACATGGAAGAGACCTGTGTCCTCCATTCTCCTTCAAGGACATGTCCTCAGTGACCTAACACCTGCCACTAGACCGGCCCTGGACCCTGGAGTAGGCATACTCCGAACTCACACTGTCATGGCATGCAAGACCTTTAGAAGCCTAGGTTCAAAATGGGCACATGATCACCTTTACCCTGTGACCAAAGCAAGTGATTGGTCACCCCAAGCTGGAGCTCACTCTGAGATGCTGAGCTGTCCAGCCACAGGCTGGGTACCAGGGAGGCTGGCCAGCTGGTGCTGTTGCCACACCCAGCCTACTGCCACAGTTTGACAATGTAAATCTGGTTTCCCTGTGGCAGTTGGCAGTCTTCACTGGGCGGGTCTGCATATCCTTAGGGATACAACCGCTGTCTTTTTGTTGAATTGTCATTGTCGAGATATTAGATCCTTCGCGACCTGACATGACACCAGGAGATCGGTCACATATACGCTGTGAGGAGGAGCACCAGGGAGAGCAAGATGGGTACACTCCCAAGTAGACCCTGTCCTGAGCACTTTATGAAGTCAATGGGATTACAAGGGCCCTTGAGAAATGCTGTCTTTGCTGAGCTGACAGGATCCAGGTCTGCTTCTAAGGGTGGGGCGTGGTGAGTAGGGCTGGGCTTCATTTGTAGTTCTTTCCAAAGGGACATCTTTTCATCCATTAAAGAAAATTAACATTAGTCCTAACCTTCTCCAGACTTGGGATGTAGGCCACCTTCCAGCCTGGGAGAGCATACAGACAGACAGAGGAACTAGACAATGTTAATTCACCCCAGAGCCTGCCCCAGGCTATGCCCACGGACCCTGAGTGAGTCACAGGCAAGCAGACCGTGGGAAGTCAGGCAGGCTCTGAGGTACTGATGCTCTGTCTTCCTCAGCAATGCTGTGACTGCTGTGGCCTGGGACTCCGTGTGCGGGCTGAGGGCCAGTCGTGCGAATCCAACCCCAACCTGGGCTATCCCTGCAACCATGTCATGCTCTCCTGCTGTGAAGGCGAAGAACCCCTCATAGTGCCTGAGGTCCGCCGGCCACCAGAGCCTGAGGCTGCCCCACGGAGAGGTGGGTGATACTCTCCCAGGTGGAGGTAGTTAGAGGAGGATGGTTAGGGCTCTTAGATTGGTTGGGCTGGGTGGCCTCAGACTGCAGTGGGGACCCTGGTCCATTGTTGTATGTGGTTTGAGCTCTACAGAGGTTCTGTGACTATTGACTAGACTCTTACCCTGTTGGTGCTGGCATGGCAGTCCCACACAGTTCTCTGTACCAATCACCAATGACCATCAACCTTGGCTGCTCTGGCCATATCCACATCCTTCCACTGTTTCCCCCATTGCACCATTCAGGTCTGCTTATCTATTTCTCCATCTGGTCATCTGTGCATCAGTCTATCATTTATCTGTCATCCACCCACCCACCCATCCATCCATCCTCCCACCCACCCACCCATCCATCCTCCCACCCACCCACCCATCCATCCTCCCACCCACCCACCCACCCATCCATCCACCCATCCATCCACCCACCCATCCATCCATCCATCCACCCACCCATCCATCCATCCATCCATCCATCCATCCATCCATCCATCCACCCACCCACCCACCCACCCACCCATCCATCCACCCATCCATCCACCCACCCACCCATCCACCCATCCACCCACCCACCCACCCACCCACCCACCCATCCACCCACCCATCCATCCTATCATCCATCCACATCCATCCATCTTTCTTATCCACCTAATTCTCTGTCTATCCATTCATTGTTCCACTTCCTCATTAGTCCCCAAATCTATCCATGATCTACCTCCCCAACTCACTCATTCACCTGTTCTTTCACCTGCCCACCCACACACCCACCCGCTCATCCATCTTTCCTTTCATCTGTCCCTCTATTTGCCCATCCATCCACTTACCCAGCCATCTGCCAGCTTAGCTGAGGTGCTGGTTGAAAAAATAACTTACGAAGAACAAGCTATATCCAAAGAGTGTTTCAAGGTAGAGGTCAGGAGGAGACCCAGACTCAGAGGACAGTGCACAGGGAACCAGATAGACAACACTGCTGTCCAGGGTCCATCCATCCTCAACATAACCACCCACAACATCGTGTCTCTTCCAGTGAGGAGCTTCTGGAGTCTTCTTGGCTCTGGAAGATGCTGGTGGTAGGGAGCAGACTGTTCTGCTTCAAGTCCTGTTAGAAATGGCCTCAGGCATATCCTCTCCCTTCTCTGCTGGGAGAATGGTCAGAAAAGGCACGCAGATGGCAATGAGCAGGGCCTGGTCCATGGAGGTACATGCTGGTGTGCTCAGGGACCCCTGGGCCTTGGTCTACCTCTGGTCACTGTTCCAGGTCCCTAGGACAGCTGTGGGCATCAGGCCAGGGCTTCTCAGGATGGAGCTCAGTGCAGACACCGTGCCTATGACATGTCCTATGAAATACAGCTTCATGCTGTCATCCTGTTCTCTTGATACCCGAGGCTGATGGCAAGGGCTGAGGTATCAGGCCAGTGCAGAGCAGCCCAGCAACAGCCGCCTTTCTCTCACTACTACCCTCTGCAGAGAAGGCTGTGGGTCCCAGGACCTGGGGGACAAAAAGAGCCTAGTGCTGACGTTATAGCCTGATTTGTCTCAACCTAGGTCAGCACTCTATGACTTCAGTTCAGCACTTTAGCAAGAGCCTCAATTAGGCATGGTCTGTCCTGTTGAAGGGACCCAGATGATGAAGACTCAGACCCATTACAGGGGTTCACTATTGTTCATTCATCCATCCACCATCCCTCCATCCCTCCATCTATCCCTCCATCCCCCATCCATCCCATCCCTCCTCCATCCCTCCTCTGTCCCTCCGTCCCTCTCCCCTCCTTCACTTCTCCATCATTACCATCCATTGAGCCTCTGTTGCTTTCCTGGATCCTGTGGGCTCAGCCACCCATTGGTCAAGTTGGCTATGTTCCAAGTGCTGACCAACCACCCCAGTTTCAGAGGCAGAGATGGCAAGCCGGGAGGCCCTGTCACTGGGCACAGAAGCAGAACTTCCCAATAGCCTGCCAGGAGATGACCAGGACGAGTGCTTGCTGCTCCCTGGGGAGCTTTGCCAGCATCTGTGCATCAACACCGTGGGCTCCTATCGCTGTGCCTGCTTTCCTGGATTCGAGCTGCAGGGCGACGGCCGCACCTGCCGCCCAGGTGAGCTGTAGGCAGTCCAGGCACAGGCTTGTCCTGCCAGTGGCGGGGTGGCCTTGCTAGACTCTCTTCCTCCTGGCTCTGGGTTGATGCTGGCAGAAACCAGAGGAGGCTCCTAGCTCTGGGGACTCTGAAGACTGCCTGAAGCTGGACTTGGGCTTCAGAGACCCTCTCCAGGTGCTGGTTGTGTCCCTAGCACCGTGCCTTTCTTCCTGTTGACTGTATGGGGGTGGAACTGCTTTTTAGTCTAGATACCTGCTGCTTCTTTCCCTCTTTTGCCTTCTCCCAGTAACTGAGATAGCTCTTGCCCAAGGTGTGTGTTTGTACCCAGAGCCTTAGTTTCCTCCTCTATGAATGGACAAGGGGAGTGGTCAGTGAGGTCATCCGTCAGTGCCTGGTGTGGTTACTTTTGAGTGTCCAAGGCCAGACAGAAGATGTAAGCCTGCCCCCTGCTGTATGCTCCGCTCATAACAGATAGAGGCGCCCCTCAGTTGGACACTGTGCGGGAGTCTGCACCAAGGCCTGAGTCTGCCCAAGTGTCTCCCAACACCATCCCACTGCCTGTGCCACAGCCTAACACCTGCAAAGGTGAGTGGAGGGATGTGCTCTCTACAGGGAGGGCCGGGAGGGCCTGAGCTGTAGAAGTCTGGGCTGTGTGGTGTGGTGGGCTCTGGGTATGGTGTATGCAAGCTGGTCCAGGCCATTAGATGCCTCTGCTTTGTAGAAGGGTAGGACCTGTCTGGTGATGACTGAGGAGGAGGAGGGAGAGGAGGAGAAGGAGACATCAGGGGATTCTGGGTCTCTGACCCTGGACAAGTGAGTCACCTGCTTGGTCTCATTTCTGGAAAGCCAAGTCATCATTCGGGAATTCTGGGAAGTCTTCCCTTCCTGCCTTCAGCCTTTTGTTCCTCACTGCCCTCCCTGGCACTCGAGGAAAGGCTTGGCCTCTGAGTGGAATGTCGGAGAAACCCAAAGTGCTGTTCCCAGTGCCACCTGGGACTGTAGCCACTTCCTGGGGTCCCTGTGAAGAGCCACAGGCATGGGGTTCTCATCTTTTTACATCTCTGCCTTCCTGGGCCTGAAGTGGAGACCTCAACCCATATCAGAGTGGGGGGATAAGCAGTGTGGTCAGGGCCAAGGCCTATGTATTCTGACTACAGGAATCTTCCCTCAGACAATGGGCCCTGCCGGCAGGTGTGCCGTGTTGTCGGAGGCACAGCCATGTGCTCCTGCTTCCCTGGCTATGCCATCATGGCGGATGGCGTGTCCTGTGAAGGTGAGTACCTCGGGATCACCCTCTAACCTTTGCAGGTCAGGTTGTCCTGTGGTGAGGGCTTAGGAAAGGTGTGACCATGACATCAAACGCACACTGATCATGAGATTCAGCAGAGCAGTGTAGAAGGTTCCCTCTGGTATCACTGAGCCCCTGGTATGGGCCTCCCAGGGTGCTGGAGAGGTCCAATGTCCCAGCTCCTGTCTGGTCACTCTGCTGCTTCTTAGAGGATGCTTCTCAGAACTGAACTTGACCCGTGTCACCTGGAGGCCCGCTGGATACAGATTCCTGGGAACTCTACAGGCTCCCCAGACGTCCTGATTAGGGTGTCTGGGAAAGCTCAGAACATGTGTTCTAACCAGGACCCATGGCCATACTAACCCAGACGTGGGCCATACTCAACTCACTGCTCCCTGAGGGCTGGTCTGGTCTGTGGCTGAGCTTGCGTACTGATCTGAGTTCATCCATGCTCAAGCCCGAGGTGGAGAAAGAGAAGGGAGTGATGTGTCAGTGTGTCAGGGGCAGCATCCACCCTCACCCCCCAACACACACAACACACCCTTCACACATGAAGTGGGAAGAACTTCAGTCATGGAGGGAGAGTTGGCAATGGTGACAGCCTCCTCTGGCATTCACAAGCACATGAAGAGTGATGGTCACAAAGTCCACCCCCTTTACCCCAGTGGGCAGCATAGGTGAGGTCCTGTCTCAGCTGGGTCGCTGTGTACTAGAACTCACAGTGTACAGTGGGAGCAGAAGTTCTGACACTGGCTGGTTGGCTTCCTCGGTGAGTTTTGTCTGAACTAGCTTAAGCGGTCCCAGGATCTTACCCCCTCCCATCTGCACAGAGGCAGAAGGCTCAGAAGACATGGTCTGAGTGTCTGCATATGATGACCAGGTCTGTCCAAGAGGATGCTCCCATTCCTCTCTGAAACTCAGATCTCACGTCCAATCATTCTGGGGACTCAGTTTGTATATGAGTGATGTCCTGTTAGTCTAGAGAAGGTAGCTAAGGTGTGCAGCATGGTGGCAACTGACCAACCTTTCTGTGGGCTCTGATTCTCCCCAGGGCTCTGGGGACTGAGAAGGGTGTCTTGGTTCAGAAGTCTTCAGATCTGATCCCCACCAGAGACCTGGGACCGGGGTGCCCAGTATACTGCCTCTGCCGGCCATGTAGCTTAGCCGGTGTTCACTTTTCTCCCATACACCCCTTCTCCCCAGAAGCTCTCCAGCAGAAGGGCTGAGGGGTAGAAGTCAGAGGTTACAAAAGAGCATCTGTGAGGGCTTGTGTAGCACCCACACAGGAGAAGGCCTGCCCCGATCTGTTCTCAGGAACAGTCATGGAATTCTCTGCTGAGACAGCCTGAGAACTTTAAAAACATTTTCAGATTTGGGTTTGTAATGAAACTTCATAAACCTGCCTAGCCTGGCAGCCTCAGGAGGCCCCACACCTCCTTCTGTGAATGCTGCCGGCCTGGACCCCAAAGCCCTTGAACTTGCAGACTCTTCTGCTGGTAATTCCTTGGCGGCTGCAGACTCAGGCGTTACAGAGAGTAGGTTGGGGCAGCTTGCTGCCTGTGGTGTGGGCGGTTGCTTGCCCTCTCCTGAGTCTTACTCCATCTGCTCTTACTAGGCAGCAGGAGTCAGCTCTCTACCATCTTTGAGTTTTACAAACTCAACTTGGGTCTAAGGTTCAGCCTTCATACTGACAGGCACACATAGGGTTTTTGAGGGTTTTGTTTTGGTTTTCTCTCTCTGTCCTCGGATGCCCCTGGAAGCCGTGCGTCTCTAACAGCCTCTGTTTTTCCTTCCGTGGCTGTCATTAGACCAAGACGAGTGCCTGATGGGCACTCACGATTGTAGCTGGCAACAGTTCTGTGTGAACACCCTGGGATCCTTCTACTGTGTCAACCACACAGTGCTCTGTGCAGAGGGCTATATCCTCAACGCACATAGGAAGTGTGTGGGTAAGCTGGAGCCCCTGCCTGCCGCTCGTGCCACGGCTGTCTGCTCTGCTCCACGCCAGTCCACCACACTGTGCCACATGCTAAAGGACCCGTCCTTTGCATGTGAGCTCCCACACAGCGGCCTGCTGCGCTCTGTGTCACACCCTTGTGTCCCAGTGTCTTGTCCCGCTTGTTCTCAGTGGCTATGTTCCCAGATATGCCTGTGACTCAGAAAATGAATGGGATAGCTCCCTGGTGTGTCAGGGACAGAGAGGCCAGATGTGGGCAGCAGGATTGTGCAGCAGTGTGGAGGTGGGGAGGCCTAGGCTGGAAGCAGGACCCTAGTGGCTCCAGACCTTGTCTTCTCTCAGCTATTGGAAGTTGTTGACTCCAGGAGGATTGTGGGACATATGCAGTATGCACACAGCCTGGGTCACGGAGCCTGTCACCTCAGACACTTAGATTGCCTACAGATTTATCTGGAGTCTCCCAAAGGCGAGTGAATTGTACTGGGTCCAGATGACCCAGGTCAGCATCCGTTTGCCATGTGGCCCTGAGCCACACAGATGGCACTTTCTACTCTGAGTCTTCCCTCAGTAGACATGGAGAATGTGGGTCGTGTGTCAGCCCACACATGCCTGGGCCTCTTGTCTCCCTATACCTATGTAAGCTTGGACTCTGGTGTTCTGTGGGCAAGGATGGGCTCCATGCTGTCTTGTGTCTGGGTCATCTGGTATTCTCACTGGACTTGGGCATCTCAGCAATAGTGGGGAAGTCAGGAAGCCTGGCCAGTGTTATGAGAGGGACACAAGCAACAGGAGATGTCATTCTTGCCAGTGGCACCCAGGGGAGGAGGAATCTACCCCTGTTTCCAAGAATGGGCGGGACTTGGAGAAGAGGACAGGCCCAGAGCAGCAAGGAGGCAGCTGAGACAAAGGTGTGGTGGTGCGAACTGGGCAGAGTGCTCAGGGCTTGCGGCCGGAGTCCTGTCTGTCTTGTCTGTGCTTGGGGACCATGTCCAGCCTGGACATATCCTCTTACTCCTCTGTGCTGCTGGGCAGCAGAGCTGGCCAACATGTTTGCCTGGCTGCAGCCGTGGTACAACATGACCCTCTGACGTGCTTGCCAGTGGTGGCAGCTCCTCCTGGGTGGGCTGGGTCTGTGTGTGCCTGTTGGGGGGGCATGTGAGCCCCTTCATAGGATATCCTCCCATCTGCCACTCCCTGGCTCAGCAGCTAAGACCTGTGCTTGCAGGGTCCTTAGCAGCTGGAAGATGGGCCCGAGGATAAGGAAGCCAAGTTACATTCCATTCAGCAAGATTTATGAGCAAGCTCTATTTCTTCCCTCTGTGTTCTGCAAAAACTGTCAGCCCTCTCTCCTGCTCCATGCAAATATGGCTTGGGGGTTCCCCAGTTGCTCCACTGTGGTACAGTAACCCAGACAGGGGAGGGACAGGATCATGCTGAGATGAAGTGTGGCTTTGCTGACATCCACTAACCCCTCTGAGCCTTAGTTTCCCCCTAAGAAAGAGATATATGATGGTGTCTGCCTCTGAAGGTCACCATGGAGGTCAGATGCATTAGTTCCTGCGTGGAGCTCTGGCAGGGTTCCTAAGCCACTGAGGCTTGGAAACTGGGGACGGGACTGGGCGTGGCCTCTGCTACACACCCCCCCCCCAACCCCCGTGCTTTACTCTTATGAAAGTTCCCAGCTGGACTGGACAGTGGGAGCTGAGATGGTGCAACCTCGGCTCTGGGGCCCCCCTGCAGCGGGAAGCAAGTGGTAGACCACGTGCCCTGACTTCATCCTTGCTTACTGCATAACTCAGTCCAGTGGCATCCCTTTGGGGAGAGAGTTCCCATCTGTGAAATGGCCACCCTGTATCACAAGAAGTCTCGTCAGTTCTTGTAACTTTCTGACCTCTGTGATCCTCTGAGTGGTAGTTGTCATTCAATAATGAGGCCTCCCAGCTGTGGGAAACTTCTGGGGTCCTGGGTGTCTGCTTCCCTGGGCCAGTCCAGCTCTAAGTCAGAAGTCTTTGTGGTGACTGATCAGAACTGTCAATTCCCTGTCCCTATTCCTGGCCATGCCATCTCTGCCTGGAAGGGCCTCTTTCCCTCCCCCACTTTCCTACCTGGTCCCCTAGTTATCCTCATAGATTCAGCTCAAACGTTAGCACCCCGAGAAGCAGCTGGCATTGGTCCTGGGCAGGCAGTCCTCTGAGCTGAGCCCTGGGCACCTCACATGTCTTCATCTGTGTCTTCCCCTGCCTGCCATGATCCAGCCATTTGACTGGCCACTCGTGAAGGTCAGGGGCTGTACTGACCCATTGTGTGGCCCCAGGAACATGGCACAGAATGAGCACTGGCCAGTGTGGCACTGAGCAATTAGACTGTGCCTAGTGCCACTACCTCCCAGGTACAGGCAGGAGAAGCAGGGCTGGGCAGAGCCTCCATGGGACCTTAGCCTTGGCCTGGAGGCAATTTTAGGTTGGTGACTTCTGTTTCCTTTTGTGTCAGTTCTTTGTTCCCTCCTCCCAGCTGCTCATTCCTATAATATTCCTATGTCCATCCGTGGCCTCTTCCTCATGTACCCATTCCCTAAAGTGACCTCAGCCACCAGACCACTCCCCTCAGCTCCTTCAGTGAGCCCAGAGGTCAGTCTCTAGCCCGGGAGAATTCTGGGACCTTCCTCTGCACACCTGCTCTAGCCGGCTGCCTTTTCCCAGGTGCTGGCATCTACCTAGCTGCTCGACCCCAAAGCTTGACTGACTTCCTGGTTCTCTGCCTATCAGTGGGTCTTGTTGGCTCCTGCCCTCTCCCACACCCAGTGGTACCAGCCACCATCCCTCTAGGGATAAATTATATTTCCTCCTAAACTCTTCAGCTCCAGCCAGGATGCCCTCACTCCTATACCAGGAGCCCTCTATGGCTCCCATCCTCTGCTTGTCCTAACTTCATCTGTTCACATTTTCTTCTCTCCTCTACAGCCACTCCTGCCTCTGGGCTGGTCCTGAACTCACCTGGGCTGTCATATAACTGTTCCTTCTGCCTGGACTGTCAGAGTGGCTCCTGCTATCACCTCTTCACATTCTTGCTCAGACGCGTCCTTCTGACAGTGTTCCTCGTCCCTACCTTAAACTTGCTTGCCCTGTCTACGCCTCAGCCCGCCCTCCTCCTGCTGTGGTCCCCATAGCCTTCTTGAGCAACCTCATTGCATATGCCAGCATCTCCAAGCGGCTACTCCAAGGGCAGGTGTTTCTGTCTCGCTCACTCACCCATCCCTCTTGCCAAGAGCCCTGCTTGGCATGTAGAGGGTGTGATAAATCTCTGTTGAATGAAAGGGATACTTGGATGAGGGATATCAGCCACGTGCTTCTCCCTGCATGGTGAGTACCTGAGGTCAGAGCCTGGGGTTTTCTGCCTCCTGGTACCTGGTTGTGCTAGGCCTGTGTACCTGGAGCCCCTGCTGGCCATGACAGCTGCTTTGATCTCCACACAGACATCAACGAGTGTGTGACGGACCTGCACACGTGCACCCGGGACGAGCACTGTGTGAACACGCCGGGCTCCTTCCAGTGCTATAAGTCTCTCACCTGTGAGCCAGGCTACGAGCTCACAGATGGCGAGTGCACGGGTGAGAAAGCGCCGAGGCCCAGCCTCACATGTGTACCCCAGGCTGACTATACCCCAGGGATGTCCCTACCCCCACATTCCTGCATTTGCCTTCCCTGTCATCTGTCCCTGGCCTTCCTACCACCTGCTGGCCTCTATGCCAGTCTTTCCCCCTCGCTGTGCCTCAGTTTCTGTGTTTGCACGTGGAAAGGGACCCCACAGAAGACTGCTCATGTTCCTTTCACTGGGAAATTCTAGCTTTATAAAAGGAGAGATTTTTTTAAGCATCTTAAATATTTCTCAAACTTCTTTTAATGCCAGATGGGGCTCTGGGTACCAGAAGCACTGATGTGAGGTGACCTTTCTGTGACCTTCTGGTAGGGGAAAAGGGGACTATAGAGGTGGCAGAATGGCCATGGGAGGTGGAAAGGTGTGTCTTTAGTGCAGATCTATAAAGACCCCATAAAAATAAGAATGCAGTTGAGATCCAGGCGATGGTCACTTACCTGGAAGGGTGTTTTTAGCCTATGGAACAGCAAGCATAGCGGCTTCTGATATGGAGGAAGGATCGTAGCAAGGCCCCCGCTTTGAGCCCCTATGCTCCTCTCACGTATTTTTCTGTCTGTGCCTAACATTCTATAGCAATGGAACCTTGCCTGTGCCTCAGTTTCCCCCGCAGGAAGATGAGCTAGTCACAGGATCTACATCTTGTGTTGCTGTGAGGATGACATAAATCACCTCATGTGCTTTGCATAGTATTGGGGACCATGGAGGAACTTGGGGCATGGAGGAACTCGGGGCATGAAGAAGCTTTAGATGTGGAGAAGCTTTGGTGCATGGAGAAACTAAGGACCCATGGAAAAGCTTTGGGGCATGGAGAAGCTAGGGACCCATGGAAAAGCTTTGGGGCATGGAGAGGCTAGGGACCATGGAGAAGTTTTGGGGCATGGAGAAGCTTTGGGACATAGAAAAGCTCAGGACCATGGAGGAGCTCAGGGCATGGAGAAGCGTTGGGGAATGGAAAAGCTTGGGGCCATGGAGGAGCTCGAGGGCATGGAGAAGCTCAGGACCATGGAGGACCTTGGGGCATGGAGAAACTCGGGAAATGGAAAAGCTTTGGGGCATGGAGAAGCTTGGGACCATGGAGGAGCTCAGGGCATGGAGAAGCTCGGGATCATGGAGGAGCTCAGGGCATGTGGTTATGACATTTTTACTCCTGGGACATGAACCTCCCTGGTGACTCGGCTCTGCAGCTTTGCCGGGATGCAGACCTCTGTGACTGCTGAGGTTACAGTGGCGTGAAGATGGGACATGTGGCAGGGTTGCTGGATATGAGGATGGGGTGCACCTGCATCCCACCCCTGATGCCCGACCTCTGTATGACAGATGTGGATGAGTGTGTGACAGGCACACACAACTGCAAGCCAGGCTTCTCATGCCAGAACACCAAAGGCTCCTTCTACTGCCAGGCCCGGCAGCGCTGCATGGATGGCTTCTTGCAGGACCCTGAGGGCAACTGCGTGGGTAAGTGGGCTGTGGGCTGTCGTTCCTGGGGTCCTGAGAGCTTTGAAGGCCTGGTGATTCTAAGTGACTGCCCCCTTCTCCAAGCCTCCATGTCTTCATCCTTTGAGTGTGGGTGGTTAGGACATATGCAAAATGGTAGCTTCTCTGCTTGCCTTGGAGCTCTTCCTCTCAAGGCCTCAGTTTACCATCTTGTTGGACCACACTGGACAAATGCAGATCATGTGTTTTTGACCCAGGCATGACAGGAAGAACGGTCTATGGTGCAATGCCACAGGGTTCCCGACTGTAGTGAAACCCACAGGAACCTTTACTGTCAAAGCTCAGTGAAGCTGAGCTCTTCTAGATCAACTCCATGCTGTGCTTAGGGTAGGGACATCCAGTGTGACAGATGCTGGTCACACTGTCACACATTGTCCTGAGAAGGTCTGAGATATGTCACTCACTTCTCCAAACAGCCAGGACAGGCCACGTCCCCAGAGCTGCTGACCTGGCTCCTGTCAGAACACAGACAGCAGAAGGGACGATGAGAGAGGCAATGGCTGGCAGTGTGCAGGAGGCAGGACTGGTCAGGTGACAGGCAGTCCATGTGACAACAGTGGCTAATCACAAGGAGACCCCAAATGGCAGAGGGGGGTTCTGCCTGTCTGAAGCTTCATCGAGATTCTGGGGTTTCCCCAGATAGTCTCATTGCTGGATCCCTTTCTGCCCAAGTGTTGACTTTAGTGTCTCTCAGCACCATGTCCCAGGGCACATGGGATCCTTGGGACCCTGCAGGCCCTGGAGGGGGAGGATCTTACATATCCACACAGCTCCTCAATGGTTTCTGAGTGCCTCCTATGTTCCAGGGTTCTAGGTAGGACAGCCATAACATAGGCTGAACTGTTTTGTGGGGAGGAGACCAAATAGACAGTCATGTTCATAAGAACATCAGTAATTCACGTGTACTCTGATTAATAATTAACAACCCATAACCAGCCAGGAGGGTCTCCTTGAGATAACACTGGCCAATGGCCTGAGGAATGAAGTAAGCTAGCACTAGAAACATTAGGGACAGTGTGTGGCAGGTAATGGAGCGCTCTCTCCCCCCCTTTCCCTCCTCCTCCCTCCCTCCCCCTTCTCTCTCTTTGTGTGTGTGTGTCTGTGTGTGTGTGTCTGTGTGTGTGTGTGTGTGTGTGTGAGAGAGAGAGAGAGAGAGAGAGAGAGAGACAGAGAGAGAGAGAGAGAAAGCGCCGCAGAGTTGGGGAGCAGCTGGCAGGCCGCTGTATTATCAGTGCTGGAGGCACTGTTTGGAAAGCAAGAGCAGGGGCCTGTCGTTCCAGTCACCCTGAGAAATCTGCCTTCTCCTTGCTTTAGCTGTTCCACTGGACAGATGTGGACAGATGTAGTCAGCCTAGTGGCTCTGGCTTCTGGAGGTGGGACTCTCATATACCAGGGTTCAGGGGTGGGATGGTCTAGACTGAAGGTCCAGAGCTGGTCAGACGAGCATAGGAGGGGGTGAAACAGGCTCTCCAGCACCCTGTCCCTTTTACAGATATCAATGAATGCACATCGTTGCTGGAGCCCTGCCGCCCGGGATTCAGCTGCATCAACACAGTGGGTTCCTACACATGTCAGAGGAACCCACTGGTCTGCGGGCGTGGTTACCATGCCAATGAGGATGGCTCTGAGTGTGTGGGTAAGGTTGGAGCCTCCCTGAATCCACGCAGCCTCCCCATCTAGCTCTCTGCCCAAGAGGCCCTGTAGAGGAGCCATCCAAACCTCGGGGTGCCTTGCTTGCCTGCCCCACAGATGTGAATGAGTGTGAAACAGGTGTGCACCGCTGTGGTGAGGGCCAGCTGTGCCACAACCTCCCTGGATCCTACCGCTGTGACTGCAAGCCCGGCTTCCAGAGGAATGCATTCGGCAGGACCTGCATCGGTAAGGGATGCTGGGGTCTGGGACCCGTGGACCTTCTGGATATCAGCCTTCAAGCCACCCCTTCCTCCGTGCTCTAACCCTCTTGTCCTCCTTGCCTCTCACCCTTTACCCTGGGTACCTCTATTTCTGGACCACTTCCGTTGCGGTTGCCCACTCTGTGCCTGCAGCTCATTGTCTCCCCTGCAGATGTGAACGAATGCTGGATCTCACCGGGCCGCCTGTGCCAGCACACTTGCGAGAACACACCGGGCTCCTACCGCTGCTCCTGTGCTGCTGGCTTCATTTTGGCCGCAGATGGCAAGCATTGTGAAGGTACTTCCCACCCTGACTTCTGACCCCTGACCTCTGACCGCAGGCACTAGATCCCACTTGGACAGACAGGCTCTGCCCCTACTGTGATCACAGGGAGTTTGCTGCCAAGATGCCACAAGGCAGCCGTGAGAGCTCAGGTGAGGAAGCAATGGCCACATGGTTCCCAGGGATAAAGTCATCAATCCATAAGGTCCAGGAGAGTCTATTTTTTCTGGCTTTTCAGGAATTTCAGTATGAATGTAAAATTAGCTGCTACTTGCACATTGCTGGTGGCATAAGCCTTGGGGTACACACTGACCTAAACCAAGTGTGGGCACAGACTATGGTTGTGGTTCAAGTCTTCTCAAGTGTGATGGGCCTGTAGCTGGGGAAATGATGGCACACTGTCCCCACAAATGCCCCTAGTGCAGCTGGCTCGGTCTGCTGGGAAAGGAAGTCATGAGGCAGCTCAGTGAGAAGCTGGGTCCTGGCATCTCTGGCCCCATTTTCTTAGCACTGTCTCCCTCACTCTCTTCCACATGAGACAGATCTGCTGAGACTTTGAGGGGACTCCCAGTCCTCTGGGCTTAGCTGTGGTAGGACACTGGTGGCATCCAGGTTGGGTGTGAGCAGCTTGGGGCGGGCAGGGCCTCTGTCTCAGCATTCTGCCTAGGCACAGCTCCTACATTTGCCTCTGTGCTCCCACTGCTGCGTGCTGGAGATGTGGAGGAGAACTGAGCATGGATTCTGCTGCCCAGAAGCTTAGTCCAGCAGGGTGCACAAAACCACACATTGATACATGTCTTTGTGAATGGCATGGATCTCAGGAGTTAGACACCGTCAGGCATGGCTTGCCCTCTTTTACATTCCCTCTGCCCTGTCCACCTTTGCCTCCTTGATGTTCCTTAAAAAACACCCAGCAACTCCCACTTCGGGGGCTTTGCACATGCTGAGCCCTCTACCTGGAGAACCCCTTTCCCAGATGGTCACATGGCCCTGTTCCACTGATCACATCCTCCCTGACCACTTTATATAAGGCTGCAGCCCACCACAGGAACACTGTGAGGCACCCCTTCCCATTTCTCTGATGTTTTCCCCTTGCCACTTGACATACTTAGGCATGCTAACTGTCTCGTTTTTACCACTCTTTCTCCTCCCCTCTTCTCTGTCCAAGTGAGCTAGCTTTCCCAGATTTTGTCTGCCTTGCTTATGGCTGTCTCCCCAAGTCCAATGTGGGCTTGGCACAGTCTATTCTGAAATGTTCAAGGGCAGACGCTCTGAGGAAGTCATGAACTAACCTTCCTGATTCGCCCATCCCAGCTCCCGCACCTCCCCACTTCCTGATTCGCCCCATCCCAGCTCCCACACCCCCCACTTCCTGATTCGCCCCATCCCAACTCCCGCACCTCCCCACTTCCTGATTCGCCCCATCCCAGCTCCCACACCCCCCACTTCCTGATTCGCCCCATCCCAGCTCCCGCACCTCCCCACTTCCTGATTCGCCCCATCCCAGCTCCCACACCCCCCACTTCCTGATTCGCCCATCCCAGCTCCTGCACCCCCCCACTTCCTGATTCGCCCATCGCAGCTCCCGCACCCCCCCCACTTCCTGATTCGCCCCATCCCAGCTCCCGCATCCCCCCACTTCCTGATTCGCCCATCCCAGCTCCCGCACCCCCCCACTTCCTGATTCACCCATCCCAGCTCCCGCACCCCCCCCACTTCTTGATTCACCCATCCCAGCTCCCGCACCCCCCCCCCACTTCTTGATTCGCCCATCCCAGCTCCCGCACCCCCCACTTTCATGCAGTGTCAACTCTTAGCCTGTGTTGCACCCAGGTGACTCGAGAGCCATCTGCTCCAGCAGTTGTGTGTCCCCAGCAGGACAGCACCAGGCTCTGCCTTGACTTTGTCCTGGGGCCAGAGGACCTGCTCTTGCTGCGTTCCTTGCCTGGTCCCACCCTCACCAATGGGTGGCTGAAAGGAATGTCTGTCAGAACAAGGATACTGGTGAGCCAGCCCAGCCCAAAATATGGACTGGGAGGATCCACCGTGATGGAGACTGTATCCCCACAGATGTGAATGAGTGTGAGGCCCGGCGCTGCAGCCAGGAATGTGCCAACATCTATGGCTCCTATCAGTGCTACTGTCGCCAGGGCTACCAGCTGGCAGAGGATGGGCATAGCTGCACAGGTGGGCACCTGTCTTCCCCAAGGACTCTGTGAAGAGGGGACCCCTTTCCCGTGTGCTGGTATGGGTCTGAGTTCATATCCCAGCTCACAGTGTTCCTGCTGTGGGACCTTGGGTCTCTCTAAGGTTCCTCTGCTATAAAGTGAGATGATGACCCTGATCTCAAGAGGAGTGTATCACCCAAGTCGTACTGGCACCTGAATAGGCCTTGGCATCAGTAACACACATTATTGTGTGAGGTGCACTCCAGTTCTAGCCCCCATCTTCTGTGTGGTTCTGAGCAATTCACACGCACCATTAGAGCTTTATTGTCTTCCCTTGTAAACGGGCCCCTGGGATTCCAGGCTGTGCTGGTGGATGGCTGGCCGAGGCTCACCAGCTGACCCTTTCTGGCAGACATCGACGAGTGTGCACAGGGCGCTGGCATTCTCTGCACCTTCCGCTGTGTCAATGTGCCCGGGAGCTACCAGTGTGCATGCCCAGAGCAGGGCTACACTATGATGGCCAATGGGAGGTCCTGCAAGGGTAAGTGACAGCCTCCATTCCACCAGGCCTTGGACAGCTCTGTGCATGCACCAGGCTCTGCAAACTGCCTCGTTCTTGGAGAGCCGCACTAATCACATGTGCTCAGAACAGCTGTGCTAGGGACAATAGTCCTCGTGTCCAGACCTGGGGTGAGGAAGAGGATGGGCTTCCAGCCACTCATGCCAGCATAGAATCTCCCAGGCTTGGCCATGAACCTGTACCCTGCCCTGGTATAAAGAGACAGGGAACTGTCTATGAGCCTCAGAGACCCAAACTGATGCCCTCAAATTTCTATCACACTGTCTAGTGGCAGGTTGGAACAGGAAAGTGTGTGGTTCACAGGCTGGGACGTAGGGAAGGAGTCCCAGGGAGGTCAGCACTGTCTAGTCTAGTGCAAGTTGACAGCCCCCTGTCACCACAGTGCGAGTCAGGAGATAGGGGAGGTGGCTCTACCACTGGGGACACAGAAAGCCCCAGCTTTAGCAATTTATCAGATTTGCTACAGAGGAGATAGTTCTGGGATGGACCAGACCTGCGACTTTGACCCTCCTTCCGAGCTGCATCCCTGCGCTATGATTCTAATCAGTGCCACTGACCACAAAATTTGGGGCCTGCCAAGACAGCAAGGCAAGGTGGCCGTGGGAGGGGCCCTGAATCCCCCTCAAGAGAAGCTTTGGACTTGAAGCCTGGGTGGCCTTGTGCAGTGAACAGATCAGTGGGGCTCGGTGGCCCTGTGTGTCCTGAGGGAAAGAGTGCCTTAGGCATGGGGAGGAACTAGCTCCCCCTGCCCCTGTGTGTCCTGAGGGAAAGAGTGACTTAGGCATGGGGTGGGCAGCTCTGCATTCAGGTTGGTGGCTGTGGGTCCTGGGAGTTAGTCCAGCACCAGGTTGCATCCCCGTTAGTGGTGGCACTTGGTGTTCAGTGGGCACCTTGAACTTTGTTCTGAGAACCTGAGAAGCCAGCATGGTCAGGGGGCCCTGACGCTGTGTGATGGTGAGATGGGGACGCTGTGTGATGGTGAGATGGGGCTGGACAGTGAGCCACGTTCTTAGACCTCATGGTGTCTGGGACCCAGGCCTCCAGCCGGGTGGGAGTGGTTCAGGCCGGGTTCCTACGTCATGAGGACTCTCTTAACAGCCCTACTTTCCCCTCCCAGACCTGGATGAGTGTGCACTGGGCACCCACAACTGCTCTGAATCTGAGACGTGCCATAACCTCCAGGGCGGTTTCCGCTGCCTGCGCTTCGAGTGCCCACCAAACTATGTCCGTGTCTCGGAAACGTGAGTGCCTTCAGCTCTGGTGTGATCCAGCGCCCTTCATGGCCCCTGTGCCACAGGCCCAATGGCAGGTGGTCCCTGCCATGGCCACCTCCTGCCCCTTCCTGTAAAGCACTATGAAGAGAATAGAGAGCTGTCACCTCCAAGACAATAAGTTTAATCGAGCCAGGTATGAATGACCACAGCCCAGGAACATGAATTAAAGTTGCCTCAGATAACATGCTCCCAGAAGCAGTTTTATGAAGTTAATCAGTTAATCAACATTATAGAATCTTTAACACAGACATAGTATTTTCTGGGAACTTCAGTTCCCAACCTCACCTCCCTACACACACACACACACACACACACACACACACACCTCGTACCTCACCTACTGTGTAACCCCCCCCCCCAGCGTTTGACCCCTTGCTATAGATCTACTCATTACCTCCCGGGGGGTTCTGGGGACCTGCACCCAGAGCATCCTCATGGTGCAGCTTCATGAGACAACCCCCAGTGGGGGCCTCCTGAGCACACCATCAAGCTGTCCTGTCCCTACCCTGTCATCTGGCTGCTGACCTGCATTTGTAGCATCCTGTCAGGCACTCACCAGGTTGTAGACTGAGGCCCCAGTTCCTCGCCCCTCAGCCTCTCAAGGGCTGTCAGGGATCTGGCCTCCTTAGTACAGGCACCAGGTGAGGGAGATTCAGAATTTAAGCCGACTTTAACCTGGGAGTGACAACGCCCATCCCTGCAAGAGGAGACAGGTGGAGTGTGGCTGCCAGCAGGCAGCACTTAGGTTGTATCAGGAAGTGGGGTGTGGTGGGAGGGGAAGAAAGGAAGGAGCAAACATGGATGAAAAAGAGCTGCTGACAGGCCTGCCGGGACCCTTGCTGGGCACTGCCAACCACCCCCTCCCCCCCCCCCAGCCCAGGGAAACCATCTCTTAGTGGGAACTGAGGCCCAGAGGGATAAAGTGGTATCTGGACTCCTATGGGTAGAGCTCACATTTGACCTCTGGTCCTCTGGTTCCTGAGCCAGCTACTGGGGTCTGTCCCATCTCTGGGATGGGAGTGAGGATCCTCAGCCACTGACCAAGCATCCTCCCCTCACAGGAAGTGTGAGCGCACCACGTGCCAGGATATCGCTGAGTGCCAGACCTCGCCAGCCCGCATCACGTATTACCAGCTCAATTTCCAGACTGGCCTACTGGTACCCGCTCACATCTTCCGCATTGGCCCTGCTCCTGCCTTTGCTGGGGACACCATCTCTCTGACCATCACCAAGGGGAATGAGGAGGGCTACTTCGTCACAAGCAGACCCAATGCCTACACTGGTGTGGTATCACTGCAGAGGTCTGTCCTAGAGCCCCGGGACTTTGCCCTGGATGTCGAGATGAAGCTGTGGCGGCAGGGCTCTGTCACTACCTTCCTGGTCAAGATGTACATCTTCTTCACCACCTTTGCCCCATGAGGTGCCCCGGGAGCCAGTCCCTCCAGGTGGCATCTGGGCAGCTGTGCCACTGCTGAGTGGCCTTTACTGTGACTCTGTGACCTAACATAATCGTGCTGATATGTTGGTCTCCGGTCTTTGCCCTGGAAGGAGGGAGACGTTCCCCAGCAGGCAATGGGTACAGGTCAAGGTCACCCAAGACTGGATGATGGCCCACAGACTGGAAACAGCCACAAGGGGCTTCAGAACTCCACTCCCTGACTCGGGCTAAAGCTGATATTCCATTCCTGGTCCCACTGTGTTTTCTCAATTCAAAAAACGACAAACAAACCCATATGTGCCTAGTGGCAGGCACAGGCCTTTAATCCCAGCAGTGGGGAGGCAGAGGCAGAAAGATCTGAGTTCCAGGCCAGCCTGGTCTATATTAGGAGTTCCACCAGCTGGGGCTGCAGAGAGAAATCCTGTGTCAAAAAAAAAAAAAGAAAAAACGGAAAAAAGAAAAAGAAAAAAATTCATCTCAAGTTTTTTTGCTATAGTTTAATTATAAGAATAGTATGTATACATTATTAAAATTGATCAAATAGCACAAAAAGGTTATTTAGCCTCTTTGTCTCCTTTCTTTTGTAAGAATGTTGAAGTTTGACATCACAGGGTCCCTAACCTAGTGATGAGCTTAGAGAGAGATCGGAAGGTCAGCTAGCTGACCCTTTCCATTACAAGTCCTCTCCTCCTGCCCACTCTTGCTCGCTCCTGCTGCCCCCTCCTCCTCAGATGTGGACCCTAGCTGCTTGTCTTGTCAGCTTGGATAAGATGGCGGCAGGGGCGGAGTGGACTTGGGTGGGGCTAAAACAGACGTATTTCTTTGAGCCTGTGTGATTTCAGCTCGGTTAGGCTTCAGCCAAGGAGGCACCCATGAAAACGTGGGAAATCGGGCCTGAGAGCAGAGGAGCGGTGCCTGAGGTCTACAGCGAGGTCAGAGTGGGCGTGCCGACTCCACTGTGTGGCCCTGAGACGGGGTTTCTTTCTGTGAGCAGTCTAGAACAGTCGGTATTAACTATGGGATGGAAACTGAGCTGGGTCAAGCAGATCTGTATCCCAACTACTTGGGACACTGAGGCAGGAGGACTGACAGTAGTAGCCCTGTCTCAAAGAGTTTAAAAGATCGGGTGGGGGGCTGAGGATGTGGTGTAGTGGTAGAGCACTTGGTTCACTCCCCAGTACCACACAGGAAAACCAAATGGTGGGGAGAGCACAGACATGGCTGAGCGCTTCACAGGTGTGGGTGTCCGCACACACATGTGCTTGGGACACCAGCTGTGGCTGGGTGTAGAAAACCTTACTGTGAGCGGTGGGTAGAACCTGGAGAAGGGGCCCGCGGGAATGGTGGCACATAGCCCCCAGTGGCTGGCATTCTTTTTAAAGATGCTTTTAAAAAACTACATTTTGGTATAAATTCTCCTGGTTTTAAACTGTGGTTGAAACTTTAAAATCAAAAATGGGCATGAGGGTCAGCAAATGGCTCAGTGGGTAAAGGAACCTGATAGATCTGAGTTGGGTTCCCAGGCTCACATGGTGGAAGGAGAGAACTGACTCCCACAAGCTGTCCTGTGACCTCTGCGTTCATGCTCTGGCATGTGCGTGCACACGCACTCACACACACACCTGCACACATGTGAGCGCACACACTCACTTTCTAAATACATTTTTAAAAATATTTATTATGTATACAATATTCTGCCTGCGTGTAAGCCTACAGGCCAGAAGAGGGCACCAGACCTCATTACAGATGGTTGTGAGCCACCATGTGGTTGCTGGGAATTGAACTCAGGACCTTTGGAAAGAGCAGGCAATGCCCTTAACCTCTGAGCCATCTCTGCAGCCCCTAAATACATTTTTTTAAAGGAAAGCAGTAAACATGGGAGCTGGGGAGGTGGCCTAGTGGTTAAGAGATTCACATGGCAGCTCACAATTATCTGCAACTCTTAATTCCAGGAGATCTGATGCCCTCTTGTCCCTGTGGGCACCAGACACACATGGTGCACACATGCACACATGCAGGTAAAGCAGTATAGTGGCATTTAACTCTCTGATCATCAGGCAAGCTTTAACAGAGAGTTAAACAGCCCCACTGGTCAGCCTTACAGACCAGGCAGTGGTGACACACACCTTTAATCCCAGTAGCTACACTAGTTGTCACAGAAACCGGGCATGCATGCCTTTAATCCCTGTGGTGCATGCCTTTAATCCCAGTCCTAGAGAGGATTATAAAACAGGAAGAAACAGCTCTCAGACACAGTCTCATTCTGAGATTCTTGGAGGCAGGATCGCCATTTCAGATTGAGGTGAAGGTAAGAGCCAGTGAGGACGGCTTTGCTTTTCAGATCTTCAGGCTGAACCCCAATTTCTCATAGTTTTTATTAATTGTGCTTCATAAAACACTCAGAAGAAAGAATAAATAAATCTTAACAAAACAAGCATAAGCCAAGCAAATCCTACGGTCACAGCTCTCGCGGAGGTCATCACCCAGAGACTTTTCCTCTGTTCTCCCTTTCCCTGCCCCTCTCCCCAGGAGTGTAGCAGAAGTTGCTGCTCTGCTACTGGCCTACCCATCTCCCTTCTCATTTCTTTGGCCATCAGAGTCCCAGAGCTCTCAGCTCTGCTGTTGCACCATCTGCAAGACAAAGGACTAGATGGAGCTCCACTGACAAACACATCAGTGACACCAGGATATAGGTCACTCCCCAGCTGGCAGCACCTGCCCCTGTTGTCTTGCATCCTGCCAGCTCATGGCTACTTCCCCTGGATCTGAATTAGGGTTCCTGGACTTTTTGGGGGGCAATGTCTCAGCTGCATCCATCAGTATTTCCGATGAGGAACATGAGCCCTAGCCGCGTTTGACAGCAAACTGGCCAGCAACGGGTCTCAGTTGTGCTGCTGGGCAGTCTCTGTGGCTTCCATTCCACAGCTCCCTTTGCCGAAGCATTTCCCATCATGCTGGTCAAATACCCCTGCTCCACTACATTCAGAAGTCAGATTCCCACCGTTCATAGTGGTTCAAGCTCTCCAGTCCCCACTGAATTCCTCCCCTGACTCCCATCTTCCAGGTATGGCTAACTCTCCCTGGTCCTGTAGAGCCCCATGGGGACATTTTGACTTTCATATAGCTGGCCCGAGGCTACACAAAGAAACCTTGTCTCAAAAAACCAATAAGGAAAGAAAGAAAGAAAAGAAAGAAAAAATACACACACATGCTTTTCACTATTTATTTAGGTAGAAGTGGGATTGAATCTAGGGCCTTGGGCATGCAAGGCCAGTATTCTACATTAGGCTATTTCTGCCTTTTCTTTTTTATACTTAGATCAGGTTTCACTAAGTGGCCTAGACAGGCTTTGGACCTGACATCCTTCTGTCTCAGCCTCCTTAACAGCTAGGATTAGATGGCTTAAAATAATATTTGTCCTATTGTGAGTTACTCTTTCCAGTGCTGCAAATGGCGAGACAGGGCCCTGTAGGTGCAGGAAGCACTCTGCTTCCGAGCCCCATCCCCGGACAACAGCGTGATGGTTTGGTTTGTGTTTCCATCGGGTTGGTGTTTGTAACTTTTCTGTTATTGTTATAACACCATGAGCAAGGCAACTTAGAAAAGAAGGTTTCTTCGGGATTGCAGTTCCTGAGAAACAGCAGTCCATCATGGTGGGAAGTGTGACAGCGAGCAGCAGGCATGGCGGCCTGCACAGCAGACTGTGGGCTCACACTTTGAACTGCAACCCCTAAGAGAAAGCAAATCAGAAAGTGGCACTTATGCTTTCAACCCCCAAAGCCTGCCTTCAGTGACACACTTCCTCCAGCCAGACCACACCTCCTAAACCTACCCAAACGGTGCCACCAACTGGGGACCAAGTGTTCAGTGCTGAGTCGATGGAGACATCTTATTTAAACTACCTCTGGGAGTGATAAACACAGGTTTGCTAGGGTATCTACAACCTTAGATTTTCATTGTTCTTCCAAGCTGACTGCATTCTGATTCTTCAGGCTACTATGAGACATTCAATGCACCATATTAGATATCCTGCCCCCGTCCCCCTGTGTGCTGTGCCATGATACACCAGAACCCCTCCCCTCAATCACATGGCACCCCTCTTTGACTGTTCTTCCTCTGTCCTCCAGGGTCTTACTCTCAGCTTCTCTGTGAGGTCAACTTTCAAGGACTCCACTTATGAGGAAGATTGCATGTTGCTTCTCTCCTGTCCCTGACTTGACTATCCTCTACACTGGGAGTAAAGCGCAGCTGTCTGAGGCCCTTCCCGGTTGGTGAGCAGCTGGAGCTCCATTGAGTCACCTCAGAGGGTATCGCACCAGTTCATCCCCTCTATGTAGATTTAGAAATGTGTCCCATTGGATTGTAACCCCCTCCCTTTCTCCATCTCACCTCTAGGTTTGCCAACTCTGATGGTGAACTTCGCTGTGTGGCAATAGACATTTTTTTTTTCTGGTGGGTGTCGGCTGAGGCTCCAAGGGCAGGAGCTGTTCTCCCTCTGTGGAAGCAGTCTGAGGTTAGGGAATTAGCCCACACCAACCCAACTGCTGCCAGAGGATTTTGAGTTTGATTTTCACAACTTCCTGTTTCCTCCTACTCCATGAAGTCAACTCCTTAAGAGTTGAATTGAATTGGTCCCTAACTCCATTGGAAATGGTGATCAGGTGGTACACACAATAATCTCAGTACTTGGGAGATGAAGGCAGAAGGATCAGGATTAAAGACATCTTCAACTAGAGTGAGTTCAAGGCTAGCTCAGATCTCTTATGCTAGGGAACATTGATGAAGACCACATGCCTGTTACAAAACATCACAGACCCCTCCCAGGGTACCATACCTGACCCTGCAGGATCTTGGCTGGATCTCAGCAGCTTTGAGGACTGGGAATAAATCAGACGATGCCTCCAGTTGGGTTTGTCAGGAGTCATCCTCATAATTGGGCTGGAGCTGTGGGGTCCTCAGTAGGAAGGCCATGGACACAGGCTGTCATGTGGCCACTCACCATGGCTGCATGGCTGAAGTCTGCTGGTCAAGTTTCTCACCGTCAGGTTCTTTCTCTTTTTCTCCACTCTTTCCATTCCTTTCTGTTACCGTGATAAAATGCCAAGACCACAAACAACTTTGAAGAGGAAAAAAAACTTTGGCTTCCAGTTCCTAAGGAGACCGTCTGTCATGATGGGGAAGGTAGGGCACCAGGAGTGTGGACAGCCTGGTCGTCAGGAGGTAGAGAGGGAGAGACGGAAGCAGGACCAGGCTATAAAACCTTAAAGCCTTGCCCCCAGTGACATACCAATGACATACTCCTCCTCCCACCCCCCTGCAAAGTCTCTGCCTCTGAAAGGTACCATAACCTCCCCAAACAGTGCCACCAAATGAGATCAAGCTCTTAAATACATGAGCCTTTGGGGACATTTCTAATTCAAATCACGATTCCCCATCATCCTTTGTTGTCACATATTTATAGTGGAGTAACAGCCACTGGATCAGAAGCTCGGTTAGAGCAACCAGAGACTTGTAAGTGGCATCATGGTAGGGGTACTTAGGGGGCTGAGACCTTAAGCTTGGAGGTCTTGATTGATCTAAGAGTAGACAGGAGAAAGCACACGGCCTGAAGTGCGGTTAGTAGTTTTTCAGTTAATTAAGTTTTCAATTTTATGTGCATGGGTATTTTGTCTGCTTGTATATCTGTGCATTGTGGGTATGCCTTGTATCTAGAGAGGCCAGAAAGGCTGTCAGATCTCCTAGGACTGGAGTTACAGTTAACTGTGAGCAGCCAGTGGGTGCTGGGGATTAAACCTGGGTCCCCTGGAAGAGCAGTCTCTGACCCCAATGGATATTTGGCTTTTGAAAAGTTAGGTACTCAGCATTTAAAGCTTGCGATGAATGTGTATCCAGACCAATGCTATTGGCTGCAAGTCCTCTGAGGGACGCCCTCTCCCCCTTGGCCCTCTTGAAGCTACCTGGACTGTCCCAGAAGCTACCAGCGGACTCTGCCGCAGAGCATGGTACCTGTGTGAGGATTCTGCTATAGAGGACACACGTGCAGGAGGGCATGCTGTCTGCAGGTGTCAAAGCTCCACGCTGTCCTTGCATAGGGTTGTTCCAATAACAGTGGTACGCAGATGCTGGCAATGTGCTCCTCAAATGCTAAGGGGACACACAGCTAACTTGCTGATGGTCTGGGTGGGCAGAGGGGGCGTCCATGGCACGCGAATACCTGGGGTGTTTAACTAGGCCTCTCAGATACACTATTAACCAGAGTTCGTCCTGCAGCAGAGGTAGCAGATGGCCCCTGACTTCTTGGCAGAAAGTTTGGAGCATCATATAAATAGTGAGAAAATGTACATATGGCTTTAGGCCTTGAACTTCTCTGAAAGCTCCGGGCTTCCCTTTTCTCCTGAGTTTCTTAAGACAAGCTGTTCTCTCGAAAGTTTCTAATTTGATGACCTCTTTAGATCACATGGTTTCTGCAGGATGGCCCAGAGCCACCACAAATCTCTTTGTGTATATACAGAGCCATCATGCTGTGGGCAGGGCAATGTTTTCTGGGGGCTATTAAAGTGGGGCTCACAGGAGAGGAGGTCTCCGGCCGGATTCTGTCGCACAGTGGAGCAAGGGCGCCCCCTCGTGGCTGCATCCCAACCCAGTCAACAAGTAATGGCAAAGGTGGATTTGGGCAGAAAGGTGTTTTCAGTGCCAGGGGAGGCTTTGAGGCCTCACACTGTGGTCCGAAGTGACTTTGGAAAAGTTTTAGTGTGAGCTGACGCCAGAGGTCTATGTGGACAGTTGGAGATTAAGTGGGATGCCTGGGATTGGTCCTTGAGGGGACCGGCAGAGCTAGCTGTCCTTCCTTAAACCATGTGTCTGGGCCCATAGTCACCGTAGAGTCAACTTCCCTGCCCCATCTAGGACTAATGGATCCCGACATGCAAGAATCTTCCCGGAAAACAACCCCTGTGAAGGCCTGGAACTTTCCTGGTCTGTGGGCAGCACACTCCACCCAGAGAAGCAGCCCCATGTTTCAAGCTCCGTGCTGGGGGCTCAAGTCTCTCCTCACCCACCACAGCCTAGGCAGAGTTTGGCATGGGCTTACCAAGGGCCATATAAGGATTCACACGTTGTGAGGATGGCCAAAGCCAGGCAAACAAGAGAAGCCACAGGCTGACAGAAAATCATTGCAAACACAAAGCTGATAAGGGACAACTGTCACGCGTACAAGGGACTCCGAACACATGGCAGTAGAAGATGACACAGACCCAACACAGGCAGATGCTGAGCAGACCTCTCGGTGAGAACACGCATGTGCGCAGACGGCTGATATGCACGTGAAAGTATGTCCTGTTTCTGTCACCAGGGAGCCGCCGGTGAGACCCAGCTGCCACAGCCCCTCGTGTGAGCTTTTGCTTTTAGTTAGCCACCCAAAAAACATCAAAGCGGAAGTTCCAGAAACAAGCCAGGAATTGGTGAGACGGCTCAGTGGGTAAAGGCCCTTGCCAAGTGGCCTGAGTTTGATCCCAGAAGGTGGAAGGAGATAGCCAACTTTACCAGGTTAACCTCTGACCTCCACAGGTGGCACCCATCCACACACACACACACGTGTATGCACACACAGGACTAATAAATGTGGGGGCTCTTGAGACAGCTCAGTGGGTAAGAACGCTTGCTGTACTTGCAGAGGTCCTTCAGGTGAAGAGAATCGGTAAGCACTCCCTGGTAAGCTCAGTTTCCATCACCCACACAGTGGCTCACAACTCTGGTTCCTGGGGATTTTCTGGCCTCTGGTGACACCCGGCATACATATGGTATGCAAACATAATTGTGGGCAAAACACTCATATGCATAAAATGAAAATTAATTTTAAAAATAACAAAAATTTAAAATAAGTAATTCATAATTCTCTGGCTTTGACCTCTCCCAAACTGAATGACACTCTGTCTTGTTTTCACACTCTGTTACGTTCAGGGTGTGAGTTGCCCTGCCGTTCCGGCTGTCTGTTACTGTCATCTTGGTTGTAGAATCTACTGTCTTCAAATGACTCTTCTGTTTTACTTTTTAAGTTTTAATTCCTGGTTGTTTTGAGAAAAGGTCTCCTGTGGCTCAGGGCTGCAGCTATGGCCACGGCGCCTAGAAAGTGGCCCTTGTTTTGCCTAGAATGACTCTAGAGTAGTGATGCTGGCAACCCAGGTGTGCGAAGAGAAGCCGTGAGTGCTTCCTGTCTGGGGCTGTGGTGTTTGCTGGGAAATGTCCCCAGAGGCTAACTTAAAGACTTGGTCCCTAGTTGGTGACTCTGTCCGGGAGAGGTTTAGGCCTTGCTGGAGGAAGTGCAGCACCGAGGGAGAGGTGAGAGGATGCAGCTTCTCCCTGCGTCCCAAGTCCACCAGCTCTGCTCTGTGCGTCTTGTTGAAAATGGGACCACTCAGCTTCCCGCTCCTGTCTCCATACCTATTGAGTGCTGCCATATTTTCCCGCCACAGTGGACCCTCATCCCTCTGAAACCATAACCCAGTAAACCCTTTCTTCTAGAAGTTGCCTTGGTTGTGGTGTTTTTACCACAACAGCAGAAAGGTGACCGGTGCATCCCCTCATGGGAAGAGGATCTGGGCATGCTCTCCTCAAGGGGACAGAAGTCAGATGTGCTCCCCGCAGGTGAAGGGAAGTGAGTGAGGAGGGAGTGTTTTCTCTGAGTGAAGGGAGGAGGGGGAGAGAGAAGTTAGATAGCCTTTGTTACAGCACAGCACAGCATCTGATCGTTGTGTTGTTACTGCCTTGAGCTATTTCTGTCATGTCTCCCAAGGCCTCATTGATAAAATGAGCGATCGTAGGTATGCATATAAAAGAAAAACACAAGACCCATGGGACTCAGGGCCATCTGCCATTTTAGGTGCCTACTGGGGACCTTGGAGTGTGTTCCAGGATAATGGGGGGGGCGCACACACTCACTTTGGTCTTTGCTGAGATCAGAGTGAATTCACCAAAGGGAGTCTGTGTCACTTCCCCAATCACGCAGGTTGCTGAGGAATTCAAAGAGTGGCTGGGGCCAAACAACTAGGGATGAGCTAGAGTGGAAACAGAAGGTGTGAGAAGGTAGAGACCCAGGCAGACACAGAAGCTGTGGTTTCCATTACTGGGAGAGTCCAGGTGCCGCTAAGCCTCCAGGGCTAAGGGTCTCAGACACCCTAACATTTGCCGCCACTGAGGTTATCTAGGGCATCCCGAAGCTTGAGTGTTGTAACATCAGTCACTGCAGGAGCTGAGGAGCCCGGTACCTGAGACCCGTCCAGGAGCCGGGACACTAGCACGCAACCACTTGCTGCCGCGAATCATTGCTAGCGTTACAATCGCTGCCCAAAGCCAGGCCCACTGGGGGCTAAAGCCAAGGGTAATGAGCCTCCAGCATGAGCACCCACAACTCTTTTGGTTTCCAAATCTGGGATCAACTGAGTCCTGGTTCCCATGGCTTCCTTTAGCTGTGGCCTCTGGCTCTGCCATCTGCGGGTCCAGCCCCCGGGGTCTTGGACACTCGAGGGCTGGGACCACCCACTGGAGGGTTTCCCTGTGCTCTTATACCCATATCTGGGTATACAAGGACCCCAGTGGCTGACCGGTAGCAGCAAGGCTCTGAGTGCTACCCCAGTGCTTCAACAGTCTCGCTCACCCAACGTGGAACCTGACATCTCCATGGTAGTGCCCTTGCCAGGCCGTGGGGGAGTATTGATGACACCTAGCGGTCAAGGGAGGGATTGCTAGCAGCTGGGTAGGTGCACTGGGTAAGCTGAGAGGTGGCCAGGGGGGTACATAAACAAGGGTGTGCCGAACCCACATGACGCCCCTCACCTGTTCCCAAACTCCAACGGACACGCCACCTTTCCTGTCACTCCTGCCACAGTCAAGGAATCCCTGCCACTTTGGCTGTGGCTGCTAGGCACCTCAGAACTCCCATACCCCATTTTCTCTCAATGTACACAGAAATTACATTGACTTGTGACTTGCCGCTGGAGAGCCTTGTATGGGTTAAGAGGCCCACTAGAGCCCCACCACAGGCCTCTTGGTGCTATGATAACTGTAATTTCTGTGTAATTGGCATTTAAGAAATGCTAGGTGTGCCCAGCTGCCAGCCCACATGCACACACATGCACACGGGTGTGTACACCTCTCGGACGGTGACTCCTGTGTGTGGCCAGTGTGGGATGCTGAGCATAGGTCACATTTGCTGAGTCGACCTGGCCACCCACGTGACAGCAGACAGTCCTAAGAGCTGCGCTGGGGTAGTGGCTGTAAATGAGGCCTGTCCTGGAGGACCTGGGTGTCTGTGGGGAGCCTTGTGGGTGGCACCCGACCCACAGCTCTGTGATGTGTGGCCTTTGTGACTCCCGGGCCCTTGCCCAGCCACTCTCAAGGGTAGGAAGTGATGCAGGACTGGTCTACCTATGTTGACTGCTCTGGGAGGAACATGTGTGGCCAATGCCTCACCAGAACCATCTTCCTTTCTATGCCTGTCTCCATTTTATAGACAAAGAAACCAAGGCCCAGAGCAGTTCCATATTCTACTCAGGGACCCTAGCTAGGGCTGATAAGAGGCTGTGGTGGGGCTGGTCCTCCTGAGCCCATCTGCCACACCTTCAATCCCCCTTTGCCCCTCCACAGAGTTGGTGTTTCCCATGGCCTTCACGGTTCCTGCAAGTAGCTCCCCTCTGAGTCCCCACTGCCCAGTCCAGCACCAGGCACAAAGCGTGCAGATAAATGTCAAGTGAATCAGCTCCACAGGTGTGCTCGATCTGGGAGGAAAGTGGCTCTTTTCCACTCTTCAGAGTTCACCAAAATGTCCAGGGTGGACCAGTTCTGGAGGAAAAGGTTGTTGGAGCAGTTGGATAGGGGTTGCCTAGGTGTCCTCTCTCTACCCCTGAAGCTGCTGTTAACTCGGCACTGGCCCCAGAAACTGGGCTTGCCTCCAAGGCTCTCTGTGCCCTGGTGGATCAGTCAGAGACAGCCTTATCCTCATTCCTGTCCATTTTATCAGATCAGAAGCTCAAGGCCAGTTCTGCTTGGCTGAGGTCAAGGCTTCTGAGGCTGCCCTCCCTACTCCAGGACCCCGTGAGGCACAGGAAGGGTGGGAACAGGAAGGGACCGTGGGGCTTCCATGCTGGCTCTAGGGCTCTGCCATCAGGGTCAGGGTTTATGCCTGAAGCTCCCACTCGTAGGCCTAGTCATCAGGACGACGCCCTTCCTCCAGCTGAGCCATCCCTGCAGGAGGCTGGCAGAGCCCAAGGGATAGTAGCTGCAGTTGAGGATTTTTGGCATCAACCTGCCTCCAAAGGTCAAGCCCAAAGAGAACAAGGGTCACCTTGTCATCTATGGGGGCCAAGAACTCCTGGGGAAAGCCCACCCGTCCTGAGAAGACAAAGGGCACCATGGCCCAAGTCTGGGCCATTCTGGCTGTTGTGCAGCTGGAGACCCCAGCTTCTCTACTGTGAATGGCAGTCTCAGTAGCCATGCCCTCCTGGCCTACTCACATCCTGCCCTCTTGGGGAGCCCCCTCCAGCCTGTGTGCCCTTTGCTGGCCTGTTCCTTGCACAGTATCCTACGTGTGGCTCCAGTCATGGATGCTACAGTTGAAGCCTCTCGGCAGGTAGGAATAATGTGGGGTTCTGAATGGAAGAGAAAGGGAGAGAGATGGGCAGGCGGGCTGTAAACTGAGCCCCAATAGCTGGCACCAGCCATGGCATAAAGGAGGTTCTGATAAAGGCAGGTCTTTCCCAGCTATATAGACAGCTGTGTTTGTCACAATGTTAGGTCGGGGCCAGAGCAAAGTGGAGGGGTGGACTGCATGGCCATGAGAGGCGTGGGCAGGTAGTTCAGGCTTGAACAGGAGAGAGGAGAGTTAGCGCACTGGCCACTCTGTTGCTTGTGCTGGAAATAAGGCTCCCTCACACTCCCCTGTATTCTATCTATTGGACCCCAGAACATTCTAGACCTGACCTCCCCTTCCTCTTTTCCAACGTTTTCCAATATTTTCAAACCATTGGTGAGTCCTGCAGAATGAAACCTTAAGAACACTCCAGAGCCTGGCCCCTACCCCCCCCCCCAAGCTTCCTTATTCCTGCCTATCCAACTGTGTGGGTCATTTGTATGTGGCCCTGACTACTCTGGCCTAACCACTGCCCTGCCTCTCTTGCCCTGCTTCCAGTACCCCAGTGTGCCTCCCGCTGAGCCTCTGTAGGAGTCTTGCTATGTAGACATAGCCCTTGCTAAGCAGCCTCGGCCCACCTTGGTGTCCTACGGTTCCCTGGAGCCCACTTCTCTAACTCACTCTCCCCTTGCCTTCACATCCCCCTGATGGACAGGCTAAACTTGCTATCGTGGCCAGGGACCACTGCCTCCGCCCCAAATGCTTCCTCGATGTTAGCGAGGCCCTCTCCCTCCCTGCTTCTCCATGTCTTTCTCAGGTAGGCCCTCGCAGACCACGAGGTCTTTCCATGAAGACCCCACCACCACCTTGCACTCTGTCTTCTTAGAGAAATGTAGCTTTCTCAGAGTCTGTTCACTTACGAACATTATTTTTGTCCTCCGTATGAAATAATGGGGGCTCTAGGAAACAGGTGCTGTGGCGTGATGGACTGACTTATGGTGGGGAAACCTGGATGTCTGGGATAAGGGGGATATTTTCAGGGCATTCCTATCTATCTCTCCCCAAGACTCGGTTTCTTGTCCGTGTTCTAATGCAGGGCTCCCCTTCTCACAGCCAGTAGCATCATGTTGGGGAAAGGAGCCTTTGCTTTATCCTAGAAAAGGGTTACTATGGAAACAGTCTTGGCTCGAGCTTAGAGAGCATCCAGCTCTTTGTTAGACCGGGGGCCTGCCTTTGGCTATCTCCTCCCCAGCTGCCTGAGGTCTGACTATGTAGGGACCAGTGGCTGGGGGGGTGGGGTGGGAAGGGGGCGGGCGTCATTCTGGCTGTACTTTTCCCCCAGCTCCTCCCCAAAGTGCTGTTTGCATCACCAACTTGTGAAGCTCTGGAGGACAGGCAGTGTAGCCGGAAGATCAGGCCCCAGGGCACTCGACCTAGGGGCATATTCCCAACTCACGTGGCTTTAGGGCCGGGACTCCTCCCATTTCCATTCCCCTGGCCCTGGCTTTTCCTGCGCTCTTCTCTGTGGTGATAAGCAGGCTGGGCGCCGCCACTCGCTAGCGCCCACGAGGACAGGATGTGGGCCCGGCGGGTGCGCGTCGCAGTCCTCAGCGTGGCCACAGGTAGACATCCTCGGGTCCCTTCTCGGGCCCCACAATCCAGTACGGGACAGCTGCGCACGGCGGACTGAGAGGGGCAGCAGTATTTCTGCTGACCCAGGACTTTAACCTGCAGCCTGCCCGGAGCCACCGGGAAGGTACGCAAGGACTCTCGGAAATGAGCTCGACCTTCAACAGCAGGTGGTCAGGCTCAGGGGGCGAGTGCTGGTCCCTCGCGTGGCCACCCGCCTTTGACTGGCACAGCTAGGACGGTCTCC
The DNA here is from genome assembly GCF_950005125.1 of Chionomys nivalis. NCBI lineage: Eukaryota > Metazoa > Chordata > Mammalia > Rodentia > Cricetidae > Chionomys > Chionomys nivalis. Next base: position 59,859,937 of record NC_080086.1, on the reverse strand, counting down.
AAGGCCAGCGCCGCCGAAGGTGCGGGACGCCGCCAGGGGGCGCTGCGAGTATCGCTGTCCCTTCAGTGAGCGCGGCCGCAGAACGCACAGGTGCTGGGGTGTTCAGCGCTGGTTCGCAGAGAGCTGAATCCCAGGCCCTAAAACTTTCCACCCGGAGGTCACACGCTCTGCTGACAGCAGATCTCGGCTCCAGAACACAAGGCTGGCACGCCCTGGGTTTCAGTACATTGCAGGATGCGGACCCTACAGCCCACTGCCCCGCCCAGCAAGGGTTCCGATCTCTCGGTTCTGCTCTTTCCCAGCTGTGAGACTTAAGCAAGTTTGTGCCTGGTTTCCTGCCTTGTGAGACGAGTTTGGTACGAGTAGAGATCGCACAGGGTTGCAACGGGGAAACCTAGAGCACTCCCAGATACATGTTCCCGACCATCACAGCGCAGTTGACTGGTGGGTCTGGCGATTTGGTGCACAGAAAAACAGGTCGCTGAGCAAGTGGCACCGTGTCCTGGCAGGTGCTTACGAGACCCGAAAGACATTTGGATCAAACTTTTCTCCTTGTGGGAAGACAAGACCAACGAAAAGATCCACTAGGTTGATTTGGGAGGCAAATTCAGTACTAGGCCATTCTCTTTGTCCGAGAAAAGACAGTCATCCTTTGTGTACCTGGTTGTCCCCCTGCTCCATCCAGTCCATGTCCCTTTGTAAGCTGCCTACCCGAGTGCAGGCATGGTGGGTAGCATCCCTCAGCAAGCGTGTGCTAGTGAACTGTGCCTTCAGAGTAAGGACTGCAGGGCGGGATGCGGGGCTTGCGCCCGTTGCCTGACACACTATGTATGAAAGAGGGCCTGCAGCTGAACGAGCTCAGGTTTGCGGTCCAGAGGCATGTAGGAGGAAGAGAGCCCAGCTGGAGTCCACTGTGAGGTACCTACACCAGGTTCATTTCTGCACATGGAAAACCGATACATCCACATCATGGTCTTAAATGGTGACAACTATGAAGATGAACAATGGGTATGGCTGGGGGACCCTGTTAGAAAGAAATAAAAGGTCAGGGAAGACTGTCCTAGACAGATCTGCTAGGACAAAGGATGGGAAGTGGTTTGCCTATGGGGAGTCAGTAGTAACTGAGGACTCCAGGGCAGGGCTGTGCTCCCGTGCACACTTGTCTTCTGACCACGGCAGGCACACCCAGCAACACTTTTGCAAACCCTCAGCTTTCACAACTGGAAGCTGGGTCAACCCTTTTTGATCACACGGGGGCAGCAGAAGACGCAGAAGTGAGAAGGTACAGGTGGCAGCCCAGAGGGACTCTTCCAAAAGCCAGGCTGAACACCGCAGGGCACCCTCTGTACTCAATGCTGCGCCTCTACTTCCTTCCCCCTGAGGGGCATCTCTCCGAACCTCAATGCCTCCACCTGGGAAATGGGAGCAATCGGACCTCATCTTAGGGAACAGAGTATTGCGTGCTTAGTAACAGCGCTTTCACAAATTTGCTTTGTGACTGTGGACAATTCGTCTGGCCTGAGTCTTTTCCTCAAGTGAAAAACCCGGATGAGGATGGACCTATAGTGTGGGATTTGGGGGCGAGATCAATGCTACCAATGCACAGTGCCCACTAGGTACCCAGCATGTAGGCTGTAGCTCTTGACAGTTACAATAGTGAAGTCATTTGTGACTTGGGACTGAGAGCAGAAGTGACCCACGTTCAGATGTTCATGCCGAAAGCTTGCCAGGAAGGATGATTTATTCATCGGGTTCTCATTAGCACAGGTGGTCAAGACCCTCCAGGACTGCCCATTTGACAGAGGGGACACTGGGGACCAGAGAGGGCGCCAGCTCCAGGCCTGGGAGTCCCATCTGATTCCTGTAAGTAGATCATCCTGCCCAGTTGTAGGACCTTCCCGTGGTGGAAGGTTCTCAGGCTGTCCCTTTTCGATACTGAAGTCTCCGTGCCAGGCTGTGAGAGGAGAGAGAGCTCTGAGTACCAGACCCTTGAAGGGACATCCTCCTGAGAGCTATGAGAACTTCTCATGGAAGCCAGTTCTTTCAAGGTCCAGGACACTGATGTTTGTGGTGGGCGTGGGGGTGGATTCCAGAGGGTAGCAGCCCTGGGGCAGGGGGAGGGGAGGTGTGGTGAGAGAGGGGTGCTCAACCTTTCCCCTGGGAGTGAACCTCAGCTGTACTTTTTGCGGAAGCTTGTTCCCCTCTCTCCTCCAGCCCTTGAGCAATGCCCACAGCGGGATCAATGTAATAGCCCCGAGCCTTGGACACCCCCTACGTCTCCAGGGTTATTTTCCTTGTGGTGAAGGTGGTATTTACAGTGAAAACAGCCATTGAAGCAAATCGCAAAAATAATGTCAGTTTCCACTTTTGACAAAAATGGGAAGGCAGGTGGCTTCTTGTCTGCGATAAGCGCATCTGCTTCTGCAGTAATTACTATCTGAGATAATTATGAAAAAGAATTTAAATACTCAGGGCATGTGCGGGGCCAGGACAGCGTTCTTTCTCCTTAGTCCTAATCTCTCCTGCAAGTCGGAGTCTTGTCCCAACCGGGACAGTGCTGGGAGGGCCGAGAGGCAGGGGTGGGGTGGGGGACGAGCCAGCCTGGGCAGTTGCCCCTCTTCTGGCTTTCCTATGCCTCGGGGCCCTTATCTGTAAGCTAGGTTGACCACACAGGAGCCTGGTGAGGAAATAGAGCAGGTGAGGGTGAGGAGCCTGGAACACTGCATGGGCATAGCCAGGTTTCAGCGATTGGCTCCTTCTTTCCTTTGGGGAGCAAGGGAGCCTCTGAAACCCTCCCTTAAACTTTGGCACCCCCAAAATTGAGGTGGAGCTCACTCTCAGGATACAGAAGTCACAGCAGCAGGTGCCCAGAGCCTAGAGGAGAGCAGTCCAGCCTTATGGAATCCTGGTCTTGGTCCGGGATGGTGATAGGATCAGGCTAGAGTTGAACCAAGAACCCAGGGCAAGAAGCTGAGTCCAATCTGGAGTACGGGCCAGCTTCCTTGTGCCAGCTCAGCAGCACTGGGTGGACCAGAGTAGGTAACCCTTGCCCCTAAAGGGTCGGAGCAGCATCTGGGTGACCATGCGACAAGAAGAGGACATCCTGACAACTTTTGTTCTGAGGCTGTATTGAAAGGTGAATCAGGAGCCAGGGGTGCCCAGTTTTGGTGGGTCTGTGTCAGTAGCTTAGCCAGTAAGACATAAAGGACAAGGGGGGGGCAGAGCTTTGTTCAGACTGACCATTCCTTTGGCTGAACCTGGGCCTCGTGATGGCCACAGGGCCATAATGGGCAAGAAGGAGGAGGGGGCTAGCCAAGGAATCAGGGAACAGGGCCTTGTGACTCAACAGAACAGGACAAGACAGGTGCTCCAGTTTTGCCTGGCTCTGCCCTGAGTCACTGTCTGGCTGCACACAAGACAACATCTAACTTGGATCTCTTGGAACCCTCCATGCAGTGGAGAGCTGGGCTGCGAAAGGGAGTCCCAATGGCTTAAACAAGACAGGAATGCTATCTTTCTCATATTAAAACTTTCCAGTACGGGCTGGGCAGAGGGAACCGGCTTCCTTCTAGCTGCTGGTTCTACCAAACCAAGGAGGATGCCCAATACGGCCGCCAGGTTTCCAGTCCCTCATGTTCTACATTAGCAGGTCAAAGGAGGACAAAAGGAAAAGGAGCCAAGTGGAGGTATCAGTTATATCCCTAGAAAGGCTCCTGGAAGCTGGCGGGGTGCTTTTGCTTACATCCGAGTGTTTGGAGGATTGATCACAGGTCACTCCTTGATGTAAGATTGAAGGTCCATTGCCACCTGAAGTGGAGGACAGGGCTGGAGCCTGCATGTGACTCTGCCAGAATGCAACCTCAGGCCTTTCTGTGTAGACTGGGGTGGGAGGAATGGACTGGTACAAGCCGCCATATTCTAGGTTCCCCCAAACAGCAAACAAGCTATACAGACTGAGGAGCAAGGCACCACGCAGCACTGGGATCCCCCTTTTGGGGATGGAAGTCCCCTCGATGGTAGCCTCCCTGGCTATGGGATGCTCCTTCTGTTTCTCGTGGAATCCACTGATCTTCAGCTTGCCTGGGGCGCAGGAGGGGCACCCAGGAATGCCTGAACTGTGGATGGAGCCTTGCTCTATGAAGACTCTAGAGGGCAGGCTCTACCTGGAACCTGGGCTGTAGGGAAGCAGCTGCCATGGGGCCAGCCAGCTGGGGTGAGTGGGAAGGGGCAGTTGTTTACATGGGAGCTCAGCTCTCATTCTAAGGTCCATGTTCTGTGCAAGATTCTAGTGTGTGCTCTGAGCACATCACTAAGCGGGAAGTGAAGTAGGGTGATTGCAGAGGTTGCCAGTGACTCACTGGCCAGGGGCTTTCTGGGAAGGCACAGCCTGAGCAGAGACCTGTGAGAGGAAAGGAGGGCAATCAAGTCTTGGATCAAGGGGTTCCAGAGCACAGCTTGTGCAAAGGCCCTGAGGCAGCCTTGCCTGGTGTGTCAAAGTTGGAGGCAGGGAAGAGAAGGTGGAACACGCTGACAGAAGGAGGAGGTGGTAGGACCTGAGACCATGGAACACCATGGACCTCCAAGTCACGCATCTCTCTCCCGAGGCCCAGTGGCTTCCCTGCAGCCACAGTTCCTACTCAGGCCTCTTCTTCTCCCAGCTGATTCCATTCTTGCCTCAAAGACTACCAACCCCTTCCCCACATTGGCCTAGATTGTGGTACAGTCCTGCAGTACAGGCATCCAGAAAGACAGTGTAGACACCAGCTCTATAGCCTAGACACAGCCCCCATAATGTAGGTGCTCAGTACTGCAGTGTAGACTCAAACACTGGAGCGTAAATGCCAAGCCTTGGAGTGAAGACACCACACCCTGCAATGCAGATGCCGCGCTTCTGTCCCTGAGCAGAGGTAGAGATAGAGTTAAGGATACTCGTGGCTTTGTGGTTCTGTAGCTGGGAGGGGGTCTGGCGCTGGTGGGTGCCCATTGCTCTGGTCACGTGGCTCTGGAGTTGTCCCCCAATACTCTTCTCTGTTGATACAGTACCCATACTCTTGAGGATGGGGCCACATTGCCTTGGGTTGAACAGAGCGAGGGGCAGGTGTGGGGTCTGCCGGGATGCTGACAACAACGAAGGGAACAGTGCCCTTGTGTGCCAGGCCTCATGCCTGGTTTCACCCTGAGCAGCATCCCTCCAGGTTCCCAGCAATAGGATCCCCGGTTGAAACTGAGGCTCAGGAAATGGAGCCTTAAAGCTTGGATCCAGAAGGACAAATTGGGACCTACAGGACATACGGCAAGATGACATCCCAGTGTATTCAGTCACGGCGTCCTGTCTCTCGGGTCCTGCCAACTGTCAGGCCATGTGTAGAGAAGTTCCCACCTCGTGGTGAAGCTAGACACAGAGCAGAAAGACAACATACCTCACACACAGCCCCTCTGTGGCACAGCCAGGCTCTAACATGCCACTGCCTACTCACACGGAGACAGTCTAGGCGGAGCTGGGAAGAAGGCTGCCTCCTATACCTAACTAAGTACAAGGTGGGAAAACTGAGGAAGCTATGTGTGGTAGTTGGAAGCTGTCAATAGTGGGAACAGCTCAAAGTCTATACTGAAGGCATTCTTGGAGCTGTGGGGTACCCCCTAGAAATCCAAAGAGGTGATCACTCACCCAGGTTCACACATCCTGAAGACAAGCCCAACGGGCCTCCTCCCTGACATGCTGGGGTATGAAGAGGAGGCTGCCAAGGAGAAGGAAGGAGAGAGGCTCTGTCTTCCAGGCAGACTCCTCATGGCTGGCAATCACGTCATCGGCTGGGACACCACCACCCCCGGAGTCACCGTCCTGTCCTTCATGACCTCATCTCTTGGCTGGGCCCCAGCACAGTGCCTACTGCCTGGAATCAATACCTCTTGGCAGCAACCGAAGTCCCCTTGTCTTCCTGCCCCACATCCCAGCATATCGACCCACAGTCCAGCTCCTGCTCAGCTAGGAGCCCATGGGAAGTCAGCAGACCCACTGTCCTTACCTACTGCCCTGAGCCCTTCTGGTGGAGGATGGAGCCTCCACTCAAATCCGGCCGCTTTTCCCTTCTCTCCAAGCCACGCAGCTTGGTTCTTTGCACCTGGACTTTCCAGGTCTTTCAGGCAACCCAGCCTTAGTGTCACCATCCTGCCCCCAGCTCTTCCTTACCCTACCAGTGGTCATCATGGCATGATACCGTTGGGAATGGAGTGAGGAGGAAGATCAGACTGGGTATCGGCTGACAGTCAGCTGTGGTCTCTCCTGCAGAGCGAGCAGGAAGGCTCCCTCCACTATGGCTGTTTGCAGCCAGGGCTGGTTCCTGGAAAAGAAAATTGGGCTGACCGTGGACTTGGAAGCAGCTCAGAAGGGACCCAAGGGTGGACACTGCGACTCTCTTAATCAACAGAGCACATGACAGACTCACATCCCTCTCTGAACCTCAGTTTCCCCAGCTGTACAGTGGGAAAAACTTTCAAGAGTGTGTGTGGTAAAGGATGGAGGCATGGGTCCAGTGCACAGGAGAGACTGGGGTCCTGTCTTCTGAGCCCATTGAGCCCATTGGTGACTTCATTTTGTCCTCATGATGATTGCACGACTGGGAGAGAGAACTTTTCCTTTCCCATTTACATCTAGGCAAGCTACTCTCCTGAGAGGCCGCAGAACTCATGGGTTAGCTCGGAAAGTCCTCGTGTGAAACCTGCTGTGCTCTGACTAGGAACTCGGGTGTGTGATGGCTGTAATTAGTCTTCTCTTTGTGTTCCGAGACAGCCTGGGGCAAGCCCATCTCCAGAGACCTCACTCTTACTCATAAGGCACAATACACACTTGCTTCTCTCCATCTGTCAATGGTTCACTGGGGTGGAGGGTTGGGGCATAGAGCTGAGTCCCTGGAAACTTCTGGTCGGTGGGAGACTGAAGCCCAGGATGAGGAGAGAAGTAGAGGCTGGTAAGGAACTGAGGCTGAGTCACTGAGCTGTCCCCCTCCCAGGGAAGATGAACCTCTTCTGTGCTCAAGGCTGGGAGAAGACAGCTTGTCTAAGATGGGCATGATCTGAAGCCATGGAATGGCCTTGTCATGCTGGCAGGAAACCTATGAAGAGAAAGAAATGGAAATAATGTTGGTTTTGACACTGCAAGGGGCACATGGCAAGCGGGGGAAGATTGACTCAGTGCTGTGTGCTCAGTAGCCCAGAGAAGAAAATGCCCTCAGGTTTTATTACTAAAGCACAGAGCTCACTGGGAGGGAGGGTTGACTACTTCCACCCTTGAATCTCTAGATACCCTAAATGCTGCAGCTACACTCTAGAGACAAGACAGGTGCAGTCTGAGGTTGTTTTTAGAGGGGGCAGCTGAGCAAGAGATACCCCTTAATGAAGAGCACTGGGAAGGAGGAGCATTGGGAGGGAAGAGCACTGAGGGGAAGGAGCACTGGAAGGTAAGAGCGCTGGGAGGGAGGAGCATTGGGAGGGAGGAGCACTGAGAGGAAGGAGCACTGAAAGGGAAGAGTGCTGGGAGGGAGGAGCGCTGGGAGGGAGGAGCACTGAGAGGAAGGAGCACTGAAAGGGAAGAGTGCTGGGAGGGAGGAGCGCTGGGAGGGAGGAGCGCTGGGAGGGAGGAGCACTGAGAGGAAGGAGCACTGGAAGGGAAGAGCGCTGGGAGGGAGGAGCATTGGGAGAGAGGAGCACTGGGAGGGAGGATCATTGAGAGGGAGGAGCATTGGTAAGGAGAACCATTGGGAGGGAGGATCATTGGGAAGAATTGGGCTACTTGGCTTCAGAGGCCAAGCATTTGTAGGGCTGCTGCAATATGGTTGTGACTGGGAGAGGCAGGCAAGCCTGTGGCTGGGATTCTCTCTGCATATGGTCTGACTGGAGGAGGGAGTAGCTCTGGCTGAGTAGGGCTTTTCCCCAGTCCTAGTCTCTGGAAGAGAAATGGGCTACTTTGGAAGACACATTTTCCATCGATACGGCCATGTACCCACTAATGGATTCATCTTCTATCTCTCCACCCATCACTCCTACCTCCCCATGCTCCTATATCCACTCATTCACCCACCTATCTACCTGTGCATGTATCTACTGGTGAATCCACCCATGCATTCATATGATCTCCCAGCCACCCATTTACTTGTAACATACCCACCCACCCCACCCATGCATTCATGCATGCACCCAATACCTCTATCCACCTGGGCATGCATGCCATGCATCCATACCCCACCCATCTGTGCACACATGCATGCATGTATCCAGATGTTTAGTAGAAAGTTGGGGACTGTTATAGAAGCAGGACAATTGCTATTGTAAGAAGGACCCACCAAGTGGGAGCTTGCACGGACAATAAGCGTCCACCCAGGGGGATGAAAAGCAAGGTGGACATACTGCTGGTCAAGACAGGAGTGAAGTGTAAGACGGGGCGACTTTGGTGAGTGTGGGAAAGGAAAGGGCAGGGCATTCCCCAACTTCAGGCTGTTTTTGGCAGACTCCAATCCCAAGCCTCACGAGCTACCTAGAGCAGCTATGCATGAGGTCAAATGGTTCGCCATCCAGCTGGCACTGGTGGTAACACAGCCAGAAGGAGGCTTGAGGTAGTGCGCAGCATGTTCTTGTAAGAGGATGGAAAGGGAACAGGTGAGTGGGGCTGGTCCACCCTGATCCCTCAAAGGAGGTGAATGCCCCCGGCCTCAGGTGTCAGGTGCATGTATGTGCTAGCATGTCACAAGTCCTGAGCCTCTAATGGATTTGACGAACACCTACTTTGCCTCCCTCCCCCCTTCCTTCTCTTCACTTTCTCTTCCCCTCCCTCTTCCTCCCTCCTCTCCCCTTTCTTCCATCCCTTCCTTCTCGCCTTCCTCCCTCCCTCCCTCCCTCCCTTTTATTTATTTATTTATTTATTTTTATTTATTTATTTATTTTGGCAGGGTCTCACTTTGTAACTCAGTCAGGCCTAGAAGTCCAATCCCCCTGGCTCAGCCTCCTGATGCTGGGATCATGAAGTTCACCATTGCCTCCCACTTTGTCTTCTGAGGGAAGATCACTGTTTAGGTGAGGGGAAGACAAGAAGATTGTCACTTCATGCTTCAGGGCACATGTGACCAACATGGTCAGTTAGAGAAGAGCCTGCCTTGGCTGGGCCTAGTGACTGGGTACTTGGGACAATCACGTGACTAAGACAGACCAGTGAGGGCCCTCCTGAGAGTGTTACACCCGGTGGCCATCTTGCTTTCCATGGGTGGAAGAGAAGTCTGGGGCGACTTGGAGGCAGCACTAGCAAAAGACACAGCTCCTGTGAGAGTGCCAGTGCCTTCACACCTCCCTTCTTCAAGTTAGAGCCCTTTGTGTCCAAACAGTCCTGTGGGGAAATCAAGGCCCAGGGTCACCTTGTGATTGGCTCAAATCTCTTGCACGACATGGTCAATGTTCACAGCCTAGAGCGGCAGCCTGAGCGCAGACAGACTGCCACCATCCCTCAGTGTTTGCAAGGCTTCAATGTAGCCAAGTGCCTCAGTCTACCTCCCAACCCTGGAATTCCCCTTCTGGGGCTCCCTACACCCAGTCTGACCTCAAGTTCAGAGGTTCCTAGGGCCCCTGGTCACCTGGCATCAGTGGACCAGGAAGCAGTACACAGGAATCTGACCACTAAAAGAAGTGGGCCAGATACTGAGTTCTTGATTACAGCCCTGTGCAGTGGCGGGCACTGAGACCAAGGGCTTCTGGGAGGGGACTCAGTCGGGGCAGACTGCGGGGTAGTGGATAGTGTCCTGTCCTGTCAAGCCTCTGAGAAAGGAGGTGGTCTCCTGGAGCTGTCCAGCTGTTCCCTGGCCACCTTCCCTGGAAGAAGTCATTTGTGCTTTCACGAGAGGGTTCTGATCAGAGGGTGGCTTGAGGAGGGAACTAGTGCACTATTCCTTTGTGCTCTGAATGAAATTCCTCTTCCCTGCATGCCTTTCGGGGGAATAAAAACACAGAAACCGTGAACAAGGGGTAAGGAACCTGGGAGATGGATTGACCGTGATAATATCAAAGCCTTCATTTCTGAGCTCATTCCGGAGCTGTCAGGGGTCTGGAGGACTTGCCGTAAGCCATAAATAACCCATTTTAATAACGGGGACTTTGATTCCTCTCTGGGGGCTGAAACACTTCTTGGGATTCGGGTGGCAACTTGTCAGGGCGCCAGCACGGGGCTTCTTGGGCACTTATTAAGGGATTACATCTTCTGGGCATGTGCAGGTCTTCATGGTCCACTGGGAAAACCGCACCGACAATGCCATGACCCACAGAGACGGACTGTTAGTGGGAAACAAACCCCCTCCCGCCTCAAGTTCATTGTTTGCCAGTTTCGCCCTGAATTTGGTCGAAAGCTATTAATTATTTTCTTCATCTACCCAGCCTTCCAGCAGCGCTGTGAGTCATGGCTAAGTCCACGGTCAGTGGTGAGATTTCAGTGTCTCAGGAAACAGTGGCCCTGCCAGAGACACCTTTGGGCCCCACCAGGTTTCCTCTGAGATGTATCTCTGGATACCCAGGTTCTCATCTTGGTCCTGATCTGCTGTGTGGCCATGATTCCGTCCCTACTCTGAGAATGAACACGATAAGCACAGTGGCTCCATGGCTGTCTATTTTTCACACAAATAGAGATGACGACACCCTTACCATACAAGAGGCGCATAGCTCCTCCTGAGCCAATCAATATTTGTTGAGGCAACTGTGTGCCCGGTCTTGCTCTGGAAACTGAAGACCAAGCACAGATCAGATGGATACTCTCCGTGCGGCTTCCTGGGTCCTGCAGGGAACATGCCGCACGTTGACATCTGTGTTCCCTGCATCCCTGCCCAGTTCCTGCATCTCAGTACTGGGGCTTAGGTTTGGTCTGAGCTGCCACATGCCCAGGGAAACAATTACATTGCTCAGCCTTCCTTGCAGCTGTAAGCGACAGATCAGTGCTGCCCAGTGAGTTCTAAGCAGAAGTTGCTAGAAGGGCTTCTCTTGGGATCTTTTTGTTAAAAGCTTTGTTGTCATATTTGCTGTTCTTTCTAGGTAGGATGCGGAGGTAATGACTGGAACACTGCAGTTGTCTTAGAACATGGAACACCCGGAAGAAAGCAGAGTCAGGCGGAGTGGAGTCCATGACCCTGACCGTCTGCTGGAGCTACCCGAGCCCAGCTTTTGTAGATTCTGGCTTTTCATAGCGCGCGCGCGCGAGAGAGAAACTGCTCTCCTGTTTTTGAACCACTGCTTTCTGGGCATTCTGCTAGCCCCACAGACAATCACAGAGACAAATAAAAACCAGGGCACAAAACTAAGAAGAAATCTGACCCCGCAGAACATGAGCAGGTGCGTGCACATGTGCAGTCACACCTCACTGCTGGCACAGCTTTAAAAGTCTATATGCAGTTTGGGCTTTGATCACCATACTGTCCACAAATTATAAAAGGAGAGACACCAGAGCTGGTGTGATTGTCACTGTTACCAGAGACAGCCACGGGTGTTTCATGGCACTGATTTTTGACTGTCACAAGTGAGATTTTCTCCAGTTCTTGGAGTAGAGTGGGCTGTTGATGCCTGTTGGCTGATTGCTCCTGAAGTCTATGGTCCCCGGTCCTCTCTGGATAACCCACATTCACATGCAATTACTTTGCCCTTGTGCCTGGGTGTGCCTCACCCATGCCAGGGACACCTTATGTAGATCCTACAACCCATCCGGGTCTCCAAGGGTGCTGGAGGCCCACCTATCCCATGGCAGGATCCCCTTCTCCATCCATCTCCTCTGGAACACTCTATCAGTTCCTTCTCCTGGACTTGCCCTTCGAACACACTCAGCTGTCCTGCACCTGAAAGCAAAACTTAACCCCCCTTCTGTTTTCCCCACTCATGGACCGACTTCTCAAGAGCCAAGTCACACATTGCTGCCTCCACCTGGGCATCGTCCAGAGTTGGGATTCACTGTGAGACCCAGGACTGTCGGCAGTCCTTACAGCCCTCGGGGTATCATGCATGCATCCAATCTGTGGGCCCCCGTCACTTGCTTTAGGCTGCTGGACACATGTGCACCATGGGCCTCATGTCCACGCTGTGGGAAAAAAACATGGTAGAGTGAAGGAAAGTAGCCGAGAAGACCTCACCGACAGGCTTGAGGAATGAGGTGGGGAACTTGGGGACTCTTGAAGGGAATGCATTCCCAACAATGGGGACAGCAGGTGCAAAGGCACGCAGGTGGGCTTGGCATGGGAAGGCCAAATGGCTGAGACTCAGCAGGGAGGGGGGTTGGTTGGAGAGGTGGCAGTGGTGAGGTGCTCACATATCTTCAGGGCATCAAAGGCAGCTGGGAAGTTTGGCGTCTTACTCAGAGAACGATGAGGCATGGCGGGGGTTATCTGAGGTTTCTCTGGCACTTAGAACAAGGACGGCAGGAATGGGGGGTGTCACTGGGAGGATGTAGAGTGTTGAGACAATGGCTGTTCTCTGCCCCATCAGTCCTCTTTGGACTGTTCATTTTCCTCTGCGGCTTCTCAGCTCTTTGCTCTCCTCTCTTCCCCTCAGCTGGCCCAGAGGCTGCCCTCTTCATCCTCCTTGGCCTCTCCACCTCCAGTCTCTCTTGCTAACCTGTCTCCCATTCAAATTTACCCTCCAGCACAGACATTCCTCAATGTTCAGAATCCATACTGAGTGGGTGGCTCCTTCTTCACCCCTTCACACCCACAGCCTGGCCTGCATCTGTCCTCCCGTGCCAGGGTACAGTGCTACCCTTGCCCCCGTTATCGGCACACTGGTAAGAAACTTGGGGGGCATTTCTGTGTCCCACCCATCCGGTGAATGCTGGTGTGTACTTGAATGTGTTATTTGGAATCTGTGGGAGCCCACGCACCAAGGGCATTGACTTTTATCTAACAGAATCAGGAAGTGAATGGGATATGAGGGCTTGGGGGTTCAACAAAGACACCAGGGACCCAGTATTTCCCATCCTCCGGTGGAGTTTCCTCAGCATGTTTACTGTTCCTTTTTAGGGTTGATTCTTGGTCTCAAAAAGATTTCCAAGCAGCAACCACCACATAGACTCAAACTAGGAAGTGCAAGAATGGGGTACAAAGGGGTTTTCTCAGTACTCTTCTGTTATCTGGGTAGACACCTGTTCCCAGAAGCCTCCAGCACAATCCCTCACGGTCACTCCTTAGCCAGCGACAGACAGATGATCACGAGAGGAACATCACGATTTGTGTGTGCCTAGTGTCAGGCACCCCCGGGACTATGTGCTGAAGAACAAGAGTCCTGATAGCAGAGAGAAGCATGGCTGTTGCACGGACACCAGCCAGATGGATTACTAGGGTGATGTCTCCAGGAACATCCTCTCACTAGGAGGGCTAAAGCTTGATCCTGGACCACACTCTAGTCACCACGGGCCCGGGGATCAGCATTTCACAGCCACCATCCTGAGTGCTCAACCTCCATCAGAAGGTAGGAGTATCGTTCCATTTACTGAGTGAGAAATAGGTTCAGAGCGGAGATGGAGAGGGATGACCCTACAGGGGGTTCCCCTGCGTTTCTGCAAAGTAGCCACTGAACAGGCTAGGGGGTGCCCCAAAGACTGGCTTTTAATTTAAATTCCTTCCTGGCTATCGACAGCTGAGATTGGTCCCAGGTTGCAGGGTGCAAGCAGTGGACAGCAGATAGATAGATGGTTTAAAAATGTCTGAAGCTGAGTTTGCCACTTCCCGGCCTGGGTGAGGGGCCCTGATTAAGAATGTACCACCAGAAACACAATTACTGCCGTGGGAGGGGCCTGGCAGGGCAGGGCGACTACTCACCTGCCCATCATTTCTTGGAAATCACTCGGCTGAGAATGAGGAACAATGCCCTAGAGATTTGGCCTGCCCACGAGACCCATGCCACCGAGTCCCTTCTAGGGTTCACTGGAATCTGGGCACTGGGGTGTCTAGAGACACTGTCCAGGCAGTAGCCCCATTCAGACATGAACACTAGACACTGGTCATGCTGGTGACCCGCTCCCCACCGTTCCTCCATCTTTGGTACACCATTGCCACACACAGACTCATGCTCTCACGCCCTGATACCAACTGAGTCTCACAAAAATCCCATCACACAGCTCCTGCACACACACGGCGCCCACACTTTCCCCCGCAACTTTCATTTCATCTCCTGTTCTCTGTGTCCTGTTAGTATGTGTGCACACGAGAAGGCAGGGGCACATGCAATATATATGTGCACGTATGTGGAGGCCAGAGGTTGATGTCCTGTGTCTTTTATCGATTTCTGCTTTCCTATTTTGTTAAGAAAAGTCTGTCGCTAAACTCAGAGCTCCCCAGTGGGCTAGACTGGAAGAGAGTAGGAAGATTTGAAGATCTGCCTTCCCCGGCACCCATCCTAGAGCTGGGATCTCAGGTGTGCACTCCTGTGGTGGGTGCTGGGAATCTGAACTCAGGTCCTCCTGAGTGCACAGCAAGTACTTTGAGCACCTCCCCATCTCTCATGCTCTCTCACTTGGAAGTTCCTGAACATTTCCTTCCGGTCACATACCTATGCTCCCCCAACACCTTGAGCCATCAGTCTCTGCACGCCCACACACTGACCTCCATCCATCTCTGTGTGCACCCACAGACGCTCCCTTCCTCCCTTTGCCTCAGCGGCTGCTCGCTTCTGTACGAAGATCACAGGCAGCCATACTTCTCATCTCCCCTCATGTGCACACTCTGGTCTCAGACCTGCTTACTGCACCTATGTATAAAGTACGCGTGTGCATCCACACCTGCAAGCCCTCCACCTCCCTAGATAACTCTGAGACACAGAGAGCCCCCGAGACAATTGTTGCTCTCTCCCCATCTCTGCAGAAACATCTTAGGGTGGAGGCCTATGACCCAGAGGGAGAAGAGAAAGCCATGGAAAGCCCATGGCGAGCCCTTACACAGGATTAGCCGGGTGTAGGAGTGAACCCCCACAACACCAGTGGTATGGAAGCGAGTACTGACTTAACGCCTCAATAGAGAATGAAGGGGCCAGCAACCCATCCTGTAAAAGATGGGGTTGGAGGATGGGTCTGGTGGGACCTTTAGCCATGTGCTCTAGGGTCCTGGGCTAGCAGGGGATGGAGGGGCTGGGCAGGTCCAGGAAAGGGGCAGAAGGGGCAGGTGAGGGTGGGGCTGCCGGCCTAGAGGGTGAGGGCTGTCTCGCCGCAGCTGCCATAACTCAGTCGGGATGGACAGGTTCTTTTCTCCTACCTGATTTACTGCCTGCTTTGGAGCGGTGAGGCCCATTCTTTGAACTTCAAAAGGACAGGGAATGAGCTTATGCTGTGGTGGCAGCCCAGGGAGTTGGGGGCTGGCAGTGCACAGCCTGAGATGCCACTGGCCCTGGTCTCTGGCCACTGGTGGAGCCTCGGAGAGGATCATAGAACATCGAGTCCCTTGGCACATTCTAGAGCTGAAGGCTATGGCATGGGGTCTATTCTAGTCTGGCAGCCCAGTCATCTCCATGCAGGAATGGGGGAACGCCTCTTACTCTTTTAGGGACATTCATTTATTCACATCCGTTATCCCTCATTGTCTCCACGAGGGAACCTTTCTCATTTAAGTTCTTCCCCATTTTGCAGATGGATACATTGAGACATTAGTGGGTCCCAGTCACCCAGAGAGGCTGGGAGCCTCGGCCCTTGGTATCCCTTTGAAGCTGACCCACAGTCTGTGTACCTGGGCTAGGAGCCAAGACAGAATGCATTTGCTATTTTCATGTGTTTCTGCTGAGGGGCTCTGCCAGGGGTCAGTTTTCACGGGTCTCAGTTTCCTCATCTGTGGGGGGCTGCCTGCTCACCCTCTCAAACTGGAAGACTCCCGAGCCCCATGTAGCAGGCAGCCTTAGAGCCCAGTCAACCTGCAGATTTTCTTCTTGTATGTGGCTTTTCCTATTAAGGTCCCACTTTACACCTTCTGTTTTGCTTCTGGGCTGGCACCTGGAGCTTTGTGGCTACTGGGCAAACCCTCCATCACAGAGCCACACCCCAGTCCCTCTACCTTCTCTTGAAGAATCAGAAACCATGGTCATCCCAGCGTCTCCATCTGTAAATGGCAGACGGAAATGGGGAGTGGTTCTCTTGCGTAGATGGCATGTTCTGTGTCCCCTCCCCCCTGCCAGTGCCCTCCACCTGGCCCTGAGTTGCCTGGATTGTGACCCCTAATTCACCTGATGTAAACTGCATTGGAATCCTTCCTTACCTGCTGTGTGACCTTGGGCAAGTTATGTAGCTTCTCTGAGCCTCAGAGTGAATTGGAGAATGTGTGTGAAAGAGGGCTCAGCACAAGCCTTGGCGGACTGTCTGTGAGGCAGGGGCCTGGTTATCTACAGCTGAGCGTGGTGAGCTCAGGGACCCACCCTCATGCTTGTCAGATGGAGGCTGTAGATCGGGGGAGAGGGACTGGCAAGTCAGACTGAGGCAGGGAAAAGCTCTCATTTTGGCACTTTAAGCCTGGGGCAGGTGGTTATGGCATCTAGGGAGCTCCAGCAGGGAAGTGCCTGGCATGTAGCTGTTGCTTAGGGAGCCAGGAAGGGAAGGTTGGGCCCTAAGAGGACCTGCTGGGACCAGAAATAGGCGTGGTCTGGGAATGGCCCTTTCCAAAGGGAGACAAAGAGTAGCAGTCAGCCCACAGCTCATCTGGGAGGGGGCGGGGCGGCAAGAGGGATGGAGGGTAAGAAAACTGGGACCAAACCATGAACTCTGTCTCTGGAGCTACTTTGGCACTAAAGGACGTGACTGCTGTAATGGCCTTCCTTTTGGGTTGATAGATAGGCTGTCTTGAATGTGTTCCCGGGTTGGGGCAGTCCGGTGCTTGATGAGGTTGGATCTGGATTCGAATCTGTCTGCTGTCCGCTTGCCTTACATTGCCTGCTGTGTGAGAGCCCCCCCCCCCCCCCCCCGCTCTGGATTTGCGAAGACTAGGGGCCGGTCTAGAGCTCCACCCCTGCGTGGGCCAAGGAGTTTTCCTTCACTGCCACCCCACTTGGTTTCCACATCCCCAAAGCTCAGGGAGTCACACGCTCTAGAAGTTTCCTTTTAGCCACGGTGTGCCCTGGTTCATTGTCTTCAAAGGCAAAGGCGGTTCTCAGAAGACGGTGTGAGGGCAGTCACCTCAGCACCCCCACTGGAGGTGGGGAGCTGGAGGGCTTGAGTCTGGAACCGAGATCCTCTCTGTGTCTTTGAGGGTGGATGTGACTGCGGTTTCTAAGGGGTGGAAGGGGACCCTCCAGGGCTTTATAATGCTGTCGCTAGGCAGATGTGCACAGACAGAATGTTCCTGGCCCCACAGAAAAGATGCCTCAGGCGGCCTGAATGTGTCTGACGCGGCAGCTGTGGTCCTGTTGGCTCACTTAGAGAGGAGCTGGTTGTACTAGAAGGTGGTCCGCAGGGGAGAATGTGCACTGTCTTTTAGGAATGATTTGGGGGTCATAAATTTTCGGTGGCATGGCAGTCCTCTGAGTTTTCATAACGCTGAAGCGTTCGGACTTGTCTTGGAGGGGAGGGCTTCACGCGGTAGTGGGTAGCGCACCGGCTCTAGAGAATTGTTATTGCAAGGGGGAATTTTTTTTCCCCCTTAAGGTGGAATCCTCAGATTTCATGCTCTGCTTTAACTTGTTTTATTTCACCCAGAACACAAATAAAAATAGCCCACCAAGCTATATGGATAGAGTTAATAGAAGGGCCCTTTCTCGGGAAGAGCGGAATACTTGTTAGGAGTTTACTCTTGCTGGCCTTAGCCTGGACTCTTGGACCAGGTCCCTGTCCCTATTGGTCCCTGTCCAAGGATTGGAAGGGCAGTCAGTACCTTCCGGTTGGATGCCTGTGATGGCACCCCCGAAATTTAGACGTTTCCCAGACTGGGAAGGATGTAACCTCCAGGGCTCCCCAGCTGAGCTTTCTGGGGCTCGCATGTCATGAGTCTGCACTCAGAGCTCAGGGGGGAAGCTTATCTCCAGCGTCCAGAGCCCTCTCCAGTCAAGTGGGGACTCAAGTGTGAGCCGGATTGCTGAGAGGGGATGCTTCTCATAGTTGGTTCTGGGGTTGACTGAAGTCTCCTAGGCATCTTGGCAGCCCTGTTTCCATGCCGACCGGTCGCCTTGCCACTCACAAGCATTTCCCCTATTCACTAGCACAGCTCTCAAAGGGTGTCAAGGGAAACGCTCTCTTCTTCAAACTGGTTCATTTGCATCAATTTGCATATCCATTAAGTTTTCTGGATTCTCTCAGAATAGGCCTGCTGACACAGTGAGCGCCTTGTCTCTCAATCAACAGGACAGGATAAAAGGGGTCTGATCTGAGTCACATTGGTAGAGGTACAGGCTGTGCCGGGCAGCACAGCTGTGGCTGAGCAGAGCTCTTTGCAGGCTGGCCTGGCATGGCTCTGAGGATCCCCACATAGGGCTGGATATGTGGGGCTGGGCAGCCTGGGAGGGTGGGTTCCAAATCCGCCCCTCAGCCAGAATGTCCTTTGGATGCAAGGCTCTTAGGAGAGATTCCTTTGTTCTAAACCACTGTGGGCTCTACGTTATCTTACCTCTCCTGTGAGGGAGTGTGGTACTTCTCATCTACGGATGGGAGGCAGGCACTTATTCTGCAGCTGAGTAGGGAGGCCAGTGAGAAACGGACCCCTGAGCATGGCAGGGCTTGCATGCCTGGCCCGGAGACAGGGACAAAGTATGGAAGAGTGTGCCGTTTACTCAGGCTAATATGACACCACAGCACAGAGACCTATTCCTCAGAGATCCACAGGGCAGGAGTCGAAAACCAAGATGCCTTCCAAGATGGCATCTTCTGAGGTCGCTCCCTATGGCTGGCAGCTGCTGTCCTCCTCTCTCTTCAGACACCACCAGCATGAGGGGCTGTGCTAATGACCTTGCTTTAGTTTAGCTACTCCACAAAGTTCCTGTATCCAGATACAGTCTTAGCTGAGGTTTTGAGGGCTGCAATTTCACTGCCTATCACAGTATAACTTGTCTTAGCGTGTTGGTGGGAACACTAAGGAGAGAAGGGAGTGGAGGCTGAGCTGAGGACACTGTGGGTCTGGAGCCCTGAGTGGCAAGAGGATCTGGTCCTCTTTCCTCATGGGATAGACACATGGCACAGTTCCCACGGTTGGCAGCTTCCGGATGAGAAGGACATTTCAAACCACGGCCCTGCATCAAGTTAGGATGGAGCAGATCAGCGGTTTTGGGGACCGACAGCCTCATGATCTTTGTAGTGGTAACTGACTTGCATGTAGGTCCTTGTGAGCAGATCAGATTCAGGGGACTCCTAAGCTTTCCACTCCGGAAAGTGTCCCTGGCAGCAAGGGCTTAAGACCTGCCTGTTTGTCTGGGGTACAATGGGAGCCAGAAGTGGAAGTAAGGGTGAGTCGGGCTGGGGAGAAGGTTGATCCATGAAGGCACTCCTGAGCCAGTCAATGCTGTGTGGCGTGGGGGCTTGCACCTGCCAGGTCCCCTCAGAGAAGTGTGGTGGGTGCCTCCGGATTGTTCCTCAACAATAGAAGGTCCCCACTACTCCTGGGCCAAGTGCTCATGGGCTGAACGACCTTCCTAGTCCTTTCAGGTTTGCCCCTGTATCTTGTCAATGTGGCTCAGGTCTGCTGTGTCGTACCCAGGAAACAGCATTGGAGCAACATGTGAGATGTTCCAGGTTCTTCTCTTATAGAGATGGTTGTGACCACCATAGCCAGGGCAAGGATGAGAAATAGAAGACAAGAGGGTCCTGGGACACCTTCCAAGCGGTTAAGAAGTGTAGAAACAACCACCAGCTTCAGGGAATCCAGGTCCCGGCCAGTGTACCTGTCAGAGTCTCTTTCACACTTGGCCCTGGTCTGTGCCAGGCTGAACACACGGCCACGGGTCTGATGTGCTTGGTCCCAGGTGAGGTATGTTGGGAAGAGGCTGTGCCAGGCACAGGGCAGGAACTTGACATTTCTGCTGTGGCTGAAGAAATCTCAAAGATGGGCTAGAGGGCTGGAGGCTGGGTGTGCCTGGACTCTCATCTCCTGGATGGAGGTCTCAGGATAGAAACAGCAGGGGCTGAGGTTAGACCTAAACCTGAGATCTGAACTCCTCCCTGGAGAGAGGCAGGCCTCGGGCTCATGCGTGGTATGACATCTGGTCACATGACCATAGACAGCAGTGGTGGTGGTGGTGGTGGTGGTGGTGGTGGTGGTGGTGGTGGTGCTGATGCTGCTGCTGCTGCTGATGCTGCCGCCAGCTGCTCCTGAGTCTGTCCAGGAAAGGTGCCCTCCCGCACATTTGTGGCCTGACTCCACCTCTGGCTGGATGGTGTCAAGGTGACATAAACAAGAGGAACTGCGTGGAGGACGCCTTGGCCAATCTGCCTCCAACTGACAAGATTAAGAAACAGGCCTGTGTCGCGAGGAGTGTGAGGCTGTTTAGTACTGAAGTGACCTCTCCCTTGCTCACTCAGAAGTGAGGCTACCAAGAGCCCCTCTACAAGCTGTGCTGTGTGGTAGCACAGTGTGAGGGGAACTGAGAGCGGAGTCTTTGGAATGTTGTGGCCCGTGTTAGAGGTGGCAGCAGGTTTGGGAGAAGTGTTGCCCAAGAGAACTGGAGACAGAGCACAGGGCGCAGAGCCTGCAGCTCCAGGAAAGGCTGATGGAGAGCGAGCTGAGTGTCAGCCCCGTCGGGAAGAGCAGAGCTAGACAGGGTAACAGTTGGTCCGAAGAAGAAACAGAAAGAGCAGGGAAGGAATTCTTAGGGATGGAAAAGCCAGTCCCTTCTGGGCCTGGTATAGTAGAAAATGAAATTGAAGACTCTCAGTCTGCAGTGAGAGCAAGGCATCTTCCTTCATGATGTGGCCTTAGGACTATCATGAAGAAATTGAGAGGAAGAGGTAGGGAGGCAAAGAAGCAGGGAAGAAACACACAGGGCTTGACAGTCAAGGAAAGACCCGTAGGTACAATTGATGGTTTTGCAGAATAGACCAGAGGCAAATAGATGAGAAACTTAAGTGAGTCGTGAGTTGTATCAGAAAAGAAATGGTGATTCTGCTCTGAGGAGAATCTTTGAACAAAGCTTAAACTATCCTGTTGACCTTCAAGTATCCAGACAAGGAAGCCCATAGCACCCCAGGAGGGCAGCGTGCCCTACTCCATTGACCATGGCCATGGAAGAACAGATAAGAAAGAAACCTTAAGCACAGCCATGGATGCAGCTCCAAGGCACATGTAGAGACTGGGGGTAGCCTTTGCTATCAGGGTGGGAACCTCTGTGCACCCACGAGTTTGTCCTGTACTGTGAGCCACTTGCTGTTGGATGGCTGCCATTTCTCCTTTTCTTTAATGGGAGTTTCACTGAGCTCCATGACCCTGTCCCACTGTCATCTCCTGGTGTGTGTGTGTGTGTGTGTGTGTGTGTGATGTGTATAAAGGGCAACAAACACATAGCCTCTACAGCATAGGCATCAGACTATGCCATGGCTACATGGGACTTTGGGTTGTTCCTCTTGGAGAGAGGCTGGGTTTTGTTTTATCGGTGTCTGGATGGATGGCCCTTGTAGACATTTGGAGCCTGATGGGTGGACTGTGGAGAGACTAGTGTATGGTGATGTCTGTCACCATCTTTCTTTCTGGGCACTGCATAGATCATGGCCACAGGTTGTGGGCAGA
Organism: Chionomys nivalis; assembly: GCF_950005125.1. Taxonomy (NCBI): domain Eukaryota; kingdom Metazoa; phylum Chordata; class Mammalia; order Rodentia; family Cricetidae; genus Chionomys; species Chionomys nivalis. Next base: position 59,838,257 of record NC_080086.1, on the reverse strand, counting down.
GGGGTACCAACACCGGCTCCAGGCCTGGCTTCAGATCTCATATTCTCCTTTACATATTCTCCTGCTGGATGGTGACAAGCCTTGGTGGCCATGTGTGCAAGGTGAAAGTGTGAGAAATGGGTCTCCTAAACCACTGCATGTGCCTGGCCCCTTACACCCTTCACCAGGTGGTGACATGCATGAGAAAAAAATCCTTAGTTCCTTTAACCTTTAAATGTTTCTGATTGGTAATCCTTTTGCCCGAAAAAGCTTTGGCATGTAGTGGCACAGCATGGAAACTGAGCCACCATGCAATGCATGCATGACATTGCATATATAGGGATATGAAAATAGTTATGCTGTTCAAATATCTGCTGACAGTAAATCATACAGATATCTTAAATACTTCTTTGAGATACATGCAATTTTACCATCTATTAAAGAAAAAAGCGGTTTTGCATATTAAAGATTAAATCTTGGCTGAATGTTTTATACTGGAAAACTGGAGGGCATCTTTAGTGTCTACAGAGTTGGTCAATATTTTGATTTTATAATCATCAATGCTGAGAACCATTTCATATAAATATGTAACACAATACAGCAAAAATATGTTTAGGGTCATTTCATAAGTTGTTGGAAGGTCTGCCCTCATTCCAAGCCATAAAGTCATCTAAGAAAACTCAAGTTCTGAAATTCAAGCATTTTTAAAAGTAAAACATTGCATGATACAATCCAGACTTGTCTGTCAGCTACATACCGGGGAATGGTAGTAGGGAAATGGAGCCCTTGTTTCCGTAATTTGGCCATTATGCTTCAGTAAGAGCAGAAAACTGCATTGTGCAGAGAAGCCATGCTGTCCCTGGCTCCAGGCAGCACTGGGTGGGGCTGTATGGTGTAAGGATGCCCAGTGCATGTGTACATGTGTGCATGTGTGTGTGCTCAGAACCAAGGCTGTGGTGGCCAAGTGCAGTGCAGCCCAGAGAGCACTAGCGGGAGCACCTGGCTTCATTGAGTTTTTGATTTTTGAACTGGATTTTGGTAGTTTTATGTTGAGAAAGATTTTACTATTACCTTCTTTTTTTTCAGCACTAATGTTCAGCTACACAACCCCATGTGAGTTGAGGCCCATAGTTTACAAAGCTCTCCTGGGTGCTCTTTGCCATATCATCCAGGTCTCATGGATTGAAAGATTGTTAGCCTCCCGAGAAAAACCTGTGACTAATCCCATCACTCACAACACTGTCCTGAAGCCTTCTTTCAGGGCCTCTGTGCCAGCCGTGTCTGCTAACCTTTGGCCCTCTCACTTGGCCTCTTGTTTCCGTTTTTCATCACACTAGCTTTCTTTCTTGAACTATCCTATGCTGTCTTCTCCAATTCTGTTCCAATTCTGTTTGAAAATCTCTGCATTATCAGCCTCTTATCTGTTACTATAACAAAATACTTGAGCTTGGCTGCTTTAATAAAGAAAAGAGATTTATCAAGCTCATACTTTTGGAGGCTGATGTCCAAACAGCATGGTGCCAGCTCTTGAAAGGAGCCCTCACTGGTTCACACTACTGCACACAGATCTTGAGTGTGTGCGGGAACGAGCTGTCGTGTGATAGGCAGGCACGGGGAAGAGGCGTCAGCTACAGCACAGGCCAACCAGGGGTAAGCACCTGAGACTGGGGAGCAGCGGCATGATGTCCTCCAATGAGTCTGAATGATGTCTCTAACTGCTGAGTGGCTGAGACGAGAGGCAGGTAGAGCTTGGTGTGATTTGAGAAGATGAGATGCAGGAGAGCAGGGCAGTCTCCGAGGACTGGCCTGTGTGGCTACAGTGCCAGTGTGCCCAGACGAGAGGATTTGTGCAGACCCAGGAACAGTCTGAGCGTGAACGCTTCATGTAGCTGAGGGAGAAGCACACAGGCATCAGGATGGAGAGAGCTGGGGCAGGGATCTGCTTCACTGTCTGCCTTCCCTCCTTCCTCCATCATGTTTCTAGGGGCTCTGTGTGTTTGTTCCTGAGTAGGAAAGAGAGGCCATTTTCCCTTCTTAGGCTGTGTCCCTCCGAGGCCCTGCCCATCTCCTTGGTCCTGTCACACACGGTCTGGACTTGGCTACCATAATGTAGAGCCCTTCAAACACCGATGCTTAAACAAGATAGAACAAGTGATGGAGACTTGGGAGTTTTGACAGTTTTTCCTCTTTATGGTCCAATAAGGTGTTTTAGTACCAGAGGTGAGTCTGGAGTCTTCAGAACTCTCTGTGAGTTCAGGGTAACACCTCCAGGCTCACTCTCCCCTCATTTTCTCATTTTCAGGCAGTTGAAAATGGAGATGGGCAAGAGGGGAGAATGCCCATCCCCTCATGGACCCCAAGTGGCATTCATTTTTGGCTTCCTTCCCATTAACCCTCCCTGCCTCCCTGAGGCTCCTTAATTAGCTGCAAGGGAGGCTGGGAAATGTAGTTTCCTGGAGCTGGCCAGCCAGCAATGTCCCCAGATAATACTTCCTGTGGGATGAGGGGGTGTGTGAGGGTTTGTAGACAAGTTATGGTCTCTGTCTTGCAGCCTGACCTTGAAAGAAAGTGCTTCGGGGAAGGTTTTCATATGTCCAACTGACAGATAAAAATTCTGTTAATTTGAGATATTAAATAATAAAAACAGCAATAACAAAACCTTTTAAAAGTTTTTTGAACCTTCAATGTTATAGATTGTGTGCCCAGTGGAGGTTATTGGGTCTGTCTAATGGCTATGTCTCTACAATCCCAAAGGCAAGGTGGAATTGGTGCATGTGAATGTGCGTGCGTTTGTGCCTGCATGTGTGCTTGCGTATGCGTGTGTATGTATTCCATGACCATGCACCTCTCTGTGTATACTGTTCTGAACATACATTCTATGTATGTGCACAGGGCCTCACCTTATTGGCCTACTCGTTCATATTCAAATATGGGCCGAACCACCTACACTGGGTATGGATTGGCTCGGTATCTTGTCGGAGCTGGTGAGTGGGTAGACTCAGTACTTAGCTGTAATGGTCATTCCTAGGGAAAGCCTGAGACTCCTGGGCCGCCATCTGCCTGAGGGGCTTGCCTCAGCCCAGCTCCACCCACCTCAAGCATTCATTCAATCCTAGAACATGGAACCCCATAAACAAGAACCAGCATGTCCTTGTGGGAGGCCTACTGCGTGTTAGACCCAGTGCTCTGCCGTGATTACATTTTACCTCCTTTCAGCTCCATTTTGTGGATGAAGAAACTGAGGCAGAGGACAGTGCCCAAAGGTAGACAGCTAACGAGAAAGATTTGACTCCAATCCTGAGCCCCTGAAGGTTGTTCCCAGCTGCTGTGTTGACCGTTGCTTGCTCTTCTATAGCCTGTCTGGGGGAAGGGGTGTCAGGGCAGAGCTCCTTGGGGTCATAGATACCCTCCCTGTCTCTCTGGTCAGCCCTTTCTCTGCCCAGGTTGTTGCTCCTTCCTTTAGACTGTCTTTCCATTGCATTACTTGCCTTGCTCCTGGCCTTAGTCTGTGCCCTGGTGCAGGCCTGGCCCCTTGGGCCTGGCTTCCCTGTCTCTTCACACAGCTATGGCTTTCACTCCTTAGCATGTATCTCCATGTTTCTCACTGTGCTCCTGTGAAGCTAGGTTTCTCCTGGAGCTCCTGTAAAAGTAGGTTTCTCTTGGGGTTCCAGGACCCTTGAAGTCTGGTACCAATTGAAGCCTGGGCTGTGGATGTCCTAAGGCAAGCGAAATAGGCAGAGGGCAGACCTGGGGCAGCACTGAGCTTTCTAGCTGGGGAGACAAGCTAATGAGGCTATGGGTGCTGCTGCTGGGCTTGCCCAGAGTGCGGCCATCTGGAAATGGCTTAGGTGCCAGCTCTGCACTCCCTGGGAACCTTTCTGCCCACAGCTGCATCGGCCCCTCCCCTGCCTGCAGGAGAAGAGGAAAAGGCATGATCCTGAGGTGTGTTCTGGGGAATCTGTGGATAGAAGGGCTAGTCAGCATCTTGTCTATAACCAGGACGGGAAGGAAAGACGGAGTAGGCTGAGCCTCAGAGGCAGAGACTTCTGTCCTCTTACTGCTTCCAACTAGGTTCAGATTCTACAGTAAATAGGATCCTCACCTCCCAGTAGACAGCCCGTCAGGTTATGAGCCCATTCGTGGATTAGAGTTGTGATCCAATCCCCTCCCCAAATCTTCGCCTCTGAGCATTGTTGCTTGGGGGACCCATCCTTCAGCACTGGGGCTCACAGTAGACATCCTGGATCCAAGCAGTTACAACGTAAGGACCCCCTCTCTGTGAGCGTCTGTAGGAAGAGAGGCGTGTGGTCTCCAACAGAAGAGGGTGTGTGTTCTAGGTGAAACTGGAACCATGTGAGTGAGGCCTGGTGTGAGCAGAGCCAGGGACTGGGGTCGGGTGGGAAGACAGCAGGGAACATGCCAAGATGATGGGTCCTTTCCTGAGGACTCCCACCTCCTGCGGCTCTTATGTGAGTTTATACGGCTCTTCTCTCTCTGGGCTTTAGGGCTCACTGTAGTGCCCAAGGACTGAGACCAAAGGCGGTAGAGCTGTGGTTCCTTAGCTGGATGTGTAGTGTTCGACTCTGGCCTCTAAACTATGGGGCCTGGGTTCAAATCCAAACCACCATTTTAAATGCATACCACAGAGGCAAGCTGCTTCACTTGCCTCTGGATGTGCTCACCCGGAAAGCAGCATGGGTGGTGAAGCATGCGACCCCTCACTGGGCTGCTGCACAGGCAAAGTCGATAGGGAATATGCAGAGGTCTGTGGCTGTACAGGAGGAGGATGCAGTATGCTGACCATTCTTCCTAGGGGTAACTATGGCAAAACAGACTCCCAGAGGAGAGACAGCCTCAGGGGGTCTGCATATCACACACCAACTCTAGGCAGCTCCGTATCTTCAGGCCTAACTTTTGGTCCAGCCTTGAGCCCTGGGGTCTGAGAGGAGTGTCTGGCAATGGGCAGGTCTGACTTGGCTGGGCCCTGGGGACAGGCAGGACATTGTGCGTTGATGGGGGTGCCATGGGCCGAGTGAGCTGTCCCTGGCACCTGCTGGGAACAGACTGATGGTGGAGGGTGGAAAGTGGGCTGGGTGCCCAGGAATCCAGCCCACTGCCACAATCAGTGCCTCAGGGCAGCAGCCCCTGGTCGGCTGGTGGCTGCTTAGCCTCAGTCAGTCAGGCGCCACAGTTGAGACTTCTGCTGGAGGAATGGGCATCGCTCTAATTTATTTCACGCTTGTCTTAATTTCAAATTGATTTTTTCATTTAATTTTTCTTTGGATCTGAGCTATGATCACAGGGTTCAGAAATCAAAAGTTTAATAGGTGTGGGCAAAGCTGGCCTCCAGCTGGTGTCCCGCCACCTGGCTGCTCCCTGCAGCCGCGGCCACTTACCCTTCAAAGGCAACAAATAACAGCCTTATGTATGGGATATCTTTTTCCAGGCAAAGGCACTTTGTGGCAAACACACACCTCCCATAGCAGGCTTGTGCCACTTAACCTTGCTCTTGGCCAGCCTCTCTTTTAAGTGCCAGCGAGAGCAATATGTCACCACTTCCTTCGAAGCAAGACACCCAGGACATGGCGCGGCTGCTACTTCTTGCCTGCCCTGGTGTCTCTTGGTCCTGAGCGCAAGGCCTGCCTCTCCCCATTTGGGGATATCCTGGATGTTAGAAACAGCTAAGCATCCAGGGAAGCTGTGCTGGGAAAAGACCACAGGGACCGAGCAGCCTTGGAGAGGCACTCGCCTTCCTTCCTCACAGCCCAGCCTCCAGCACAGCTGGCCGTTGCACCACTAGATCCAAATCCCACCTCATCCAACCATCCCAGCATTTAAGGATCCCGGGTACTACGGCTGGAAAGAAGGAGAGCATATTAAAATTATCAGTCTAGCTGTGGCAGGTCCTGGATAAGACCTCGTTTCCCAGGCCCCTGTCTGTAGCCCTGGGGACAGTAGCGACAGCCTGTTTGAGAATGTACTCTTCTCTGACCTGGCTCAGTTTCTTCCCTTGCCCCACATTTTCATCTGTTTCGTGTAGCCTGTCTAGTTGATGGCATACAGTCGCTTTAAGTATTCCATTTTATTTCTGTGAGGACAAAGTAATGCCCCCTTTTCTTTTTCTGAGTATAACAAATTGGTCTTTTGTTTTCAGCTTCTGAATCTAAGAAGTTTGGGATATCACATCTCCATTCTCACTCATTTGAAGTGTTTTTCCAATTTCCTCTCTGCTTCGCTGCGTAGTAAGAAGTATTGTCTGATACCCACGCATCTGTGCCCTTCCCCAGCTTCCCTCACTGCAGTGGCATCGTACTCCACATTGTTCCTCTCTGTTCAAATGTCTTAGCTGGCCTCCTGGCTTGCCACACACAGCCTTTCATGGAGTGTCCCCTGCACATTCCGCCACTGCGTGGGGCTCTGGAGAGTTATGGGGTCTACTTAATTTACAGTCCTCTCCACCCTACTGCTTCCCTTTTGATCCCCTGCCTGGTTGCTGCAGACATTACTGAAAGCAGGATGTTGTAATTTATAGCTGTGTAGGCTCCATTGCCTGCTCTCATCTTCAAGTCTGCCAGTTTTTCTGCCGTGTAGTTGGGGCTCAGTTAGGTGTATACACGTTTATATTTTTTGTTATCATGCTGATGAATTTACACCTTACCTTTTGTTCTTAACCTCTACATATGATATTGTTTTTAATTTTTATATCTTTTTTTTTAAACTATGTGTATGTATGGTTTCTGTGTGCCCATGAATCCTGGAGCCCATGGAGGCCACAGGCACTGGATCTTCCTGGAGCTGGAGTCATGGGCAGAGGCAGTTGTGATGCTATGTGGGCTCATGGAATCAGATGCAGGATCTCGGGAAGAGCATCAGGTGCTCTTAACCGCTGAGTCATTTTACCGGTATCATTTTTATTTTTCATTTTTAAACCCTACGGTTAGGACTTGGATGTCAAATGTTCCCCACAGGCTCATGTGTTTGAATGCTTGGCACCCAGCTGGTGGTGCTGTTATGGGATATGGAGCCCCATGGAGGAAGGTCCTCACTGGAGGAAGTGAGAACAGGTCTTTAGGTTCCTGCCCTGCTTGGCTTCTGGCCCACGTCTCTCTCTCTGTTTCCTGATCTGCCACGGCTAATTTGATTGCTCCCTCCAGTTTGTAAGTCTTTTCTTCTTCACGTTATCTCACGGCCCAGGGTAGAGCCTGCAGTAGTCTATGGAAGAGCAGGCAAGCTCACTCTGCTCTTGCTCCTGATGCTGGAGGAAACACACGCAGGCTTTCTTTAAGATGGCAGCAGTGGGTTCGTCTCCATTCCCCTCTCTATGCCAAGGCCCAATCTACCTTCATCTACTCTGCTCAGGGCTTTTATCACACAGGATGTGATAAAAAGCCAGATTCTTTCCCTCCATTTATTCAGATCATCAAATCATTTTTGTCATCCTATTAAGTTGGCATGTTATGTTGAAACATGTTTTCATCCCTGTGAAGGAACCTATTGGATCATGGGTGATTCTCTGGATGAGCCATTGAGTTTGATCCATGAGTATTTTTTTTTTTAAAGAAATTTCTGTGTCTTTGTTCACCGGGGATATTGGTCTATAGTTGTATTGTTGTTGTTGTTGTTGAGTCCTCCAGTTAGGGTAATGGGGTTAACTGTCCTCGCAAAGGAGTCTTGAAAAGGCTTCCTCCCTTTCTATTCTACAGAATGCTCTGGAAAGCATCATGTTACTTCTTTAAGGGTTCGTTGAGGACCTGGATAACAGTTCCATCAGTAAAGCACTCTCTGAAAGTACAAGAGCCTCAGTTTGAATCCTGAGCACCCACATAAGAAATTGTAACCCCAGACATGGGGAGACGGAGACAGGCAAATCCCTGGAGTTTGTGGTTTAGCTGAATGGTGAGCTCCAGGCATAGTGAGAAATCCCGTCTCAAAAAGCAAGATGGGGAGTGAATGATGAAGACACTAAATGTTGACCTCTGACCTCCCCCCACACACACCAAGTTTGCTAAAATTCACCAGAGAAGCTATCTAGATATTGGCTTCTCTGCAATGGGAGACTTTATTATTGTTCAATCTCATTGTTATTCATCTGTTCAGGTTAAAAAAATATCTTATTTCAATTTTGGGAGATCATTTGTGTCCATAAATTTGTGCATTTATTCTAGGTTTTCTAATTTGTTTTGTGTAGTTTTTCTAAGATTGTCTTTGATGCCTCCTTGAATTCTTTGTTTTGTGTAGTTTTTCTAAGATTGTCTTTGATGAATTCTTGGGTATCTCTTGTGATGTCTCCTTTTCCATATCTATTTTTATCTGGACTTTTCTCTCTTCTCCAGGTTAATCTAGGTAAAGTTTATTCATTTTATCTTTTCAAAGAACTGTTTGTTTCATTATCCTGCTTGGTTTTTAGACTTACATTTCATTCTACTCCATGTTAATTATGGGTTTTATTTTATTTTTTAAACCCATGACCTCTGATTTCTCAGTCTTGTGATGGTATTTCAGACATTTGGATCCTTGTTCTCCTGGGTAAGCAGTCTCTCTGATACCCATCTGAAGCTCATTGCTCTTCTCGCTACTTGACCTGTTGCTAAAGGTTCTGGGAGAAGTTTCATTGTCATTTAGCTTCTCATTTCCAAAAGTGCTATTTGCTTCTCCTTCAAAGCTTATTCTTATCTTGTGTATCTTCCAAGGTCTGTTCAGCTGGTCATCTGGGTTCTCTTGATCCTTCAAGCCTTTAAAAATTATTCTTTTGAGTCCTTTACCATCCGTTTCCACTTCTCGGCAATCCAGCGCTAGAGAGCTGGGATGATACGGAGGTGTGTGGTTGCTCTGATGCCTCTTATGTGCTAGGTTGGGTATCACTACCACTTTCACGAGTGGCTTCCCAGCAGGGAGCATTCTCGTGAGAATGTGCTTTAGAATGTTGATTTCTTCCCAATGGGGTCCTGTAGTGTAGAATCCATTTAACTGCGGTTAGTGCCATTAAGCAAAGCATATATCATGTCAGTGTCAGAGAGCTCCATGTCGGCAGTCACGTGTAAACAGCAGTGTACATGGGAAGTTCACTCCTATGCTCTCTTACAAAAGAAGTGACACCTCTGTCAGGTGATAGCATTGATGTTTCTATTGACTCATAAGGGTCTCTGACATGGGCCTCACCAGACATAGTGAGGGGCCTGAAGGATCCATTTGCTTCATGGGGAGAGGTGATGGTGGCAAGAGCCAGAGCACCTGACTGTGGCACTCAGGCTGGTCGACAGTGTAATCAGACAAGGTGCCTGCCAACTGCCTACAGCAGAGGGTGTCGGGTGTCCTTCTCTGCTTTGTTATGGGCATGCCTACCTAGGAGTAGAACCTGAGATGCTCACCCCTGTGTACTTGGGACCTATTTTGAATTTATTATTATTAGTAGTATGAATTATTATTTTAGTATGTGTATGTGTGTGGTGCATGTGGGCCCAAGTTGGACATCAGGAGTCTTTCTCAATTGCTCCACTTTATACTTTAAGGCTGGGTCTCTCAACTTAACTCAGAGCTGTTTGATACAACTAATATAGCTTGCTCGCTTGTTCTGAGGCTCTCCTGTTTTTGCCTTCTGAGCACTGGAATTACAGGTGGGTACATGTGTCCACCTCACACTTACATGAGCTCTGTGTATTTGAACTCCAGTCCTCATGCTTTGGTGGCCAAAGAGTTAGTTATCAAATGAGTGTCAGGTTTCATGCTGTGCAGTGAGCACGTCACTGACTGATCTATTTCTCCAACTTTGAGTTGATTATTATAATTTATGTGGTGTTGGAGTTGAACCCAGGACATTGTGGTGGTCAAGTGCTATATTCTAGGCCAGCTTTGGATTGAGTTTTGTATAAGATCTGCAATTAGGTCTAGTTGCTCTGTGTAGCACCTTTGTTGGGATGATAATGTATCTGCATATTTGTCAAAGATCAGTTATCCATGTCAGTCTGTTTTGGAGTTCTCCATTCTATTCCTTTGTTTTGTATGCTGTGTGTCACCGGTGCACCATAGTCTTGATTAGCATAGTTCTGTGATAAGTCTTTTGCTTGGTACTTCCTTTCTATCAATGTTTGTGTACTGGATTTTCCTCATTCTCTTGTTGATGTGGGGGTCCCCTCTGTGTGCTGTGATTACCATTAATGAATAAAGAAACTGCCTTGACCTATTGATAGGGCAGAACTTAGGTAGGTGGGGAAGACAGAATTGAATGCTGGGGAAAAGAAGGGTGGGGAGAGACGCCATGGATCCACGGCCAGAGGTAGAAGTGCTGAATCTTTGCTGGTAGGCCACACCCTCATGGTGATATACAGATTAATAGAAATGGGTTAAATTAAGATGTAAGAATTAGTCAATAAGAAGATAGAGCTAATGAGCCAAGCAGTAATTTAATGAATACAGTTTCTCTGTGATTATTTCAGTTCTGGGCAGCCAGAATGAACAAGCAGTTTGGGGGGGCTAAGTGGCCAGGAACTAACTAGCTGCCCCTCCTGCAACATCTTGTATTAAGCCAACCTGCGCTCTTACTATTGGAGTGAGTTTCTTGTAGAAAGCATACAGTTGTTCAGTGTTTGTGTTCACTGTGCAAATCTTTTAACTTACATCTAATGCCATGCTTTAAAGTTGATATAATTAATTATTTATAGGTAAAGGCTCAATCTGCCATCTCATTTTCTGTCTACTTTTTTTCTCCATTTCTTTTAACTTATATTCCTTTGGATTACTTGAACAATTATTGGAATTACAGTTTTTTGTAGTGTGCTTTACTGTATCTTGGTTTTGTTTTGTGTTCTTAATTTTGTGTGTGTAGCTGCTCTAGGTAGTGTATTGTACAGACACAACTTAACAGTCTGCTAGTATTCACAGTTTCCCATTCTGAGTAGTGTAGAAAACTTATTTCTTTATATGCTTTTAAATTTTTATTTCATGTGTATGAGTGCTTTGCCTGCATATATGTATATATGTGCATATATGTATATGTGTGTGTATCACCTGTGTACTTGGTCCCTGAGAAAGTCAGAAGAGCATGCCAGATTCCCTTGGAACGGGAATTACCAATAGGAGTGAGCCATTTCTGGGAACTGAACCCAGGTCCTCTACAAGAGCAACAAATGCTTTTAACTGCTGAGCCATCTCTCTCATCCTTTTTTTATTCTGTCATTTATTTAATAATTGTCTTAAATATCCCCATTCATTGAGAACTGCCATTCTGCAATGTCGTAATTTTTTTTCTACCTCTAAAGTAAGGCTGATTGATGTGGGAGGGCTCAGGTACTACAGGGAACACCATCCATGAGTATGTGGCCCTGTGATGAATAAGAAAGCTAGTTGAACGAGCCAGAAAGTAGTCTTCCACGTTTCTGCTTCAGGCTTCTGCTCTGAGTTCTTGCCTTGGCTTTCCTTGGTGATAAACTGTAAACTTTAGGCTGAAACAAACTAACTCCTCCCCAAGTTTTTCTGGTGAGAATGTTTTCTCATAGCAATAAAAACAGAACTACCCAGTCTGATATTGACGAAACAGCAAGGAAACCCGTAGAACTCAGCCCCATGCTGTCCCTCGGATCTCAAGGTTTATAGCTGGGGTGTTTAGTCTGTCCTTTCAGGGTCTTAATGCTATTTTTTTTATATGAAGCAGCAGTTCACCTGCACTTAGAGAGTATAATGGGCCATGGTTTTTCTCCATTTTGTTCAGTATGAAGAGTTTCTCTTTTGTAGTCCCTTTACTGGCTGCTCCTTTCTGTCCTGTAAGGATGGATCCTTGCTGAGGGCGGAGCCTTGCTGAAGGTGAAGCCTTTCTGAGGGCGGAGCCTTGCTGAAGGTGGAGCTTTGCTGAGGGCGGAGCCATGCTGAGGGTGGAGCCTTGCAGAGAGTGAAGCCTTGCAGAGGGTGGAGCCTTACAGAGAAATGCATTCAACTTCATCACGCGCAGACATCATAGTGTGTGTTTAGGGAAACCAAGAAAGCCACAGCCTCTACCAGCTGTTGGCTGTGGACTGCTCATGCCCCAGAGAAACTATAAACTCAGACCAACACAACATCGCAAACAGCTTAAAACATTGTGAGGTTTGTTTTACTGTAACTTGATTTCTGGATTCCTGAGGCTGAGCTGTGTAGACAATATGATATTGCTGAATCAAAGGTTGGACACTTCTGCTGGAATCACTAGTAACATTGGCAAATGTTGCTATGTGTGTGCTACTACAGTTTTCTCTGGTAACCGTTGTCTGTTGGTAATTTGTCTGTTTTCTCTAACTCACCTACTTTGTTGGCATAGGTTGCTGACAGTTGTGCTGATTGTTCTCCAGAACTGTTCCTAGAAAGACAAGAAGATGTGTCTTCTGAACCCAGTAGATAAGTGTGTTGCTTAATTCCTGAGTGGTTGGGGATTTCCCAGATTCCTCTGTTGTTAATTTCTTCATGGTTAGAAAAGAAAAGTTGTAAGATTTAAGTTTTCAGAATGTTTTGAGATTTGGTTTATTGTCCAGTTGACAATTCTTTCCTGAGGGGCATTCCTTGCTGTTCGGAGGAGTCTTCTGCTATTGTATGTCTATTGGTTTATGATGTTATTCTCTTAGTCCCCATGCCATTGATGACTTGTCCTTCTCTCTTTGTGTTCACGTTGTATTTTGGGCTGTTAGAAGCAACTATATTTATAGTTGCTATATCTTCCTGAAAGACTGACCCATCTGTCTTCAAAAGTGTTTTTATTTGCTTTGAATGTTGTTTTTCTCCAACTATTATTGTAAAATTGTCTATTTTTCTTCTGACGTTGTCATTTTTTTGCTTTTTATATCTTGCTTTTTAGGCTTTTGCTTAGTGTCTACACATTTACAATTATTGTATCTTTTTCTGTAGCCACTGATCGTGTTATCCTGATATGTTCATTTTTCCCTCTGGTAACATTTATTGCCATAGAGTTTATTTTTTCTGATACAGAGATGAAACTTCTCTGCTTTGAGGCTCTACTTCCCGTAGTGTGGCTTTTTCCCGGCCTCGTCCTCCAAAGCCGTGTGTCTTCTGTTGAGGTTCTCTTTTTCTGTCAGTCCAACAGTCTTTGTGTCTGGCATTTAGACTGCTCATTCTGTGTAATTATAATGCATTTGGGGTTAAGTTTGCCACTTTGCTAGTTTCATTAAATTAAAAAAGTTTTATGTGTGCTAATATCTTGCCTGCATGTGTGTCGGTGTACAACATATATGCAGTGGCTGCGGAGACCAGAAGAGCGCTTGGATCCCTTGGAAGTGGTGTTGACCAGTGGTTGTGAGCCACCAAGTGAGTGCTGGGAGTCCAAGCCACATCCTCTGCAAGAGGAACAGGTTGACACCGAGCCATCTCTCCAGCCCCTCAGTCTCATTGGTTTGTGTTTTTTTTGACAGCTTTCATTTGTGTTAGGCAGTTTGTTTTATTTCATTTTACTTTTATTGGTGTACTATTTTAACTTCTCTATGGAGTTTTCCCATTGTAAGCTTTTCTTTCTTTTCTCGAATGTGTGTGTGTGTGTGTGCATATATGTGTGTTTGCATGGGTGTGGGAGTACAAGTGTGTGGAAGCCTGAAGCTGATGTCAGAGGTCTTTCTCCATTGCTCTCCACCGTATCTACTGAGACAGGGTCTCTCTCTGAACCCACAGTTTGCCAATTCTAGCTTCTCTCTAGTGAACCAGGCTTCCCGTTTCTGCCTCCCAAACTTGGGGATTACAGAGAGCTGGCATGTGAGCCTGTTTTTTGTGTGGGTTCTGGGGAGCAAAACTCCAGTCATTCTACTTGTCTAGGAAGTAATTTATCCACAGAGTCATCTCCCCAGTCCCTTGAAGTTGTTTTCTTAATTGCTGCTTAATGAATTTCAGTATGCATCTTTAAATGACTACAATTCACATCAACTTAACACTGGGAAAACACAAACTTTGTTCCCACAGAGATTAGTTTCTTTCTCCCCCTTTACATTAATATTTCCATATAATTCACATAAGAGTTTCTCTATATTTTACACTTTGTACTCATGATTTGGTGTATGTTCTAAGGCAAACAGTACAGTGTTATGGTAGTGAATTTATTATTATTGTTATATAACAATAGTAATATTGTGTGTGCATTGCACTTGTGTGAGTATAAGCACACATGTGTGGAGGTCAAGGGTACAGTTTTGTGAAGATGATTCTCTCCTTCTACTGTTCTAGGGATCCAACTCAGGCCACCAGGCCTGGGTGGTAACTGCCTTTCTTTACCCATGAAGTGTCTCAATGGCCCTAATGATTGCTTTATATAGTTGTTTATTCTTTGATGGTGTTAAAGAAGAAATGAGAGGTGACTCAGTGGCAGCTCTTGTCTAGCATGCACAGGTCCAGTTTCTACCCTCAAAACTAAAAAGAAAGTGAAAAAAGAACTACATATTTGTTGTAAGTCATTTTTTTTTCCTTTTTGCTGTTTTCTTATTGCTTCCTGGCGGGGTTAGTAATTTCTGAAATAATTTCTTTTAGCCTGAAAGGCCCCTTACAGAGCTTCTTTTAAGGAAAATCAGCCAGCCATGAGCTCTCTGGGTTTATGTTTACCTGGGAGTATTTCTATTTTGACTTAAATTTTGGAGGATAGTTTTGCTGGATATAGAAGTCTTGGCTGGCAGCTTTCTGTTTCTATCACTTGGCTGTGGCTCCTGCCCCTCATGGTCTCCTGTTTCTGGGGAGAAGCCAAGCATTGTCTTACTACAGAACAATCCCTTCTTGTTGCATTAAAATTTTCATCTTTTCTCTTTAGGTCATAAGAGTTTGATGATATTTATCTGTGTGGGTCTCTTTGGACACTTCCAGTGGGATGCTGACCTCTTTGGTTATGTAGTGTGTTTGTTCTTTGGATGTTTTGGCCATTTTGTCCTCATTTTCTCAGCCTCTTCTCTCTGTACTGATTGACTCTTTCTACATGCCCACTGGCCTCTGAGATGCTGTTCGTTTCTCTCTGTCTTCATGTGCTCAGTTCTCTCCTGGTCTCTCTCCATACTTGCTGGTTCTTTTATGTGTTGTCCCAATCAGCTGTTAAACTCATACAGTCATTTCAGTTTCTCCAACTAAAGAACCTCATTTTGGTTTTTTTCTTAAAAAGCAATTCATATCTCCCAACCAATATCCATTTCTATTTATTCATTATTGTCATACACTTCTTTAGTTCTTTAAATATACTTTATTTGTATATATTTCTAATATTCTCTTTGAAGTTTTATTTTATTTTCATCTAAGGTAATGCCAGGGACACCCAACTATTTCTATCAAGTTGAGTTTTTTTTTTCCTAGAATGTAGCTCGTACTTTATGATTCTTTTCATACCCTATAGTTTGCTGGACATTTTAGATTATAGAGTAACTCTGTGTATTCATTCAGCTTGGATCACTGTCACTGAGAACATCACCTTAAAATGAGAAAAGAATTATTTGACTCGCAGGTTTGGAAGTTTTGCAAGTTGCAGCCTCGGGCACTGATGTGGGATTTCCCTCTGTGTGCTGTGAATACGACTGGTTAATAAAGAAACTGGCTTGGACTGATAGGGTAGAACAGAGCTAGGCAGGGAAAACTAAATTGAATGCTGGGAGAAAGAAGTACAGAGTCAGGGAGAAGCCATGTATCCCTGCCAGAAACAGACACTGGACAGAACTTTATCCTGTAAGCCACAGCCACGAGGTGATACACAGATTAATGGAGATGAGTTAAATTAATATGTAAGAGCTAACCAATAAGAAGCTAGAGCTAATGGGCCAAGCAGTGATTTAATTCATACAGTTTCTGTGTGGTTATTTCGGGTCTGAGCTGCCAAGTGGCTGGAACGATCAAGCGGCCTTCCCACAACAGGGCACCGGCCCCTCACTTTTGGTAACACATCATGATGGAGGCGTGTGGTTGGCAAAGCTGCTCACTTTATGTCATGGTGGTATCATCTCTGTGTCCAATTGGTTTAAAAGTCATCCAGCATAACTCACTCAGGATAGTGTTTTCTATTTCCGTCCATTTGTATGCAAAATTCAAGAAGTCATTGTTTTTTACTGCTGAGTAGTACTCTAATATGTATATATTCCATACTTTCTTCATCCATTCTTCGATTGAAGGGCATCTAGGTTGTTTCCAGGTTCTGGCTATTACAAACAATGCTGCTATGAACATAGTTAAGCATATACTTTTGTTGTATGTTTGGGCATCTCTTGGGTATATTCCCAATAGTGGTATTGCTGGGTCGAGAGGTAGGTTGAACCCGACTTTCCTGAGAAGCCAGACCCAAAAAGAGGAACATGGGATGTACTCACTCATATTTGGTTTCTAGCCATAAATAAAGGACATTGAGACTATAATTCGTGATTCTAGAGAAGCTAAATAAAAAGTTGAACCCAAAGAAAAACATATAAGCATCCTCCTGAATACTAACCTTCATCAGGCGATGAAAGAAGACAGAGACAGAGACCAACATTGGAGCACTGGACTGAAGTCTCACGATCCAAAGGAGGAGCAGAAGGAGAGAGAGCACGAGCAAGGAACTCAGGACCGTGAGGGGTGCACCCACACACTGAGGCAACGGGGATGTTCTATTGGGAACTCACCAAGGCCAGCTGGCCGGGGTCTGAAAAAGCATGGGACAAAACCGGTCTCGCTGAACATAACGGACAATGAGGACTACTGAGAACTGAAGAACAATGGCAATGGGTTCTTGATCCTATTGCACGTAATGGCTCTGTGGGAGCCCAGGTAGTTTGGATGCTCACCTTAATAGACCTGGATGGAGGTGGGTGGTCCTTGGACCTCCCACAGGGCAGAGAAACCTGCTTGCTCTTTGGGCTGAGGAGGGAGGAAGACTTGATTGGGGGAGGGGGGGAATGGGAGGTGGTGGCGGGGAAGAGGCAGAAATCTTTAATAATTAAATAAATTAATTTATAAAAAAATAAAAAAAATTATCTTTAAAAAAAAAAAAGTCATCCAGCAAAGCCAAACATGGTGGCACAGGCCTGTGGCTTCAGCATTTGAGAGACTGAGACAGGAGGGTTATGAGCTTGAGGTCAGCCTGTGCTACATAGTGAGATTGTCTCAAAAATAAATGGATAAGTAGGAGATAAAGCCTCTTGTTCAGTAATTGGGTAGATTGTTCTGGAGTACAGGGCGCTGTGTTCTGCTACTACCGGTGCTGGCTGCACAGAGTGCGTTAAAGTCAGGATGGTTCAGGTTGGCCTCAATGTTTATTTCCTTCTGATATTTGTTTTCTTGTCTATTTCACACTGCACTTAGACTGGGGGTTGCTCAAGGTGCCCTTCTATCTTCCAAAGACACAACTAAGCCAATAGCAGTACTCTAGGAGCGGAGGCAGTGCTGTGTGACATCACAGGGTCAGAGGCAGTGCTCGGTGACATCACAGGGTCAGAGGAAGTGCTCGGTGACATCACAGGTTCAGAGGTAGCGCTGTGTGACACTGTAAGGGCAGGGATGGGTCTGTGTGACACTCAACGGGCAGGGGTGAGGTTGTCTGATTCTGTAGGGGCAGGGGTGGGGCTTTGTGACACTGTAAGGGCAGGCGTGGGTCTGTGTGACACTCGACGGGCAGGGGTGAGGTTGTGTGATACTGTAGGGGCAGGGGTCGGGCTGTGTGACACTGTAGGGGCAGGGGTGGGGCTGTGTGACACTGTAGGGGCAGGGGTGGGGCTGTGTGACACTGTAGGGGCAGGGGTGGGGCTGTGTGACACTGTAGGGGCAGGGGTGAGGTTGTGTGACACTGTAGGGGCAGGGGTGGGGCTGTGTGACACCGTAGGGGCAGGGGTGGGGCTGTGTGACACTGTAGGGGCAGGGATGAGGCTGTGTGACTCTGTAGGGGAGGGGTGTGTCTGTGTGACTCTGCAGGAGCAGGGGTGGGGCTGTGTGACACTGTAGGGGCAGGGGTGGGGCTGTGTGACACTGTAGGGGCAGGGGTGGGGCTGTGTGACTCTGCAGGAGCAGGGGTGGGGCTGTGTGACACTGTAGGGGCAGGGGTGGGGCTGTGTGACACTGTAGGGGCAGGGGTATCACTTCAGAATAAAGCCAAGGCCCAGGAGTGTGGTGGGTGAATCCTTAGGCAGTTTCAGTTTGGTGTGAGAGAAGACTCCTCCTTGGGCAGCCCAGGGAACTTCCTCGGGACTTGGGAGAAGACATAAGGCAAGGAAGGGTCTCTTTGAATGGAAGACACACAGCACAGACCTTGACTTGACTCTCAGGGTCCAGTAATGCCCATCATCCCAACACCCATCCGCTGCCACTTCGATGTTCAGTTCTTCCCATGTTGGTCTCTCTTGGAGCCTCAGGACCTTTGCCTGTTCTCCTTTCCCACAAAACGAGTTTTCAATTGGCTTTCAATGTTAGAGTTTCAGATTTCTGGTCAGTTGGTTCAGTTGCTTTTAGGCCTGTGGTCTGACAGTGTATGGTGGGGAAAGCCTGTTTTTCTAATGGCTCAGATGAAGGAAAAGGAAAGGAAGACACCAGGGTCCTCGTCCTCCCAGACTCCACACAAGAGCATATCCGGTGACCTCACCTTCTTCTGCTAGATCCCGCCTCTCACAGGTTTCTCTCCTTTCTAGGGGTACCAAGCTGGGGATGAAACCTTCAACACAAGGGCCTTTGCGGGCAGTCCAGATGCAAGCCGTAGCAGATGGTGCCCCAGCTGCTGCCTGCTCCGAATGTCTTCTTCAGCACCCTGTCTAAGAGGGGTCTGCCTGGCTCTGCTTCACACCGTCTCTGGGTTTTGTTGTTTGACACTCTGTGAAGGGAAGCTGCCTGTGTGTTCTCAGGGCACCATCATGCTGGGCACAGCCCCGATGGAGCCGGGAGTGAGTGTGGAGGCCTGCCACCTCAGAACATCTCATATATGGCCCCTTATGGAAGCTTGAGGACTCAGGAACAGATAGGGACATCTTGTGGAAAGGAGACTCAGATCTGTCTAACTACCTATTCTGGCTTGTTTGTTTGTTTTGAGCCAGGAGTGAGCAAAAGTGACTGACTTCCCTACTATTTTGAAAACCACAGATCTACTATAGAATATCCTATTTAAGCCAATGAAGGAACAACATAGGCGCAGGCTGAAAGCGCTGGGAGCAGCAGCCGCTACTTAAAACAATGATATGTCTCCGCAAGGGATTTATGTACAAATGCAGCATGAATATAACATCATATTCATTCATTCTGACAGCACTTCATTTTTAAATAGTTATTTTATTTCATAATTTTTAAAGTTTTTTGTGTGTATGAGTGTTTTGCTTGCATGCGTGTAAGTATCTACGTGCGTGGTTGATTGTTTTGCCTATATGTGTGCAAGCATACTATGTGTGTGCCTGGTACCTGCAGAGGTCAAAGGAGAATGTCAGAGCCCCTGGAACTGGAGTTATAGACAGGTGAAAGCTACCACGTTGGTGCTGGGAACCAAAGCTGGGTCCTCTGAAAGAACAGAAAGTGCTCTTAGCCCTCTCTCTATCCCTTATTTTTTATTTTATTTAGGTGTGTATGCATCTGTGAGTGTGTGTGTGTGTGTGTGTGTGTGTGTGTGCGTACTTCAGAGGCTAGAAGGGTGCATCTGATTCCCTGGAGCTGGAGTCATAGGCAGTTGTGAATTACACAATGAGGAACCAACCTCAGGTCCTCTGGAGAGCAGCAAGTGCTCTTAATTGCAGAGTCCCTTCTCCAGATCCTCTACTACGTTTGTATTGCATGGTCATTCCCCCTGTCTGTGAAGTGTTGGCTTCAGGATCCTCCATGGATTCCAAACCCCACAGCTGCTCAGGTCCCTCCTATAATGAGAGGTCTTTGCACAGAAGCTCTGATGGGCCTTCCACACGCTTGCTAGCAAGCCCAGGTGGCTCGGAGCGTGCAATGCGAGGTAAAGGACTGGCAGATTGTGGTTCTGCTGTATTGATCAGGGAGTGCTGACAAGAAGTCCATGTGTGCTCAGGCCAGAGAGCAGTTTTTAAAAGAGTAGTTTACCAGCAGTTGGGTGAGTGCAGATGCAGAACCCAGGCTGGCTGCTCAGCGTTATATAACTTAGCATGCCCACAGTGTGTGTGATGTGCCATCGGGGGGCAAGGTGTCAGTAATGATAGCCTGTGATTACAGGAAGCATGACGGGCTATAGCAGCTACCTGCAGCCAGCAAGTTGTGACACATGCTCAACCTCCCTTACTCTGATGAACTTCTAACCTCCTTTAAACAGGCAAGTGCCGGCTTCCTGTGCGACGTGAGAGGTGTCTTTGACCCCTGGGACTAAGATGAAGCTCAGCTCTGGCTCCAGTCCTGAGATCATCACTGAGTCTCTGGAACCCAGAGTCTCTGCACAAAGGAGACACAAACTGTGGGTGACAACATAAAAAGGACCAGGGAGGTGACAGTTAACGAGCACCTTTACTGGGACCCTGGGTTTTTACCGTCACAGCATGAGGCCCACTTAACCACCTTGCTACTTCTGTGAAGTAGTGTGGCTTTTGCTTGTAAGCCACACACCCCTTTGTTCAAGTGCATGCTAGACTGCTTACAATGCCGCTGCAGTACACATGCT
Organism: Chionomys nivalis; assembly: GCF_950005125.1. Lineage (NCBI taxonomy): Eukaryota > Metazoa > Chordata > Mammalia > Rodentia > Cricetidae > Chionomys > Chionomys nivalis. The sequence continues at coordinate 59,817,736 of NC_080086.1, read as the reverse complement.
ATGGTAAGTGCTGCTCCCTGCATTGTGTAGTGATAATGACATGGAGAAATGCTGCTAAATGGCTGTTACGCCGCATTGTGTAGATAATGACAAGGAGAAAGGTCTGCACATGCTCAGTGCAGGTGCAGTCTTTCTCAGGCTGATTTTCCAGCCATGGCTGTCCAGGAAACCCTGGGGTATGTGGGTTAGCCTATGCTCGGAGTTCCATAGCCAGGGCCGGTGCAGCCACTCCAATTCAGAACACTTCACGCCTCTCTCTCAGCGGTAGCATTCTGCCACTCGGGCTTTTGGGTGTGTGTGGAGTAGGGGAAAGGCTGGAATCTTGCCAAGGTGATCCTGGACTTTACATATGAGGCCATTCAAAATGTAACAGAAGTGCCAGTGGCCTCTACAGGGAGGGACACTGCCTCCTGGTCCTTGCTGCATGCTGTATTCACCCCTGCACATCAGGAGTGGATCCTGCTGCATGCGGTCAGCTGCTGCCCTGACCCAGGTGTGGAGCCAACACTGCGCTTTCTCTAACATGCCCTCCTCCAGTCTTGCCTTCATGATGTGATTTTTCTTGGACAAACAGGGTCATTTGTTCTATAAACCAACGTGCACTCAAGGAATGAGCAAGTGAGCCATAGCTCGTATGTGGTCATTCTGAGAGCGTCTGAGTAGGGCAAGTTAGAGACTACTGAAGACCACGGTCGCGGCTTGAATCTACTTGGGGCTTGTTTTCGGAAATCGTTACTTCCTGCAGCTCATCTCAGGGGCTGACCTCTGTCAGGAAATGGAGAGATGCTGCCCTGAGCTGTGTCCTGTGAGCATCTGCACCTCCTGGCGCAGTGGGACCTCTCCGGGAGGCTGGCTGTTATTTATGGAGCAGTCTCAGTGACAGGGCGCGTCTGCCCAGGAAGCATTGGTGGTATCAAGCTCCTAACCTGACTGACATCGCAGTGCCTCGGGGAGCATTTCTCCAGGAGAGGATGGGGTCAGGAGCCCCCATGGAGACTTTTCAAAGCCATAATAAAGATATCAGGAGGGCGATCTGTCAGGTGGACGCTGCCAGGCCATTGAGGGGGCTGGCAGATGGTGAGGAGAAGGCTGGGCCAAGAACCAGATGTTCTGTTTCCTGAGAATAGACATGTCAGATCTTCAGGGCTGTCAGGTGCCCCCTCATTAGTCCATCAGCCTTACAGAGCCAAGTACACTGACATCTCACTCAGCATGACACCTGGCAGGGACCCAGGTCCAGACACCCACCCACCGTGGCCAGTGCTTCCCTTTTTGCTGAGGAGGGGGCCCTACAGGGGCATGGCAAGCCTCAGTGGCAGAGACTGGAGCAGGCAACATACCATCAGACTTGGAGCTGTAGAGATCATCTGGCGTCACCACTCATGTGTCCCTGGCCTGCCCTGTGCTGTCCTTGCTTTGTGCTCAACCTTCTTCTAAGCACGTCTTCTTCTTAGCAAATGCAGACTTGATAAACTGTCTTAAAACGCACACAGGCGTGCATGCAAACACCCATCAGCTCATCCTGTGATGCGTGAGAAGTGTCACTAGCAGATCTTAGAAGCAGCTAGGCTGTGATGGTATTTGCTGGCCAACTCCTCTGTCTCTGGGCCTCGCTGTTATCTTCTTGGTTAGTAGGTGGCGGGACCAGTATTGGGGGGGGGGCGCCAGAGACAGACAAGTAACAAATGGGAATTTTCTTGTGCAACAATCAGGACAAAAGATTATCTGCTATGTCAAAGTTATTGAACATCCCAGCCTGTCCCATGAGTACTTGGGCCTAAAGCTATCACCTGCTCAACGCTCACACAGTTGACTCAGCAACGGCCCACTAGGTTTTAGTAACACACACGCATGGTGGAGACACTCGGACAGGCACCTCCTTCTCTTTATCAAGGTGGGTTATAAGAAGATCTTCATGTGCCTATTAAGAATGAAACCCACAGTAGGCACTCAGCAACGGGCCTCCCTTCACTAAGGCCTCTGTGATGTAAAAAGAGTCACGCATTAGTGATTTCTCAGTATCAGCACACAGTAGGTGGGTAGATGCTTCATGTTGCGTGCCTGGGGAATATCCATTTAGCCCTGGGAAACGGAGGCTATAACACATGTCATCTACTCAAGCACCAAGATGTGCTGGGGACAGTCAATAAGCTAGTGGCTTTTCACTAGCACTAGGTGTCAGTGGGATTCAGACTTGGTGTGGGACTAGGGAACAGAGGCCTTGCAAGAACAGCCACATTCAGGGTCACTCAGCCTTCCCATGGTGCCTGCTGGGCATTTAAGATACAGGGAACCAGATCAAGCTCTGAAGAAAGCAAAAGCGGTCTTGCAGGCTCCCCCCCCCAAGTCTGAGTACTGATTCCAGGCCCGCTGAATGTCTCTGTGGAAGAGCAAGAGGGAGGAGGACCACGAGCGCTCCCTACACAGGCCGAGGTTGTTCCTTTCACAGGGCGCTCCTCAGCCTAGACGCTGTAATTAGCCTGGGTAATAACAGGTCCTGTATCTCCTGCGCCTGTCAGGGGGAAGAATCCATCTTATCACTAATTGCAGGGTTGGCGGGCTCTGAACGTCTCTTTCCGCTAGCCTGGGCCTTTCCTGGGGGCAGCTGGCAGGGTTTTGTGAGTTAACACTGCCTGGGCGCAGGCAAAGGGAAGGTTGGAGAAGGGTGAGAGAGGCACACAGGAGTCTCCTTGGTCCTGGTCCCAGCCTGCAGCTCTACCTGAGCTTTTGACACAGCTTCCTCGTCCATCTTCCCTGCTCTGTCCCTTCTTCCACAGTCCAAAAGCACACAGCTGTCCCCTCTGCTCTGTATCCTCACCGCTCCCACTTCTGCGAGGAAGAAGACACAATGCTCACGATGGCTGACAGGCATACGTCATCAGCCCGGACCTGTTAGTGTCCAGCCGCCTTCTGGCCACCCTGCTTCTCCCGGAGTGCCCAACATCCCATGCTTACCCCGGGCCCTGGCATGAGTGTTGTCCCTCCTGTCTGTGCCTCTAGATGGATCTCCTCCACTTCCTGGCATCCCGAGTCCCGGTATGGACGCTCCCTCCTCGGGAATGCACTCCAAAGCCTCCAGGACTCGCTGCCCACCTGCCCTGCTTCAGCTTGTTTTTCTTGTTAGATCATCATCTTCCTACCCACCATATATTTTACTGATTATTGTCTCCCCCACCCCACCAGGCTGTCAGCCTCGTGAGTTCAGAGGCTGCTGTCTGGCTGTTTCGCTGCTGTGCTCCTAGCACCTCAAGCAGTGCCCACCACACAGTGGGTGCATGCTGCTAACCCAACCGGCTTGCCACCCCACTGGCTGCACATCAAGTAGTGCCCACTGCACAGTAGGGGCACGCTGCTAACCCAGCCGGCTTGCCTCACTGGTTCTCCTGTCTCGGCTGAAGGTGTTGCTGCCTAGGAGGCTCTTGCAGGGTCCTTGCCTCCAGGAAACCTGCATGGATCCCACTGCAACTGCCAGGCTCTGATGGAGACTGTTTCTTTCTCTAGCCACTACCTGTGTCAGAATCAGTCACCATGGGCTACTCCAGGGCTGGGTGGCCCTTTGGGTCTCCAAGGACTGCCTGAGGCTAGGGGGTCCCAGTAGGAATGAGGGGAATGAATGACTAGGTGTGTTGAGGGGCAATGCAGTAAGACAATAAATAATAGGCTCTGAATTTAATCCAGAGCCCTTTGTGACAGGACCGTGTGCTGTTCTCCTGCCTGCACCCATTCACCCCATCTGAAAATGACCCCGAGGCCCCAGAAGTCAGTGTCCTCGCCTTCTCCACTGTATCCCACAGCAGTTCTTTTAACCAGCGAGGTCCAGCATTTGTTAGCATAGCATAGTGTGGTTTGAATACGGTCCTTTTTTTTTTTTTTGGTTTTTCGAGACAGGGTTTCTCTGTGGTTTTGGAGCCTGTCCTGGAACTAGCTCTTGTAGACCAGGCTGGTCTCGAACTCACAGAGATCCACCTGCCTCTGTCTCCCGAGTGCTGGGATTAAAGGCGTGCGCCACCATCGCCCGGCCGAATATGGTCCTTTTGAAGGTGTGTGTAAGTGGGTTGAGAGGTGGTGGGACCATGTGAGATGGTGGCTTGGGAGAGATTAATAACATCCTCCTCATGACTGGGTTAGTAACCATGATAATGGGTTGTTTTGAGAGGAGGCTACTCATTGGGCTTTGTTCTTGTCAATGTGTTCACTTGTTTTTCTGCTTCCTGTTGTGTCGTAGCACAGCACAGGGTCACCACCGGGTGTTGCCTTACGTTCTTGGACTTGCAGCTTTAGAACTGTGAGCTTCTTCTTTATAAGCTACCCAGTTTCAAGTGCTCTGTCATAGCTACATAAGATGGACATAATAGGTCCTTGGGGGCGGGGAAGCTCTAGAACTCACTTCCTATAATTTATGCATTTCATTTATAAAGCATGTATTAGTTTTAAAAGCTGTTTGTATTTACTTCTTCAGTGGTAAATACTGAACACTTATCTTTGTAGGGTGTATGGAACATACAGAGAGGGAGAAAGACGGAGACATTGGTGTTCACGTGTGCAGTTCCTTCACACAGCGGTTCCTGCACAGCCTCTGGCATGCCATCCTGAGGCCCAGCCCTCAGTGAGCTGATGGTTTCCGGTGCTGAGAAAGCCGCATGAGCCGTGGATCTCAGCACCCAGGCTGCTTTTGCGTCGCTGTCACTGTGTGTCCTTGGGGAAGCCGCCACATCTCTCTGGGCTATAGCTTTCTCGTTTGTGAAGTGTGGGTGGGGATGTGTGCCAGCCCATCACAGAAAGAGAAAGTTATTCACAAAGCTGAGTATGGGGACGAGAGAGAGGCTCTCAGACCCTCCTGAGGGTAGCAGCTTTTGGGGTATTCGTGGTAGGCATGGGGAAAGCAGACTGGCAGGTAAGTCATCCGAGGTCTGCCTGCAATCAAATGTCACCAGCTGTGACGGTGACAATCTATATTACAGAGGTGTTATCTCCACCTCTAAAATGGGAGGAGGGGCTTTTCTTTTCTTTCCTCTCTCTGTCCTTTCTTGTGGTGTTAGGGACTGAACAAAGGCCCTCATGCATGCTATGCCGAGCACATGCTCTACCACTAGGCTGCACCCCAGCCCCTGAGCTGGTGGAGACATTTCAGGCCAGAGGGATACAGCAAGTTTTATCTGGAGTCACCCTGAGTCCTCAGGGCACTGTGGAAGGGCCAATGAGAGCCAAGCCTGGCGCCTTCAGAGTTGCTTCTTCCCCCAAAGTGGGGCTGACGCGGCCAGTGAGAAAGTCACACCAGGCAGGCCCCTCTGCCACCTGCCCGTGCTGACGTATGCTGGGAGCTTGGGTCTCACTGGGCAGACAGAATGGAGAAAGTGAGCAAACTGATTCCTGTGCTCAGAGTCAACCCTACAGTGTGCAGGGAGGCTGGAGGATGCTGGGGTGTCAGAGGCTGAAAGCTGAGGTCTAGCCCCACCAAGACCTGACTGGCAGGGTGGTTGTCCTCTGTCATCAACACCATTCTGAGCGCTCGTGGTTTGAGTACACGCCAAGTATTTCCTCCAGGACCTTAAATTCAGGTCAGAAAGGAAAGATTTACTCCACCAGATCAGAGCAAAATAGTACTGATTAGCTTGCTAAATGTGTGCCTAGGGCCTTGAAGTGAAGTAGAGTGGCCTCTGTCTTCACACAGGTCTGGTGCCAGAGCCTGTAACTGCCTGGCTTTTGGACAGTGAAAGAATGACTCCACAAACAGGCAAAGGTCATGAACCATACAGCGAAGCCCTGCAGAACAGACCTCCGCCATCTGACATTAGTAGATCCCTGGCCAGAGCACCTCTGGGTTTTAATTGCTCTGGGCTGAATCTCTGGGCTGAGAGGCCTGTCTTTGAGAACACCCTTCCCTCAGTAGGATGCTGTAGGTTGTTGCAATCAGGTGAAGGAGCATCCTGGAGATCCCATGATGGGAACTGCCAATACAGAACATGAGCATAGCATGGGAATCAGGACCTAGGACCCAGAACTGTGGGACTTCAGTCTTTTGGAGGGCTCTGCATTGGAGAAGTCCTGGCAGTTCGCTGTGGGAGGTCCATTAGGCTGTCAGAATAAATATGATTGGGGCAAAAGTACAAAGTGTGTGCTCTAACTGATGTCTCCACAACAACAAAGTGCCCTGGGAATCAGCCTAAGGCCATGGCTCCTGCATCCCATCACCCCGAGGTGACAGGCAGAATCCAATGATTCAAGTCCTTTTGTGACATCATCAAAGTCGATCAACATTTGGCCAAGTATATCTGAAAAGTAGACATGAATTCAAACTCTAATGCTCTCACTCCCTCAGGAGGACAAAGGTGACATCCTGTAGGGGCCAGTCCCCAACTCCAGAAGAACCCCAATGGCCCTTTAGTCTGGGTACCTATCCCATGGCTACCAGTACCCAGTGAATCTTCTCTTAGAATTTTAAAGGTTAAGTAAACCCTCATGGCTTCAGCATGTTAGAGAAATGCAGATCCCAACTCCATGTCTTTAAGACATCCAAGTGCACCCCTCTTCTTTGATCTAGAGCCACCCTAACTGTCCAGCTGTCTGTGGTAACCTCAGCAGCACTTCGCAGAAAGTCCTATGGAGAACCCAAGACACAGGTACTCCGAGTGGGGCCAGGGCCCTGCTGCCGTCCCCGCATCTCCCAGAGAGCAGAGAGCCCAAGGAGCACACTTAGAGACAGCTCTGGGACATGCCTTGCATGTATGTTGGGTGTCCTTAGCCTGTTAGATGTCTGGGGCTGGGCTTTAATATCCCTGCACCTCTGACAGAATGATTTATCACCTTGTAGGTCAGGGAGTGGAGATACCTGCAAACATCTGTGGAATGTCACCAGTGGTGTTTTCAAGGGGCCCCTCACTAATTGAGTGATATGCACAGTAGCATGGTAGTGGCATCAAGCTTACAAGGAGCCCAGTACCCGTCTTGAGACTAGATGAGTGAGGGAGGGCATCTTGGTGACTGGCAAGGCAAGCCTGGCTCGTTTTCTGGCACACCTTGGCTCTTGGCTTTTATTCATTCATAGATTCGTATCTTTTTTCTCTGTTTTTTTTTTTATTGTGATACACCCCACATTCCATCCAACATATTTTGAATTGTATAATCCCATTTATGTTGTAAATACTGCTATAGCTATAGAGAACTTTCTCTCTGAAAGTAACCCCGCTATTAGTGGCAATCCTCATTGCCCCTAGCAATCACGTCTACATAATATTTCATTGTGTAAATCCATCATTCATCAGGGGATGGACATTTGCACCTTTGGGGATGTTTGCACCTCTTGGTTGTTGAGAACAGTGGTGCACTGAACACTTCTGTGCAAGCTTTTGTATGAGCCTAGGTCTTCGGTTCTCTGGAGTGAAGAACAAGTAGTGAATTAGCTGGGTCATATGGCAACTTTAAGCTTTGAGGGATTTCCTGGCCTTTCTGTGGAGGCTGTATCACTTCGTGTTGCTGCAAGGAGAGTGTGAGGTTCTTCTTCCCACGTCCTGGGCAGTGCATGCTATTGTCAGTCTGGGGTGACAGTCACCCTTGTGGGTGTGCTGTGTCTCAGTGTGCTTTGGATTCACGGCTGACGCCGTGCCGTGTATCTTTGCATGTGTTTATTGGCCATCAGTTTATCTTTTTTTGGAGAAGTTTCTCTTCAAACTGTTTACATTTTATTTTGGTTGCTTTTTCTTTTTTTTTCTGTGGAGTTGTGAGAGTTCTTTGTTTTGGATACTAGCCCTCCAGGTAAATGCTTGTGGCTCAGATCTTAAAGGCACAAGTTTGTGATTTTGATCAAGTCTAATTTATTGAAGTTTTCCTTGGGTAACCTGTGGTCAAACAGATCTTGCCTAACCACAGATTACAGCCCTTCTCTAGAATGTTTTTCTTAGGGGTTTTATTTAACTTACACACCTATGGCATTGCTCCATTCTGACTTCATTTTCATATGTGATGTGAAGTTGGTTCCACATCCGTTGGTTTGCAGTGTAGATGGCAGTTGTAAGTAAGTGTGCTCCTTTGTCACCGGACTGTCTCAACATCCTTGCTAGAAGCCCATTGGTGACAGATACAGAGCTTTCCTATTCTGCCCCAGGTTGCTGTATGGGCCCCATACTCACCTGTTACTGGGGATGTGTCTTAAAACTTTCCAGACTGGTTCCTTTTCAGGATCGCACTAGGCGTTCTCAGGAATTTTAGAATCAGCTTGTCAATTTGTGCAAAAGACACAACCAGATATTTTTATCTGGATTGCATTGAAGCAGCCGGCTTTGTTGCCATGGTGACAGCACTGGTTTGCTTTATGGCCACAGGCTTTCTTTTTCCAGTGGTTTGCAGTTCCCAGGGTGCGAGCTTCAACACCGTCTGTTCATGATATATCTATGACTTGTTCTTGTTGTGGCTTATTCTTTTTGGTTCTTTTAATCAGAATTTCTCTAGATTTCCTGTATTTTGGAGGGAAGGGGGAAAGTTTGGCACTAGAACCCCACCCTGGCACATGCTATGGAAGTGCAGTGTCTGGTGCTGGAGCCCCAACTCTGCTCTCTTGCACCCCAGTTGCTCGCTGCTACTGTGTGGGAACACAGCTGAGTTTTGGGTGCTGATCTTGTGTTTTACAGCTTTTCTTAATCACATTACTCTAATCTTCTTCTCCGTCTTCTCTTCCTTCTCCTCCCCAAATAGAATTAAAAATTAGTCTGTCAGAATCACTAGGTAAATTTGTTGGACCTTTGTTTAGAATCGTATTTAGGGTTCAACAAAGACCTTTGCAGCATTAACTATACCTACCCATGATTATGAAGCGTCTCTATACTGGGCTACTGCTAAAACTTCTGCCATCTTGCAGTACACTTAGCTCTGGGGCTGAGGTTCTGACATCTTCCGGGAATTCCTAGGTAGTCTGTACTTGCATATTTTCTGACATTATTGTGGTCTTAGACGATAATCTTTTGGGATGGTTTTCATTCACATGTTACATATAATGGCATTGTCTATATTGAGTGTATAATCAGTAGCTTTTCTCATCTCTTGTGTTGATTTTAGCAATGTGTGCATATTCCAGAACATAGGCCTAAGTGGCTGTGTTCCATGCAACCTTCCAGAAGAAGGGGAAGCCCCAAATGGAGACAGAAAGGGGAGGTATTCTGCTTGGGTTCCCTCGGATGTCCAGGTCTTGGCTCCTCCTAGCTTGTTAACACTTCTCAATTCTTTCAAAAAAAATCACTTCAGATTATATTTGTTTGACCCAGGCTCATGACAAGGAGTTGCTAATACCTGACAAAGGTATTATAATATATACTTGGCTTAAAGTATACACATATATATTATATATATTATATGCATACATATATGTGCATAATACATTACATGTTTATAATATATTAACATAATAATATATTATGCATATACCAATCTATTATGTCTATGTTATATATGTGTATATAATATGTAATACATGTGTATGATATAGAAATATATGTGTGTATATAATATATACATAGACTTAGAGGCAAAGGGAGGCTTCTTTCTGTTTTCACAGGCCTGGCACAGGGCTCAGTGCATGGGTAAGGCTGAGAACATTTACTAGGAATGAAGACCAGTTGATGCCTGTTGCCCTGAATCAGAGAGTGCTTGTGTTTAAAATGCTACAAACACACAAGCCTCACCATGATCCTTTGTGCTAGGTGCGTCTGTGGCTTTCACCCAGAGACCAGGTGCTGAGGCATAGAGAGTGAGGCCATGGCACGGGAAGTGGACAGCCGTGCCAAGGCCTGGCCTCTCCACCTCTGTGTGGACACATATGTACCACGAACTTTCCACCCCCGTGTGTGGACACATATGTCCCACGAACTCTCCACCCCCGTGTGTGGACACATATGTACCACGAACTCTCCACCCGTATGTGGGGGCACATACGTACTATGGGCTCTCCTGCCCGGCCTCTTCACCCCTGTGTGTGGGCACATACATACGTATCACGGGCTCTCCTGCTTTTCTTTTCCTCTTCATTTCAGAGCATGCCCAGCTTGAGAGTCTGCTATGAGGAGGTGGCAGGCACAACAGCGCCCTGCCTCACTTCTCACTCCGGCACTGTGAGTGCTCATTCTCTGTTTCTGAGCTCTGCTGCTCTTTGCCTAGGATATTTGCCACTCTCCCACCTTCTCCATGATGCTTGCGGAAGCAGGGTCTGTCCTCTCTGGGGCCACTACTGCAAGGTAGCTCCCAAGGCAACTTTCCCTTGACTGCTAAGAGAAAACAGTCCCCAGCTCTCCCTTACCCAGCAGGTCCAGTCCCCATGGGTTAAAGTACAATGGTTTCTGTTTCCTGGTGGGATTCTGGCTCTTGGTGACTTGGAACCACCAAGTATGGGTCCAGGGTTCTGGCCCCCATCCATCTCTCCCTGGGGTCACATGCCAGGTGCCCAGCTGTGCAGGCAGAGCTCATAGATATGTGCCTGAGAAGAGTGACTGGGGGTCCATGGAGCTAATTCTCTAGAAAAAAATCTGACTGCTGGAGTTGAGACTGATAAGAGAAACACACAAGGTCAGTGACACAATGTGAGGAAGGAGGTTGCTTTTTAAAAAAAATACATTTAGAATGTTAACAGTAGAAAGATTTGATCTTTCCTATTTCAAGAATCTTTCCTATTTGAAGAATTAGTTGTGACAGTGTAGTGCTTAACTCAGGGGACAGGTTCTGATTGGGTTTGGCTGATCTGAGTATCCTCACGTCCCTTGACCAAGTCTGACCCACGGACAGGTGTGTAACTTTGGTTGTCCTAGAAGATTTAAGGGGAAGACTTCTGGGGACTCCTGGGTATGATTTTCTCCAGAAAGGGGTATGTGTGGATCAAGGTCTTCCTTCCTTCTTCCTTGCTTGACTGTTACCATGACCCGGTGTGATAGTAAAGTGAGGGCAGTTGTCTGTGGCCATGACTGGAGAGGGTTATGGAAAGCAACGAGTGACATCTTTGATCCCTTTAGCTAGCTCAAAGGCCACCCCCATGACCTTGGAACTCCTTTTTATATTGCTGGTTAGTTTTGTCAAGGTGACACAGCCTAGAGTCACCTGAGAAGGGAGTCTCAACTAAGTGATTGCCTAGATCAGATTGGTCGACAGGCATGTCTTGTGGAATTACCTTGATAACTCATGTGCTGTGGGAGAATGCTCTTGTACACTGTGAAAATTTATCATTTGTATTGGTTTAATAAAATGCTGATTGGCCAGTAGCCAGGCAGGAAGTGTAGGCAAGGTGACCAAGCTAGGAGAATTCTGCATAGAAAGGCAGAGACACAGTCACCAACCAAACACAGGAAGCAAGATGAGAATGCTGAATTGAGAAAAGATACCAAGCCATGTGGCTAAATGTAGATAAGAATCATGGGTTAATTAAAGTTGTAAGAACTAGTTAATAATAAGCCTGAGCTAATAGGCCAAATAGTTTATAATTAATATAAGCCTCTGTGTGTTTCTTTGGGACTGAACAGCTGCAGGACCAGGAAGGACAGAAACTTCTGTCTACGCTGATGTATGAGAGCCCAGTCTACTGTGGGTGGCACCTCTTATCTGCCCTTGAATCAGGGTTCCATGCCATGAGCATGGCTCCCTCCCCTCAGCCCTCCGGCAGCTGGAAGGGCCGTGGCTGCCCACTGGTAGGTAGTCTCTGGTTCACTCAGTAGCTTTCATTTCCCACAGGAGCCAACTTCACTATCATCTCTGTACACCACAGAGTGGGGAGTAGAGGCCAGGGATTGCCTGAGACTCTGCAAGCCCGTGTCTCTTCGTGGCTTCCATCTTCAGTGGTCTACCTTCCCCAGTCAGCAGGAACTTATTTCCCAGACTCCTCTGCCTGCTTGTTCTGTGTTTGTCATCCTCTCTGTCTGAATCTCCTGTCTGCTAACTCATTCCACTCTGGAAAACACCTTTTAGCTATCAAACCACAGTGTGAGACCAAATGTCTCTGCAGCGAAGTCGCAACACATCCTTGTGCCTCTCTGTTCCCACAACTCATCCCATTGTCTGGTGATCTGTCTTGTCATCCATCAGGTTATGCAATCTGGGGCCTATGCCTCATTTCTATGATTGACTCCTGTTCCCAATGAGAGGACAGAAGGGCTGAGAGCGAGGTTAACATTCCTCTGAATATTTAAATAAGAAAGGGGAGTGGATGAACTGTGGACGAATCAGTGTTCTCACATACCAGACCCAGGGCACAGGCCAGAAGGGCTCTCTCCATGTAGAGTTTGGTCTTGGTGGTGCTGGTACAGTGGCTGATGCAGGGACACAGCCCACTGCAGAGCTGGGCTGCAGCTTGCTCCTGGAAGGGCAGGTGGAGGCCTGCCCACTGGCCTCCTGCCTCTCTAATCTCCTCTCCCTGCATCTGGGCTGCTGCAGGTCGGCCCGCCCTCCCTTCTCCTTTGCCTCTGCCAGCTGAGTTATCCCCTTTGCCATCTCCTTCTCCAGATGCTTGGGGGCTGGGGCGGGACTCAGGAGGGAGACAGGTGATAGCCCCACCGCTTTGGGAAATTAATTAGCTCGGTTCTGCAAATCGCTTTGAAGATTAAAAAAAGAAAAAAGTAGTGGTTGTGAGAGGGGAAACAGAGAAGAAAAAAATGCTCACTCACCCTTTATCTGGAGGGTCACTACCGGAGGCTTCACCTCTCTCATTGCTAGGGCATGGGTGATGCCCATTCCACTGCATTCCACTGAAAACCCCAGCTTCTAGAGCTGGCACTCCTGTGGACTGTTCAGGGAAAGGGTACTTGTGTCCTCTTTGTTGATCTCCTACTTAAAGGAACTTGCTTCCCTCATCCTGGGCTTGGGCTTCAGACCTACCTGAGGACCTGTCTCGAGACCCTTACCTGCAACTTGCTCTTGCAGCCTGTCATGCAGAACATATAAGTTGGCATGGAGCAGATTCTCTGCAGGCAGAGCTTACAGCCTTTCCTTCCACCATGGACAAGGTAGACAGAGTCCTCACAGCTCAGGTGGAGGCAGGCCTGCAGTCTGGGCCTAGGAACCCAGCTGCCTCCCGAGGGACCACCCAACCAGGCTGACTGTTGCTTCAGGGCAAACTCCTGCTCAGAGCAGCAGAACAGCTGAGAGCCCTGGGTGGGGTGCATGCCAACTTCCTGCACCCTAGGAAAATCCTCATGCTTACTACCAGGCCCCAGGGAGACCACATGGTGGCCCAGAGACTTTCCTCCTCAGACCCCCCCGGGCTACCCTTTGAAATGTCCCGGAATGTCCCCTGCCCTTGCCTTGGGTAGAATCTGAAGCAGCAGAGGCTGACCAGCTTACGGAGACTTAGCTGGGTTTTCAGCTTCAAGCCCAGATGGGCTGGAGGAGGGTGACTGACTGGCTCACAGGTGAGGTTTGGCAGAGCAATGGTCTGGAAGCTTTCATAGCGCTTCAAAAGTTTGGCATAGGCACATGAGGATGGATGATGCTTCCTTTTTGGAGACCCCACCCCCGCAGGTCTTGGCATACATGCCAGGCAACAGGTGGGGCTCAGAACCATCTTGTTTATGGCTCCAGGTGAGCACTCGTGGGCCTCCCACTGAGGGGCGCAGGGGGAGGAGGCTGGGTTTCAGCCAGGGTGCCCCATGTCTACCGCTCTCCAGCTGCAGCATCTTGTGAAACCAAAGTTTTCTTTCCTTCCATCCTGGGCCCTGCACTCTCTGCCTGGGTCTCTTATGCCTAGGTAGATGGATTCCAAGTGTTCAGCAGGGGCCAGACCTCAAGGGACACTGTAGGGTCCTTTGATAGAACGGCCATCCCAGGGCTCGGTTTGTGGAATGAAAGCAGCGGCTCCTGCCAGAGCTGCTGAAGATAGGGAAGAACAGGTAAGACCAGCCATGATGGAGCTCTGCAGTGGGGTCTCACAAGGCCTGGAGTGAGATGGTGAGAGGCTATGGATCTGACCCCCAAAGAGCCTGGATCCTGACTACTTCCTCCTTTGGTCCTCAGACTGGCAGCATCTGTTTGGCAGGCATGGCCCAAGCTGTCTCCACTCTCAGGAGGCATAAAGTTAATACAGGAGATTAAAACATGTTGGCAGGGGTGGGGGCAAAGCTACCATGTGCTGGGCACTTGCTGTATCTCAGACACTCGACAGTTAACTCAGGTGATGCTCTCAACCACCCGAGGCAAGCTTTTATGACCAAGTTCAGTTTTAGGATGGGCCTGAGCGTACATGCACGGCTGGCATGGCTCAGAGCTGGGCTATACCTGGGCTGGTGGGCTCTGGAACCCTCTCTCAGAGCTACTGAACCGTGCTGCCTTTCAGAGAAGGCTGAGATTTCCAGGCAGTAAAGACACATCCTCCTGTCATCAAGGAGAGTGAGGGGACTCTGGAGACACCCAGTATCACTCCTAGACCACACCCCACTGCTCTCACCATCAGTGGTGCCCCAGTGCCTGAGGCCCTTGCTCCCGGCCTTGCCCCCTCTGCAGACCGTTCCTATCTCACGTGTTTCTCTCTACCCACAAACCCAGTTTCCACCTCTGGCTACCATCCCAGCTTTAGGGTAGCCTCAACTCACCAGGGAGTTCTGAGGGGTGCCAGGTTTAAAAATGGGGGCGTGGAATTCCTTCTCTTGACCTTCCTCTTTTAAATCCTGTGTGTATGGTCTGGACAGAAAAAGGACATTACATGGTCCCACCCCTTCCCAAAATGTGGGACTGCTCACAGATGGGGAGCCCGTTACATCAATCATTCCCCCATTTTCTCCCTTCCTTTTCTTAGTAATGCAGAGTTTTCAAAGTATTTGCTTATATTTCTGTAGGCAATGCAGACTATATTTTCTTTTCCAGTTTCAGAGTTTATCCCTCTAGAAGAGATCAGTACACTCTCCCTGAATCTAGCATAAATTCCTTTTGTAATGGACTTCACCAGAGACCACACCCTCCGAAGTGGTACATCTCCTGAGCAACCGCCATCCTGGGGTAGAGAGCAGGTTCTTTCTTGGCATGTTCTCAGAAGACAGGAATCTGGATACCACACAAAATAAGGAATCTGGACACCCCATCAGAATTGGAAAGGCTGATGCCAAGGGAAGGTGACTTTCCCCATGGCTTTCTTTCCATAGCCCCAGCAGTACTGGAGCAAGCAGGTGTTCTGTACGTGTTTGAATGAGTATATTTAGAAGGAGAAGCATGGGCCGAGAGGAGAAGGTCTTGTCCACAGTCCCGTATGAGAGGTGAGGCTATGTGTAGGGTGAAGGTGGGGAGTATGGGGCTGAGATGGGGGCAGGGTGCCTGGGAGAGGACTTCCTAGTAGGATCAGAAGGCCCCTCCCAGCAGCCCTGCTAGTGTGGTCAAAGGAAGCGGAAGCTGCCCAGTGAGATGCCTGAGGGCAGCCTCTCTATAGAGCTGTCCATCACCTGTAGCTAGCTATCCAAGGAATGTGGAGAGTGAGGCCCAAACCAGAGGGAAATGCGGTGGCACAGGGCAGCAAGCCCTTTCCCACAGCATAGAAGCCAAGACCTGGCACTGGGCTGTGACCTGCAAGTCCCCTCCTCCTTTCTTTCCTCCTTCCCTCTCCAGCTGGCCTGGAACTCCCTATGCAGCCTAGGCTAGCCATGATCCTGCTGTCTTGGCTTCTAGGGTGCTGGGATTCTAGGCATGTGCCACCATGCCCAATTTCCACTGGTTAACTTCCACTTTGAAATGACCACCACATGACCTGCAGGATATAGGACATGGCTGTGTGGACCACTGTTGAGCAGCAAAACAAGGCTGCACAGCTAAGAGTCTAGAATAAAACTCTACACTGAGACAATGTGCACTCTCCTTAGAACCCATACCTGTCTGGGGCTCTACTGCCTGGCAGTGCTCTCTCAGAGGAAGAGCCAAAGTTTCTCCAGTGACTGCAGAGCAGACTGGACAATGTGTCTCTGACCTTGTCTCCTCATGGTCATGGTACCTTAGCGGCTGATGAAGGTTGTCCCCTCTGTCTGGATTACTCTTCCCCTAGTTAGCTGTTTGATTCTCCCTTGTCTTTAGGATCCTGCTCAGAAGTCACCTACTCTGGGGGTCTTCCCTGATCCCTCTCCTGTAAGAAACATCGAATTGCCATTGCTCCTAACCCGCATGGTCCTACGGTAGCAACCAGTCAAGTGTGCCTTCTGAATGCTTGATGGAGACTGAACGGGACCCAAACCGACTGTAAGTGGGGAACAGACACAGCTTCAAAGGTCAGGATGCCAGCCTGAGCACCATGGCTCAGGGGTAGTTTTCTCTGTGGCGCGAGGGCAACACAGCTGCCTTTGGACCCGGTGAGATGCCTCATCTTAGCTGCTTTCCCGTGTCCCATTCTGTTTGTCTCACTGAGCCCTCACCCCATTCGTACTGACTTTGAGTCACTGCCACATCCAGATGGCTGTTCATATACTTGGTGTCTGTCCTCCCAGAGATGCCAGCTCCCCAGAGTGGGCTTGTGGGTCAGCTCTCTGCTGTAGCCCAAGAAAACCTATTCCAGAGGGACTCTATGATGGCACAAAGGGGATACATGGTTTGCAGAAATGGTATCTGGAATTCTGAATTTGGGGCGTTTCCAGGCAGTAAACAGACAGCCCCAATGCTGATCAGGGCAGCGGGTACAGCTTGCAGCCAGAGGCTGGGGACCAGTCCTGCGGCATGCTCAACTGTCAACCAGACTTGTGGCGCTATGCACTTAGGACAGAGCCCCTCGGAGATCCAGAAGAGCCACATCTGTGGCAGAAGAGACAACTCCATATTCTGCCGCTCTCAGCACTGTTGAGACTTTGACTTGGATTTGATCATGGGGTGGGTGTGGAGGTGGGAGCGACTGGTTGGGTTTCATCGGAGGATAGGGATGGAAGGTTCAGGTTTTGGTATCTGGGTGCAACTTTGCCTCTGCCGCAGGAGTCTCAGTTTCTCCGTCTGTCCTATGAGGGTCTTACTTACCCTTTGCCGGATATTCAGATGGGTGTCCTTGGAACTTCAGGTAGGAGAGGGTGGGGGAGCCCTTGTCAGACCCTCGCCTGAGTGGAAAAACAAAGGCAGAACTGTACTGAAACAGACAGCACCTTAAACAGCCCAGGAGAGGCTGAGGGTGCTTAGGTCCAAACTGGCTTGGACAGGAGTCCCTGTTCCTTTGGCGTGGTAGCGCTGAGGAGCTTGAGGACACCCAGGTAGACATCAGGTCCATGTCCTTAACAAGGGGTTTTGGACACCAGTGAAATTAAGGGAATGGAAAGGGTCAGGGTGAGGTAGGTGACAGTTGCTATCGTATCCAGAGGAAGGCTGGCTGTGCAGGCTGTCAAAGACTGATTTCTAGAGAAAGGACCCAGAAGTGGCCAGTTGCCTTTAGGGAAGGGCGTGTTTGTGGGAAAGAGAGTTGGCACAGGCACAGAGGAGTCCAAACTGGTTGAGAAGGCATCAGGCTGTAGCACTGGTGTCCTGGGTAGTGGTGGCAGTTGGCATAAGCCTTATTGGGGACCTGGCTGTGTCCAGAAGGACTTGGCATGCTGTCTGGGGTAGAGACCGGGGGGGGGGTCATTGCTGGAGATCCGTTCAGAAGGGACCGACTAGCTAATGGAGCATATGAGTGTCTCTGCTTATACTCATGTCAGGACAGCCAGCCATCACTCCCTGGGTGCCCTGAAACCAGCTGGCCTGCTTCAGTTGGCAAGAGGCTCACCATGAGGACAGACATCCCTTCTAGCCTTCCTCCAGGGAGCCTGGGTTTGTGTGGATGCTGAAGGTAGCGTGCTCTGCCCTTAGAGACTCAGGTACAGAATCCCCATTGCCTTGGATAAGACCCCATACATTAAGCCATTGGGCTGCCACTCACAGTCCTGCCTTGACCTGGTCGCCTCCTCTGCTGATCCCTGCCTATCAGGAAATGAAAAGAGGGACAAAGGCCTGCCCTGAAGGACCAGAGGGAGGAGTGTCCTTGGACCATCTCTGGAGGTGCGACCCCCTTGTATTCAGCCTCAGTGTCTGCTGCAGGAAGTGAGTTTGAGTCACAGAGTTTCCTTCTGAGGACCATGAGGACTGCCCTGTAGATGACACTGGAGTGTGCACCTGGCCTCGGCTTATTGGATGTGTGTCCTTCTGTCTGGGGAGCAGAAATTGAGCATAGGCCATCAGGGAGGTGGGTGAGTGGCCAGGCCTGGTCCATTATGCAGTTCAGGAGCAGCTACTCTGGAATGATATCCCCCCATACACACAAGAGGCAGGATTGGGGCAGTCAGTGTGCCAGCGGCCATTAGCACCTGCATGTAATTAGTGATCACTTCCTGGGAGTTATTTTTATCTTAGTCTTTTATTGGGTTCCAAATAAATTGAGCCAGACCAGTAAGGCCTGGGAAGCGTGTAGTGGGGGCTCTGGCTCTCACTGCCACCTTGTCAGAGCACCTGGCACTGGAGCTCTTCCAACCCAGCTGTTCACTGGGTCTCACAGCCCCCCTGGAAGGCTGGGAACTCTGTCTAAGGCAATGGCAAATGTCCCCAGAAGGGAAGGCGAGAGGGAGCTGCAGAGCATTGAGGTCTTGGCTAGGTGATCTGTGAGCAGGCTCTGTGTCCGTGAGTGAGAGAGGTCAGTAGGGCAGAGTAAATGCATTGTGTCTCTGGGCAGTCTGTGTCTAGCGGGGGATGGGGGGCTGGTCCGCTGGTACAGTGCATGACGGGCCGAACTGTGAAGTCTGTCTGCACTAGGCAGGCATTCGGGGAGGGGGAAAGGTTGCTGGGGGAGCAAAGAGGTTGGGTAAAGAGTGTGTGTCCCTTGGGGATTTAGGAGTGTGGCAAAACTCTGAGTCAGCAGGGAGAGGAGAGTGGGCAACTGTGCACCTGCAGGGCCATAGGGTGCAGGCTGTCCGTGTATGACTGAGTATGACAGCGTGTGTATCTGGTGCGAACTTGGACTATGTGTGCATGGGCAATACATGGGTGATATGTTGTGGATTTTGCAAGAGGCTAGACAGGTGGCCTGGTGAATTAAATGCAAAGCTGAGTGCCTGACAAAGATGGGTCAGAAGCCTAACAAGCAAGTACGGGAGCTCAGAACCCCTTGGATGGATAGGACAACACCCCTTGAGAAAGGACCTTGCTGCATGTCACACATGCAATCATCCCTGACTTCTGATGTCCTGACTTCAGGATGGTCTGAAAGACACTCAGGTTCAGTAGAAGCCATGCTTGATGTGACTTCATTCTGTCTGTGTGACCCCTCTGTAACTTTTGGGATGTCACTCATGCATTTTATGAGACACCCAACACCTGACAACATGCTTTCTTTGTGTTAAGCACATCTGAGCTGGGTTGGGCCATAAACCTCAAGGCCACCCCTCCAAGACACCCAGTTTTCCAGGATGTCCCCACCCTCCCATGGCCACATAATCTCCTAAGCAGCTCCACCAACCTGTGAGGCATCTCCCATCCAAACCATAATATTCCACCCTTTCCCCATAGGCTCAGGTTCATCTCAATGCAAAATTCATTTCATTTAACTTCAAAAATCCCTGTAATTTTATACTGTTCCAGCAGTACTGAAAAGCCCAAGGTCTCTCCTAAGACCCAAGGCACTCCATTCTCTTCACTGTGAACCCAAGTAGACTTTGTTAAGTGAGATACTTCAGATACACAAAGCGCTGGGTATAGACATTTCCATTTCAGTAGGGAGGAGTGAGGGTTCAAAGAGGAAAAATCAGACCACATAGCAGGACTAAAACCCAGCAGGGAGGATATTAGACCACATAGCAGGACTAAAACCCAGCAGGGAGGATACCAAAGGCTGATGTTCTATGTCCAACATCTGGGGCTCATGGTGGAATAGAGTCATCTGTGTTCTGGTGGGCTTGGGTAGCTTTTCCCTACAGCCATCTTGCCTGTGGCACATGTGTCTTCTCTTTCTTGGCAAATATTCCCAGCATATCCAATATCCTGAGGTCCTGATTGAAGCTAAGGCCTTACTTTTCACAACCTCACTCATTGCCAATGCCCAGACTCCATGTAAAGAACCCAGCCCTGGTGCACGTTGCCTGGCCTCGGCACCTTTTCTGGAACCTTGGTGTCAGCCTTTACGGTCCTATTAACCCTCGTGTCCTGCAAAACCAGAACCTCTGGATGACACTTCCACTGCCAGCTCAAACTGTGTTTCACTCACCTTGAACCATGACCATCATGGCCGTTGTGTGTCTTCACAAAGCTGAGCCTATGAACACACTGTCCCACCTTCCCACAATGATGGGCTGTAGCCCTTTAAACCTCGGAGCCCATGTAAAATCCTTCCTTCCTAAAGCTGCCTCTGTCCTGTCACAAAGATACAAGACTGTATTGGGAACCAGGCAAAAGGCCATTTGTGTTCCATCCCACCAAAGCATCTGCCCATGTGCTTCCGTGTCTAAAACATAGAATGAGGCTGAGGTAAAAAGTGAAGGAAATGTGGAGACACCACAGCACCAGGTTGTGGCTTGGTGACTTCTCGTCTCTCTTAATCAGCTTGGCAGTGAGAAAGAGCATCATTAGGTGGACCACAAAGTTCTGGAAAACCTGTAACCACTGCTGGACACCCCGGCGTGCAAGCCTATGGGTCTTTGCATATTCAAATAGCATCACATGGCTGACTGCAGGAAGGGGTTGCAAGAGAGATGTTGAATTTTCTCACAAGGGAAATGCTTGTCTACAGACAGTCCCCAGACTAATGATGGCTCAGTTTACTGTTTTCCCAACCTTACAACTGTGCAAAAATCAGTATGCATTTCATAGAAATTGTACCTCTAATTTTGAGCTTTTGCTTTTATTTCCAAGACTGGCAACATTTCGGTATGGCATTCTTCTGAACAGTGGGCAGAGTAGCAGGTGTCAATCAAATGGTCACTCCAGTGGACTGTGCGCATTTAATTTGCCTCTACTTTAGGGTATTTTCAAGATGTGGGCAGGGGAGGGTGTTGGCTCAAAGCTCACTCTAATTAGAGAAACAGTTGTACATTAACCTGTTACTTTTTACTTTTACCTTTTGTGTCCCCCCCCACACACACACACACCAAATCTGGCAGCAGAAATGGAAACCCTGCTCTTCATGCTGTAGGGGGCATGTGACACAGAGAGGATGAACTGACATGGGACACGTCTCATCCCCAGAGGGGGAGGTGCTTGGTGGACACATGGAGGAGAAATCGGTCGGGTACAATACGGTGCCCTGTGTATCAGAAGTTAAACGTAGCTAGAGCAGATCATGGGCAAAGCGACTGTGCCAGGCTGTCTGCTCAGCCAGACATGGTATCCTGCTGGTCTGTTCTTGAGCTTTCCAGGGAGCAATGTCCATGTGAGAAAAGAGGCAAGGTGTGCTGAGAGCTTGTGCGGCAGGGCCAGATACAATAGCCCAAGCAAGCAGAGAAACTTCCGCTGAGCTGCGGAAGTCCTCATCTTGTGGTCTTTGTTCCTGTAAAGGATTGTCTTGGGCAGCCCTTCTGTTCCTCTTTGCCAGCTGCTTCCCTAACGATGATGGCTGGAACACGTCCCGGGATCTGAGCACACCTTCCCACCTTCCAGTCTATAGATATTTGGACTGGTTCTGAGGCTTGCTGTTGGGTGTCACAACCCACTGTGGCAGGGACCACCACCTAGAACATGACAGATCCTTAAACTGGAGCCAGTCAAGGTGCTCAGAAGGGGCCTTTGGGCCTCTCTGCCTGCGGATAGCTGAGAAAGGGCATCAGAGTCAGGGGAGGAGCAGATCTGATAGCTTTGCCATTAATACCCTGGAACCCAATTCATAAAAGCATCTAATTACAGGGAGCCTGTGTTTCATTGTCGTTTTGGTAATGACCTGCAACTGCATACAAATTACAGGGTAATCCCCTTGGTGGTGCTCAGCTTCCTCTAGTGTGGAACTTTCTAGCTAGTGTCTGAGGCTCAGGTAATGTCGGGGGCAGAGTACGCTCGCTCCTCTCCAAGGCACTCGTGACACTACAGAAAGAAAAATGGCACGAAGCTGGGCACACACTGCCCACTCCCCATGAAGTGTTTTTCTGAAGTCTCCAGACTGGGCTGCAGCAAGGACTTGGGTCACACAGGCTGAGCCTGTTCAGCTAGGATCTGGGATAATCTGGTTGCTTTTGTCCCTGCAGGAGAGTCTTACCAGTGGTCAGAAGCCTGCCCCTTCCCTAAGCTCTCAAAGGACACATGGGAAACCCTAGGGCAGGCTGTATACTTTCTTAACCCTCGGCTTCCTTATCTTGAACCACCTCCTTCCATTGCACCTCATCACTGCCCGGCTGTGCTCTGATGCGTCAGCGTGTTCCAGAGACAATCTTTGCCCAGAGGGACATGGGCTTTAGAGTGGGACAGCCCTGTTGATGTCTACATTCCATCTTTGCCCCGACGTGGGTAAGGAAGGGCTCTCATGTATATCTCCTGTGTGTGTGAGATAGAGAAGATGCCCAGGTGGGATACTCAGGCAAGAGGTCTGTGGCTAGTGCTCAGGCAGGCTGTGGTGTAGACTGCAGGTCTCAGGTCAGGGCCTTCTGGAGCATCCTGCAAATGTTATCGGCCAGAATGTCTTCTTATATGATAGTGGGATGCTTCCCTTCAGAGGGCTGGGCAAGAAGCCCGTGGAGGCGGAGCAGAGGAGTGCCCGCAAAGAGGAGTGCCGGCAGTGAGTGGTACCCACTGAGAGTTTCAGAATGGAAGTCAGGATAAAACCATCTGGAGCTGCTTGTGACTTCGGTAGAACCTTGCCTAGGATGCCTGAGGCTCAGCTCCCATCCTTAGCTCTGTGCACATGTGTACACTCTAAGTACTGTTGGTTTTTGCTGTTTTTTTTTTTTTTTTCTGAATGCATGTGACTTTGCCTAATTGCAAAGACAAAAACCAAAGTGAACCATCACAAATTGGGGACCATCTGTACACAGAGTGGTAAAGAAGCACATAGGTCACAAAGCCAAGATTTCCTCCTCGGCCCCTTGAGTTTTCCAGAAGCAACTGCCCCAGCTCCCGTTCTTCACCGAGGCCTCTAGTGTGGGTTCACACGCTGCATTCCATTCCCTGTGAATGAGCCCTGATAGGCCTCTCCACAGCTGTCCTTGTTCATTTGCTGGTAGTCTTGGATGTTCTGCCACTTCTAATGTCACACTAGGCCTTCATTTTGAGCTGCATGGGCTACGAGGTGCGGAGGATGTATTTAGCCTGCCTCCCCCAATCTGCGGACATGTGGGGTATGCGATCGGCTGTGGGCTTCTGTGTGTGTGTCTCTAGGGTGACATGTTTGGGTGCTGAGCCCCTGACACAGCTGACATTCCTGCCAGTACACCCTCACCTGGTTCTCGGTTACCTTCAGGCAGTCCCCTCCCGCTGTGGCTGCTCTCCGTGGACACTCCCCATGCCAGGAGCTTCGGGCACTGCTCAGACACTGTTAAGCTGTGGGTTCTGACTGTAGTGACATGTGTCTTTGAGGCCATGTGGCACCCCAGACCTTTCTCCACTGTGAGCAGAACAGCTCTGCTTGACATCTGTCACCACCATGGTGCACTGCGCAACCAGAGGCCTAA
Organism: Chionomys nivalis; assembly: GCF_950005125.1. Classification (NCBI taxonomy): domain Eukaryota; kingdom Metazoa; phylum Chordata; class Mammalia; order Rodentia; family Cricetidae; genus Chionomys; species Chionomys nivalis. The sequence continues at coordinate 59,794,214 of NC_080086.1, read as the reverse complement.
GGGCTGTGGCTACTAGTCATGGCCTCCAATCTCTGAAATGCTGACCCCAAAGTAAACATTTCCCATTATAAATGCTCCTCTCAGGTATTTTGCTATTGCGCCCAAAAACTCACAGAGGTGCCCCCCACCGAGAATGGAATTCATCCCATCCCACCCACCATGAAACAGCAGTGTTCTGTTCTGTTCTAATTGAGACACCTAAAAATGTGGAGTTTCTTCACTTCAGAATGAAACCCAAGGCACTCGTGTCCCTAACCCCACTGTGTAGCTAGAGACACTAAAATGTGTGTGTGTGTGGGTGGGGGGGGGGCTGTTCTCCCTCAGCGAGGGCTATGGAGAGCTGGTGCATGGCCCAGGCCAGAGGGCAGTGGCCGACACTGGCCTTCGGGGGCCGCCCCCAACAGGCCTTCAGCCGTCCTTGGCCTAATCCCGTTTTCTGCCCAGTTGAGCAGTGGGAAGGCTTAGTTCTCACCCATTTTAATGCAAAGGAGGCTGCCTAGCCAGCTTGTTCTGAGCATGGTGACAGTGGCCATGAATGGGGACCCCAGTAACGGCGACAAAAATGTGACAGGGCCCTCCATCATGGTATTGTGCGACAATTGGGACATTATAGTTAGTCCTGGAACCCACTCAGGAAGGGGCGGGGGCCTCCAGCTCATATGCTAAGCAGGGCCAAGCCCGCCTCAGCCACCTTCTTTGGTCTGGCCAGTGACCCCATTGTGTTAGGCGCTTACACGGGGCTCCTTAACTGCCTTCTTCCTTCCCTCGCTTCCCTCCACCGATGCTTGGACAAAGGTGCTGGTCCTGGTGCCCTGCTGTGTGTCCCTGGATGGCTACTGCCCTCTCAGGGCCTTGACTGGCAGTAATAAAAGTAAGATGGTGACCACATGGGAGTGGGGTCCTGAGTGTTTGCCTTAAATGGTGTATACTCTACCAGCTCTTTTTGCAGCCCCTGGGGAAGGGGCTTTGCTTGATCCGGAGTGCAGATAAGGCCTTTATCTCTGGAAGCTGAGAACCTACACGGTGTGCGAGTGTGCATGCGTACATGCGTGCAACCACTCCAGGCGATTCTCTTGCCTCTGCACACAGCACGGCCATTGTCCTCGAAGCAAGGCAGGAGTCCACGCTCTTGAGCTATAAAGGGTAGCTTAGGATATGGGTGGAGAACACAGACAGGGACTGGCTGAGGCTCCTTCTTCCCTTCTATGCGGTCCTGCCCAAACCAGACCAGACTCCATTGATCAAAGCAGTCTCCTCACCCCTGAGCTATAGGCCAGCCTGCTCACCTAGTCCTCAGCTCCTTTCCATTTGCAGCTGGACAGCTTCCAGGACCAGAGTTGGGACAGGCAGTAATGGACCACAAACTGAGTTATGGAGTCACGGAGGCAACCGCAGCAGTGGAGGCTGGACCCCAGTACAACCGAGCTATGGGACACTTGTCTTTCTGGCCCCTGGACTCTCATCCTCTCTCCATAGCGGAATGGTTCTTTGATCTTATAAACTTTTCAGAGTTGGCATCTGTAGCTCAAAGGACAAAGATGGTTCACCTAAGGTCACATGATAAGTGAACTCCGGAGGCTCAGGCTCTTCTTCCCAAGGCTCTCAGCAGCCTGAGGCATGGTTTCACCCATGGGGTTCCCTACTGTGCCCTCTCTTGGCTGTGTTAGGAGGCTAATGTGGTTATGTGTTTGTGTGGCTTTGAACATGTGACTTCTTGGATTGGAAGTTTCTCCTCAGCCTCATACTTTTGGAGAAGCCTGTGAGATGTCCAGGGGGGCGGGACAGTAGAGAGGTGGGCAGCTAAAACTCGGGTATCATTAATTAAGGTCTGTGCCTAGGACGAGCGTGGTGGGTTTTATGACTTTATTCAAGATGATTCTTGAATCTTGTCCCTGGAGCTGGTGGGGAGGAACCCACTAGCACTGGGAGGCATTTGCAGCTGCTACTGGGCAATGTCCTCCCTATCTAGAGAGCATGGTGCGTGGCAGTTTCTGAAGACTTCCCTGGGACAAGGGGAGGAGTGGGGTTGTGGCCCAGAGGTAGGACTGGGTCCCAGTGTACAGTGTGCCTAGAGATGGGCTACAAACTGGTGAGGAGTGCTGCAGGCACCTCAGAGAGGGGAGGCGAAGCTCAGCCAGCTATGGACGCTGGGGGCAGGACCCTGGAAAGGTGGTACAAAGGGCCTCAGACTTAAGTGGGGGCTCAGTTCTGGGACCCACAGGGCCCTTCCTTCCCAGAGTGCTCTAGCAGGAGCCCCCCACCTCCTGCTGATTACAAATTGCTGTGTGATTTTCTCCCATTACCATGGTGACGGCAGGCCTAGCATCTTAAACAGCAGTAGGATGCAGCTGGATCATTTAAGTCCAGGGCTCTTCAGGCTCCCTCTCTTCCTTTGTCCTCTCTGCCTTCTTTCCTTTGTTCATTCTCTACTCATTCATTCCCTCCTCCATCCCTTTCACTCATTCGTTCCCTCCTCGCACATCCCTCATTAATTCATTTGATCATTCATTTGACCATTCATTCTATCATTCATTTGTTCCCCCTTTCCTCCCTCCCTCCACCATCCCCTCACTTCCCAGCCTCTGGCAGTCTTCAGATTGGTAATGATGGCCAGTGACTAACCAAACATCCAGAATGTCACAACAAGCAAGTCTTTGCCCCTTAGCCGTGTCACCTCAAAACTCCAGCTCCGCTTCATCCTCTGGTGACTCTAAGCTGCAGGGGCCCCTGCTATTCTACTGCACTAGGTCCCACAACTACACACCTTCCCGGTAGCTCTGTCACACCCTGGCCTTGACCACTCCTGGCTCAACATCTCAGAAGCTATACGTACCCTGACCTGGACCTGGTATAAACGGCTTCTCAGGGCTGTTCAGTTGTGCCCTGGGCCAGCGGATTTTCATAGCCCCTCCCACCCCTGCCCTCTCTACTTTGCTCTGCCCCGGGGAGGCATCCACACTGGGGTTTCTCCCTGGGTAGAGCCAGCAGGGAAGGGAGCCTGACCCCTGCCTCCACCTCCCTCTTCTATCTGTACTCATAGATTTTACCCCGAGTCCCTTCCCATCACTCCAGACCTGAGCTCTATGACCCCTTTCTCCTCTGTCCCTGTGGCCCAGGGTGGCAATGGCTATGTGCCACTGTTTCTCAGTCCTGTGGGCTCCCTGCTGTCACATCTCTGTGTCCTTCTTGCATTCATATCCTGCCATCCAAGGCCGGAGCCTGGCCTCGTTCTAGTGAGGCTGACTTTGGTTCCTGCCAGTTTTCAGTGGTTCCCAAAGGTAGGAATTCTGGAGCTAGAGGACTGGGTTCTAATCTCAGCGCTAACAGATCCTGCTCTGCCCCGTCGATGCTGTGTGATCTTGGGGAACATTTTGCCTCTCTGTCCCACTTTTGGTAATTCTAGTGCCCATCACAGGAGGTTGCTGTGAGGACTGAGCCCCTTAACACCATCAGAGACATGAACAGCGTGCACTAGTAGGTAATAGACATCATACAAACACCATCGAACACACGAACAGCGTGCACTAGTAGGTAATAAACGTCACACAAACACCACCGAACACACGAACAGCGTGCACTAGTAGGTAATAAAAGTCACACAAGTACTCAGTGCTTCACAAGCGCCCACCCTGCCGCCCTTAGCAGGCTCTTGTGAGGCTGTGGGGCTGGGTGGAAGTTACAGGCACCACTGGCGCTCTCACAATGGAGATCGGCAAGCCTTTCAGCCCAGAGCACTGGTCTCCAATCCAGGCTGAAGGTCTCTCCGTCCTCCGCTCTTTCACAGCCTCATTCCTCCACATTCTTCCCATCACCCTCTTCTTGACGGCGAGTCACAGGCGATCCTGGGTAGCGTGTGACTTCATGCACAGGACCCTGGGTGACTTGCCACCACCCCTGTGGCCTCACGCCGCTCACCTCTCCGCTTCTTTTCTCTTGCCATGAGTATACTAGAGGGCTGCAGGCCCCCTTGCCTATCCGGCCTGTAACTAGAGCTGCGGTGCTGTGGCTGAGTCCTGGTGGCCAGATCGCACAGGTATCAGTGACTACCAGTGTCCCGTTTTCCTTCACACAGGGACACAGTTAACAATGACTGACAGTCCTTGCAAGAGCCTGGCTTCCCCAGGGAGAGGCCCCAGCATGCTATCAAGCCTCATGATCTTACCCCTTAAAAGGCCTACCCTCTCTGCTGACATATCACACAAATAGGGCCTTCAGCCATTGCCAGGGACTGTCTGCTGCTCTGGGAATGTGGGCCGGAACCTGGGGCCCTGTGCCAACCAGTCCTGTGCAGCTCACCCCTTCCCTCCGTGTGAACCTGCTTCTATGAGCACCTGACCATTTTCCCCTCTCTCAACCTGGATTACATCCCGTGAAAGCCCTTTGTTCCCTGGCTGCCCAGCTTTTGCCAAAGTAGCCATCTGCCCATGGGCAATCACTCAGACCCTGGGCCACTCTCAGGCACCAATGCTGGTCTAGGAGTTAGGTGGCATAGTGGCTGAAGGGATGGCCATGCCACTGTCATGCCAGATAATCCTGAGAGTTGACTCTTGTCCCCAAATGCTAGGTTGTTTACTCTAGAAATTCCCCTGCAGCTGCACTGAAGAGGCTTTATTAGCTTATGGCTAGAGAAGGTCTCCCTTGCTGATGCTCTCCCTTATCTGTAAGATTATGGCAACACCAGCTCCCCTACATGATGGCATCATAAATGCTGATATTAGTGGTGGCAGACCTGGCAGGGCTGGATAGTGAGACAGGGATGGGGCACAGCTTCGAAACTTGGGGCTGAGACCATTACAGATGCAGCTAACAGAAGGAACAAATGGGGGAGGTCAACAAAGTCCCATTTCAGGTGGGGACCTGGGAAGCTTGAGAGATGATTTGCGGCTAACCCTCTTGTCTCAGTCAGGGTGTCTACTGCTGTGACAAAACACCATGATCGAAAAGCAGGGGAGGAACGGGTTTATTTGGCTTACACTTCCATATCACTGTCAGGATGGGAACTCAAGCAGGGCAGGAACCTGGAGGCAGGAGCTGATGCAGAGGTCATAGAGGGGTGCTGCTTAGTGGCTTGCTTGCAAGGTTAGAGGTTCAGTCCATTATCATCGTGATGGAAAGCAAGGTGGCATGGAGCAGACATGGTGCCGGGGAAGGAGCTGAGAGTTCTGAAACCTCAAAGTCCACCCCCAGTGACACACTTTCCCTACTAAAGCCATGCCTACTCCAAGGTCACATGTCCTAATCCACTCCTAATGAGCCTATAGGTGCCATTTTCATTCAAGTCAGCACCCTGCTGACACAGGGGCTGCATCTGTGAGTGGGATACCTGGGTCTTGAGGTAGATCAATTCCAAGTTTTCTGAGGAACTGCCATATTGATTTCCATAGTGGCTGTGCAAGTTTACACTCTCACGGGCAATGGATGTGTGTTCCCCTTAGCCTACAGCATGAAGTGTCACTTGTGTTATTGGTCTTGGCCATTCTGACAGGAGTAAGACGAAATCCCACCGTAGTTTTGATTTGCATTTCTCTGATGGTGAAGGATGTTGAACATTTCTTTCAGTGTTTCTCAGCAAATTGAGCTGAGAATTCTCTGTTTAGATTTGTACCCCATTTGTAATTGGATTATTTGGGTTGGATATCTACTTTATTGGATTCTTTATATATTTTGCATAGAAGTCCTCTATTGGATGTGAAGTTGGGAAAAATAAGTCTATTTCCCTGTGTCTCTTCTATGAAGGTCAGTGTAGCTGGATTTATGTTGAGGTCTTCGATCCACTTGGACTTGAATTTTGTGCAGGGTGGTAAGTATAGCTCTGCTGTTCTTGTTGTTCTTCTATATGCAGACATCCAGTTTGACCAGCACCATTTGTTGAAGATGTTGTCCTTTTTCCAGTGTATTTCTGGCTGGAAATTCACCCAATTTCATGACATTGGGTGCCCATGTATATGTGGATTTATATCTGGGTCTTCAGTTCAATGCCCTTGATCAATGTGTTCGTTTTTATGCCAATACCATGTTGTTTTTATTACTATAACTTTGAAGTGGAGCTTGGAATCAAGAACAGTGAGGCCTCCAGCAGTTCTTTTATTGTGTGGGACTGTATTAGTATCCTGGATTTGTTTGTTTGTCTGTTTTTGCTTTTGTTTTTATTTTTCCATATGAAAATGAGCATTGTTCTTTCAAGGCCTGTAAAGAATTGTGTTGGGATTTTGATGGGGTTTGGATTTTGATGGGGATTGCTTTGAATCTGTAGACTATTTGGGGGAAGATGGCCATGTTTTACTATGTTAGTCCTGCCAATCCATGAACATGGGAGATCTTTCTATCTTCTGATATCTTCTCTGATTTCTTTCTTCAAAGACTTGGATTTTTCTCTTGCAGGTCTTTCACTTGACCTTTCACCTTTCAGGTGCTCTGCAACCACAGGTGACAGCCACTGGCTATCATACTGGACAGTTGGGTTAGTCTGTTTTGTGTCTCTGTAACAAAACATCCAAGGCTAGAAATTACAAAAGAGGCTTAAACCAAGTGCAGTGGTGCAAGCACCCAGGAGGTGGAAGCAGAATGATCAGAAGTTTAGAGTCATCCTCAGCTCCATAGCAAGCTTGAGCCAGCCTGGACTACATGAAACCCTGTCTAAAAGAAAAGTGTCCTGACTAGTTTTAAGTCAACTTGACACAAGCCAGAATCATCTGGAAGAAGGGAACTCAGTTGAGAAAATGCCTGCATAAGATCTGGCCGTAGAAGCCGGGCAGTGGTGGCGCACGCCTTTAATCCCAGCATTCAGGAGGCAGAGGCTGGTGGATCTCTGTAAGTTCGAGGCCAGCCTGGTCTACAAGAGATAGTTCTAGGAAAACTAGTACTGTTACACAGAGAAACCCTGTTTTGAAAAGAACCTGAAAACCCTCCCCCTCCCCCCAAAAAGATCTGGCTGTAGAGCATTTTCTTAATTAGTGATTGACAAGAGCAGGTCCAGCCAGTGGGGTGAGACCGCTCTAGGCTGGTGAATCTGAATCTATGAGAAAACAGACTGAGCACATCCTGGAGAGCAAGCCAGCTGCTCCACGGCCTCTGCATCAGCTCCTGCCTCCAGGTTCCTGCCTTGTTTGAGTTCCAGTCCTGACTTCCTTCAGTGATGAATGGTGACGTGGAAATGTAAGCCAAATAAACCCTTTCCTCTCCCAGTTGCTTTTGGTAATGGTATTTTGTAGTAGTATTTCATTTGTATTTTAATAAATAAAGCTTGCCTGAAGGTCAGAAAAGCAAAACAGCCCCATTGGTCAGGCTTACAGACCAGGCAGTGGTGACACACACTTTTAATCCTAGTAGCCCACTAGTTTGCTATAGAAACCGGGAGGTGCATGCCTTTAATCCCAGACCTAGAGAGGAATGTTAGATGGAGGGAGACAGCTCTCAGACACAGTCTCATTCTGAGAGTCCTGGAGGCAGGATTGCCATTTTGGACTGAGGTAGAGGTAAGAGCCAGTGGCTGGATGTTTTGTTTTTCTGACCTTCAGGTTGAACCCCAATTTCTGTCTCTGGGTTTTTATTAATCATGCTACAATATTTCATCACAGCAATAGTAACCCTGACTAGTACAGAGAGGAAGGAAGGAAGAAAGGAAGGAAGGAGGGAAGGAGAAAGAAAAGAAGCTAATTGCCTTATAATTTTAGAGGCTGGACAGTCAAGATCAGGTGACCTTCAGCTCGGCCTCTGCTCCGGGCCTCAGGTGGATGGCATCATAACAGCAAGAGATCGTACTTCGACAGAGAAGGTCAAAGTGATTTGGGGCCCGCTCTACCTTTTTCTAATAACTACCTGGGCAACTAACTAAAGTCCCAAGAAAACTACCTTAAGCCCTTCCCCGATCCCCCAGAGACCTACTGACCTCATCCAGAAATCTCCCCACGTCCCCCCAGTGACCTACCCACCTCCCCTCAGAAATCTCCCCACTTCCACACAGTGACCTCCCCACCTCCCCCAGTGACCTCCCCCTCCCCCCAGTGATCTCCCCACCTCCCCCAGTGACCTCCCCCAGTGACCTCCCCACCTCCCCCAGTGACCTATCCCCTCCCCCCAGTGACCTCCCCACCTCCCCCAGTGACCTCCCCACCTCCCCTAGTGACCTATCCCCTCCCCCAGTGACCTCCCTCCTCCCCCCAGTGATCTCCCCACCTCCCCCAGTGACCTCCCCACCTCCCCCAGTGACCTCCCCACCTCCCCCAGTGACCTCCCCACCTCCCCCAGTGACCTATCCCCTCCCCCCAGTGACCTCCCCACCTCCCCCAGTGACCTACCTACCTCCCCCAGTGACCTACCCACCTCCATGCAGTGACCTCCCCCCTTCCCCTAGTGACTTACCCACCTCCCCCCATGACCTACCCACCTCCCCCCATGACCTACCCATCTCCCCACAGTTACCTACCAACCTCCCCTTAGTGTCCTAACCTCTTCCCTCAACAATCCATCCCTCTACCCACCACAGGGAGGACCAAGCCTCCAGTATATGAGCCTTGGGGGTCTCACTCAACCCTTCTTCAAACCATAAAGCAGCAGGCCTGTGGCTGTGGAGTGTCACCTGAGAAAGTTCTTGGAAGCCTGTGGCATTAACTGTGGTGCATCTGCAGTGTCCATGGATGACAGCCACACTCTGCTTCCGTCACTTGCTCTTTGCAAGCGCCTGTGTGAGGTGTGACTGTGAGTCAAGGCTGGAGGCAGGTGGGCCTTTCCCCTCTGTGGTGACCTGGGTCTCTGCGGCAGGCCACATGCTAGGGCCTGGTGAGGAGCACACACCCCAGGGAACCAGGGAGGTTCTTATCTCTCCACCTGGAAAGGTGCAAGGTGGGCCCAGAACAAAGCCAGGTCTTCAAGGTGTGATCTCAGAATGGTGAGCCAGGGTGTTCAGGGGGTGGACATGTGCTCACTGCAGCCCTGGTCACAGGACGTAAGGTATGCAGCCAACAGCAAAGGGACAGAGAGAGAAAACAAGAGCATAGACACACAAGGCAGTTCTATTTTATCTAGAGAAGAACAGAATGATGTCATATGTAGGAGCACAGATGCAAATGGGGCTAATCACAGCATGTGAGCTAAGTCCGTCTCAGAAAAACAGAGAGCATCCTTTCATTTGCAGTTCTAGAATGTATAGGCACATAAAAAACATGTGTGTATACATGGAAAAAAGCAAGCCAGCTGTCCTGGATTGCTCATCTTAACCAACCCATCGCAAGGGTCCTTGCTGAGGGACCCACGAGGCCAGAGTCAGAGGTTGATGTGATGTGCTCTGTAGCTGGAGGGAAGGATCACCAGCCAATGGGTGCAGGTGGCTTCTGGGAGCCAAACAAGACAGGAAAGGGTGTGTCCTCTCAGAGCCTCTGGAAAAAGCCAGCCCTCACCTCACCCAGACTCTGACCACCAGGCAAGAGGTGTATGTTATACCAAGACACCAAGTTACTGAGTTTGGTTCAGCAGCGAGAGGAAACTCATATATTAGCAAAGAGGCTAGACTCACTGGTTTGGGCACTGGATGGAAACTTCTTTTGCTAACTGGATAACCTTGGGCAAGTGGCCTCACTTCTCTTGGCTTCCTTTTACTTATCTGAAAATTGGGGCTTATGGAGCTGGGCTGCAGTTTCATGGCAGGGGGCTAATATAAACCTAATCTGTCTGTGGCCCTGGGTTTCAACTCCAGCACTGAAAGAAAAGACTCGGCCTCCCAGGGACACCAAGAGACCCACTATAACTTCTGGCCTTAGGTAGTCTGCAGATGGCACGGAGAATTGTGCTGGGCCTCCTGGGAACACTTTACCAACACTGGCTATGAGTGATTTTTTTATTCCATGGCCCTTTCCTAACACCACACACAGACCTACCCCATGAAAGCAAGGCCTGTGGCCGAAGGCGGGGCATAGGCCAGGGATGAGGGTCGGGGAGTGGTTCCCAGCAGTGCCCTGAGGAGCAGCTGGGAGGCTCGGGCACAAGATGGGGTCTCAGCAGGCACGGGCCTAGATCTGCCTCTCCCCTTTCTCCGCCCACACTCTCCAACAAGCTGTCCAAACACAGGCCAGGCGCCTGAGGTGGTCTCCCAAGGATGGGCCCTGGGAAAGGTTGGCGACAGCAGCGTGCGGCAGGAGGAAGCAGCTTGTTTGCTTTCCTGCAGCCCAGGAGCTTCCTGCCCTCGGTGTGTTTGCTTTGCTTTCTAGCTGCTGCCTGCTGCGGAGGGTTGGCCACCTGGTGGCCCTGAGCCCTGGAGTCCTGGGTGGCTCTGGATTCAGACCTGAAGAAGCATCTGGGACATCTCAATCCCAAAATCTGCTCTTGAACTCGTCAACGCTGAAGCCAAGGGCATGTCTGGTGGCTCATGGCTTGTCAGACCCCTTTTGAGAGGCTATGCAATGCTGTTTGTTCCTCGAATCACATGCACTCAAGACCCCTGTGCTAGCCCCACGTACCACTGTGGAGATGGAGGCACAGAACATGCTGACCCTGGTCCATTTCCGCCCCCCCCCCCCCCCAGGGTACCCCTGCTGAACATCTCAGAGCAGAGGTGTGAGACCAGCACTGGACGATCAAGTCTCACCTGTGTCGTAGGTGCTTGCATCAAATAACACCTGATGCTCTTATTCCCATCATAAGTCCATGACAGAGGAGACCCGTGGTATAGAGTGCCCGTCACCTATGTTCTCATTTCCCCGTGACTTTTAGCTCCAGGTTTGTCACCTTGCTGCCCCAGTGTAGTGGAGCTGCTGTGTCCGGGCTGGGACTATCCCCTGCAGCTGGTTTCAGTTGCCCCTCATCTTCTGCTCTCTCCATGCTCCTCTGCCTTCCTGCTAGCTTGCACACATTAGCACCCCTGCCTCTGATTTCTGGTGAAATGGTGCTACTTCTCAAAAGTTGTGTATTTCTGATGTGCATTTTATTGGAGTCCCTGGGCAGGATGGGGCCGCCCATCTGTTTGATAATAATTTGGGGGCTTCAGTTAATATCTGTGATGGCAACTCATGAAGGTTGGAGCTCTCCTCAGCTTCCAGAAGCCTTGTATGAAAACAAGATCTGCTAGTCGGGACAGGCGAAAAGGTCACTGGGCAATCCAGAACTGGAAAGAGAAACCCATCTGTGGTACCCTGGTGGATGGCATCTACAACCTCCAGCAAGACAAGCTCACTATCCAGGGCTCTCCTGCCTGCTCTGGCCTCCCATTAGGCAAAGAGTTGATGGGGAATTAGCAAAAAGGTCTAGCATTGCTTGACCTGAAAGTCTCACTTCTAAGTTCTGGTCATAGCCAAACTGCGTAATTGCACAGAAAGACAATACTTAGGCTCCTAATGGTGGATAGACAGATGACTTTCCCTAGCAGGCCCTTAGAACTCACTAAATCCAACTGGTTATCTTAACAGCATACAGTTTCTCTGTACCCTGGCAGCTGCTCCCACATAACCACACACAGACTTGTTATTAATTATAAGTGCTCGGCGGACAGCTTAGGACTTGCTACTAACTAACTAGCTCTTGCAACTTAAATTAACCCACATGGTGGTACCTTCTTTCAGCACAGCACGTTCATCTTCCTTCTCTCCATGTCTCCTCCTCCTTCTTCCCAGCATTCTGTTAGTCTGGTTCTCCTGCCTAGCTATAGGCCAGTCAGTTTCTTTATTAAGCCAATCACAGTGACATATATTCAAACAGTGTAAAGAGATGTTCCACAAGCCACTATATGACAGGAGAATAAGGTGCTGTGACTTGTGCTTGCCAAGGTGAATAGGAAGCAACCTGGGCTCATTCAGGTCATCTGCAACATGAATAGTTTTCTATTCCCACTGTCAAGTCTGGCAACAATCACTTTCTTTGGACATCAGAGCCTCCAAGGAATTGTGTGTATTTTCATCTCTCTAAGACACTTCTGTGCATTTTTAAAGCTAGGGAGCATCTGCCATTCACAAGTATAAAGAATGCCTGCTCCCCTGTACCCCTGAGAACACAGGGAGAGGAAACTGTTGTAACCTGCCCTTCTGTCCCTTCTTTCGTGGAGTCTTGGTACTAGCCGCCTCTGCTCCCTCCTTCCTCCTGGCTAGTGAGATTGTCGTGTCTCTGTTTTAGTTGGTCATCCCAGTTGCTTGAGTAGCTAAAGCTTGACTCTTGGTGGTTTGGTACCATTGGCCCCTTGTAATTCACCACTCAGTGAGGGGCAGAGTGAGAGACCCCCAGGTCCCTGCAGACCTAGGCTTTTGCCACCTGGTAGCCTTGCCCCCAAGGTGGCTGCTGAGGAGAGGTAAGTACTACTTATCCAGGCATGGGTGTGACAGGATTCTGCGCCCACCCAGCATTCCTTGCGGGAGAAGCTCCTGCTGAACCATCTTCCAGTTGCATAGGGAAAGGGTCGTAGGAGCCATAGGAAATGGCTCTGGTGTGAAGAAGCCCAAGCACAGTGTTCTTCACCCTTCTGCCTGGGCAACCTATGTCTTTTCGCTTGCTCGTGAAAAGCCGGTAGCGTTCTGGAAAGAAGTGAGGTGAGCCCTCAGAAATGCCAGGATGGACCAGAGTTAACTGCCTTGGACTTTCTTCTAGGAAGGGTTGGGAAGGTGACACATTGTCTCTGCTCTCTTCAGGGGTCCCATCTGGGTGTTGGGCATTGAGAGACTTCCTCACCCCTAAAAGCTAGTAAGCAAGCACATATAATCTACCAGTCAGCTTGGTAAGGGCCAAGAAGACCGATGGAACTGGGCAGGAATTGGGGTATTATGTGGGGACGGCAGTGAGCTGGCATTGAAGGGTGCCTGCCTGGAATAAGAGAGGGTGAGATGAGCATTGAATCTAGTTGACCCAAACAGTCAGGTAACCTAAAAACAGATGCTAAGAGATGCTAGGCGGGGCCACACCATGCGAGAGCCTCTGGTCACTGGGAGGAGTCTGAAAACCATGAAATCCCTTCATGTGAATAGAAGCCAGTGCAGTGGGCAGCTTTGCTCCACCATGCGCGCCAGTACATGTCCCCACCACGTGCCCCACCATGTGTTCCCACCACTACACACCCCATGACACGCTCCATCGTGTGATCCCTTACATGTTCCCATCCCATGTTCCCGCTACGTGCTCCATCATATGTTCCCACCCTGTGTTCCACTACATGCCTCCACATATGCTCCACTACATAGGTCACCATGCTCCCACTACCTGCTCCCACCGCATGCCTCACCATAGGCCTAAAGCATAGAGGCCCAAACCCAAAACCCGGGTGGCGCCTTCCCCCTTTCAAGTCACTGTCTTGGCTGTTCTGTCGCAGGAGAAAAGAGGATGACTCACATGCAAGCCTTTCCAAACCAAGAAAGGGAAGACCTGTGACTGGAGCCCAGACTCTCGGGCTGTGAGCAGGGCCGCTAGGGAGCATACTGCTCTGTGAAGCAAATGCCAAGCTTCAGAAGCTCTTGTCGCTTTAGAACCATATTCCTCCCGTCTGGGTGTGGCCTCCTGAGGCAGGTACCACTGGCTCTCTCTAATCTCACATGAGGACCCTCACTCAGCCATGCACACATACATGAGCACTGAGGGCCTGTTTCTGAGTAAGTACCAGAGACCACAGCGGGAGAGGAAAGCCTGAGGCATGGCTCCTAAGGACAGGTTTGCAGCGTTCCCCGAGCCCTGCCTGGGGTCTGTGCGTGGGTGTGAGCGCATCTTAAGAATACGGCACTACCCACTCTGCTTTCAGAGAGAGGAACTCATCTTCTTGCTTTAGCCCCCCCAAATGCTGGGAACCTGGGCCTCTGCTGCCTTGGCTGATACCCAAGTATGACTGAGGTAGTTAGTGTGTGTGTGTGTGTGTGTGTGTGTGTGTGTGTGTGTGTACTGTAGCTGCTTGTGAAGGTCTGCCTTTAGTCACAGGGCTCTCAAGTCTCTGTCCTCTCCCGTTTAGTCCACGTTCTTGGTGTGACTGTGTGCGCATGCGTTGCAGATTCTTTCTCTGCTGGCTCCGCGCTAAGCTGGGGTGGCTACTGAGCTCGCCCGTTGTCTTCAGTTCATTCTTCTGTGTCCAGGAGCGTTGCTGTGGTAACCAGTGCTGCCTGTTAGTGAAGAAACTGTGTCTGGGGCTGTATCCATAGGCACCAGCCAGCTCCAGTATATTGAAACCTTCAAACATGCTAACCTCTTGTCTTCCAGGTCCTCACCTCTGGTACCCCTCACGAGCCCTCTAGGTCCCACCACGCATTCATTCTTAATCGCCAAGTGTTTATTATCCTAACCACGCACCGGGTACTGGGGACGCAGCCTCAGCTTCACAGATCTCTGCTCCATAACTCTCCCCTTCCAGACTCATAGTGGCCTGTATCACATGTGTTAGTTCGCTGGGTCACTGCCATCTTGTTGCAGCTTCTGAGAAGGATGGGCACAGAGAGGTTAAGTGGGCTGCTCTAGAACACACAGCCAGTTTTGAACCCAGGAAATTCTGTCTGTCTGTCCATCTATCTGCCCATCCACACTCCCATCCACTTGCCCATCCACCCATTCATCTATATATCCATGCATCCATTCATCCACTCCATCTTTCCAGTCACATGCCCACCCACCTAGATACCTAAGTAGAAGGAAAAAATAAAAAAATGCATTCAAGGGAAGAAATCCAGCCGTGTTTATTTGTCATGTTGTAACCCAAGTGGGGAACTGGACATGACCTCAGCACTGAGGGGCTCCCAGCACACAGGCCGCAGGGCTCAGGGCTGTGGTCTCACAGGCATTCGAGTTTCACCAGCAGCTGTGGAGACAGAGTTCAGAGTGGCAGTCTCTTGGTGGCTCAACACCATCAAGGTAGTTCCTTGCTGCCTACCTTGGACCCCGCCCACAAATATAGTCACTGAGTAATACCCCATGGGACCACAGACGCTCCGGCAGACAGCTCCATGCATGTGATCTGATCTCCCAAGCACATTTACATATGAGCGCTCTGCAAGTGCTTCACAGTGCCGTCACGGGAGTGTGTAAATGTGCATGCCTGCACGCAGGTGGAAACGCATGTGACACACATGAAATACCCCCAGCTTTCTGGAGGGCGTTCCTGGTTGAGAGCCTCAGATGCAGTCGGGTCTGCGGCAGAGGGGCCACACCCACCACTTTCACTCTGGTTGGTCAAGGATTCTTGGCTTCCTCCTTCTCCCCGCATTCGGACCCCTTCTCTGAGGATGGCACCTCACCTGTAGGCACATAGGCAGTGGCTGGGCTGGGGTTGGGGGGTCTCAGCATCCCTGAGCTGGCCTTTGCCTGATGATGGATGCAGGTCCCCTGATAATCACAAAGTGTTCAAGACACGGACTCATCTACCACTGTAGTTCATCCTGAGGTCGCCTCCTAAGATTACCATTCCAAGAACCGAGCTTAGCGAGTCAAGGCTCGGGGACGATTCCCTCTCACTTAACGCAGATGATACCCCAGCCCAGGTATCTGGGAACTGCTATGGCCCCCTTGGCAAATGGAACTCCAAAACCCAGCTGTATGAGGGTCCCCAAAGGACCTGCCCACACCCCTGGCCTCGTCCCCCTGCCCCTGAGTGAGTACCAGTGTTAAGAAGAAGCACAGGCCATGGGGCAGTACAGGCAGACTCCATATAAATAAAATATCCATAGAAAAATAGTCTCTTAGAAACCCTTTTATCCAGTGGTTCACTTTCCAGAGATGGGAACTGCTGGGAGCTGATGACTCCTGTCCCCTCGCACGCACTATTCCCAGCGGGACTTTTCTAACAGTGAGGTTTGAACTGAGGAAGGCAGAAGAATTGGGGTAGATCCTGGAGAAGAACAACTCCAGATCTGGACCAGTTTAAATTCTGAATAGGTAGCAGCAAACAGCAAAAACAAAACAAAACAAAAATACAAATGTGTGTGCATATATATCTATATGTGTATAAAGACCGTCTGCTCTTTGTACCTAACATCTAGTGCTGCAGAAGGGTACTTGCAAAATCAACTAGTAGAAACATCTGCATAAAGAATAATTATGTACAGTTGTTCATCGCTCCCAGTCCTGGTGACAAAGTCGTCCCACCAGGACCTCAAGCAGTCCACTTTGATTGCAGAAAACGGATCCTGACGAAGTGGAAGAATTCTCTTTAATTAAATAAATTAATATTATTTCTTATCAGAATAAACTGTTAAATATTGCTATGACGAGGCCCGAGGCTCCAGAGTGCCTGCTGCAGAAAACTTTGCTCCAGCTGTGGAGGGGCCCGGGCGGTGTCAGGGGGAGGGCGGTCGAGCAGCATTCGTGTGGAATAGAATGGGCGAGGCCTCTGAGAGGGTCTTCCTACAGGAGTCTGCAGGAAACCCAGGGTACCCTTCCCCCCTCAGCAGAAAAGACAAGGTCAGTGCTTCCATGGTTCCCTGTGAGTATCCAGGCAGTGGCCAACAGGGAGACTGCGTCCTGCCCGCGGTCTGACCTGGGACCTCCGTTCACTTGCATGTGTACATCTCGGTGCGCTCACTGCACGTGTTACACTTGACGTAGCAGCACCAGTGGAATTTGCAGTTGCATTGCCACACTCGGGCATATTGGTGTGTGTTGTAGCCGCGGCCGCAGCACATGAGGTCACAGCCACTAGCCTGAGGGGCTGTCTTATTGCAGGCACGGCCCTGCGTGCCCACACTGCCTGTCACTGGGTCCTCTTCACAGTAATTGGGTGACTTCTCGATGTACACCAGGTCAGTGTCCATGGGCTTACGGTAGGACAGGGGTTTCTTGATCTTCAGGAAGGTGGGCCTCTTGTTCCGGCTGGCACGCACCGGCTCCACGTGGACGGCCTCATTGTATTTGTCTTTGAGCACGTAGCCGAGCTCTCGGAACTGCGGCAGCGTGGTCCAGCAGGTCTTAGTGGTACAGGAACCTGACACACCATGGCATTTACACTCCAACTTCATGTTCTCCTCCAGAATCTGCAGGGCCAACAGGGAAAACACAGAACTTGTCACTGCGGCTCACGGCCAAGTGCAGGCCCAGCCCACCCTCCAGGCCCTCTCGGCCGGCTATGGCTTTCATTTTCTTCTTTGGTACAGGAAACCTAAGCCTGGACCTCTGCCTCCACAGCCTTGATGCAGCGCTCTCCCAGGGTGTGTGTGCCCTGTTTACTCCCAACTTCTTCACATTCTGCTCTCCCAGTTTGGTGACATTAGCCCAGCTCAGTCCAAATGCACGCCAGTTCTCTTTGGTTTGAGTAGGCCTGAGATCAGTTTTGCACCATGTTTACAACACAGGAAGGTTCAGTTTAAAAGACAGGCTTTTCAAATTCTTTACCAAACCTGTAACATCTGTCAACACTGAGTGAGGACAAAATCCTGCTTGACCTTGACCGGTATAGATGTCAGACCAAAGTCGGCACAGTTTCTCTGGTGTCCTGCAACAGCCATGGCTTATACACTGCCCAGGGGCACCTGGCAGCAGGTCCCTGAGCTGAAGGCTGGTCTCCAAAGCTCTAGGGATATAGTGGCCACCCTGCCTCTCCCATTAGGCCTCTCTTCTCTGCAGTCATTGTTGCCTGGGGCTGTGGTGACCTTGAATGGGCTTTTAATCAGGAGAAGTCTGTCCAAGCTCTGCTAACTCTGCACTCCGAAAGTCTCAGAGATCTCACTGGATTCAGTCACAACTGCCCTGGCCAGGACTGGTCACTCACTAGGCAGCCAGCTGCCTCCCTGAGGCACCGACAGCAGCAGAGGAAACCTATGGAGGTCACATCCTAGCTCCCAGCTCTCGAGGCCGGGCTAGACCCTGGTTTCTGAGCTGCCAGTACTCCTAAGTCCCCTCCCATGATTCAGGTCAGACATGGTGGGGCTTTGAAATCCCTACAGTAACCCGTCTTCAGCACCTTTCCAGGACTAGCCCCCAGCAGGTACTCAGAAGAGGACCATTTGAACTACCTCTATCAGGTCACACTTCTGGGTCCCAGGTTAAAGGAGGGTGGGCAGGCAGGCTAGAGTCTGCCACTCACACCGACACATCACACAAAGGGAAACCCAGGAGAGAATAAATACACATCTGGGTCTAGCCTCAGCTGGCTGGCCCTTTGGAAGATGCTGGGGAGTTACTGCTCCTGCCGGATTCCCGCTGGACTGTATTGGAGCATGTGCCCCCACTGTCCAAAGTAGGACATCGTCTTGTCCTGGGCTCACAGGCCTCCAGTCCCAAGTAGTGGGCCACCCTTTTAGACCACTGATTTCACCCTGTGTATTAAGAAACCTGTTTGAGTAATTCTATTCTGATTCAGCTCATATGCCAGAAAAAAAACTACCTCCTCCAGGAAGCCTCCCCCAATTTTCAAGGTAGTCTCCTTCCATTTGTCCATCCCTGGCCCTGTCTGTCTCCTGAGCAGTGTTGAGCCTCCCATATTATCGTGTTCTCAATTAAGGCAGAGCTCTTTGGGACACAGAGGAACTCTTCCCTAGTGGCCTGTCTCAGGGCACTTAGAGCCAGAGGGACAAGAACCTGGCCATTCCAGCTGAGGCAGTGACACAGGTGGGTAGCACCCACTCCAAAGGTTCCTCAAGGCTTAGTGTCTACCTGTCTCCTACAGAGTTCAGATCTGAATTCCCCTCTCAGCCTCCACTTCCGGAAAGCCCCAAATGGGACAGTCATCAATCCACGACAACTGACCTGCTGTAGCAAAATTGCTGACTTCTGCTTGCAAGGAGGGTGGAGGGCTGTCTGGCCTCAGGGGCATTCTTTCATTCCCTTGTTCATTTCGCAAAGGATGCGCGCTCTATGCTGCTGGCATTGCTTCGGGCAGAGGCAGGAAGCATCCTCTAGGAGGCCTGCTGACAGTGGACACTGGCCCTGCCTGTTCTGAGCTTATGGTTCCAGACTCAAGGTAGCCATGGGATGCACAGAAACTTGTGAGCACTGTGGACTGAAGGAGTAGCAAGGAACACTTGGAGAAGGGTGAGCGTGGGCTTCAGGAAGACAAGATTCGCACAGGACCCAGGGAATAAGAAGGACTGACTTATTGCCTGTGCCCGTGTGGGTGGGATGCAGACTCTGGGAGGTATGGGAAGGAGGTCCTGTGGCTGGAGGGTAGAGGCTCAGGGGGACAGAGCTGAGAAGCTGGCCAGGCTGATTCTTCAGGGCAAGCAGCATCTGGATCACCATGCAGGTAGCCACAAGATCATTAGGTTGGAAGAGACAGAGGCAGGAAAGACACTGTCCTCTGTGCCCAGGTCAGAGATGATGCAGGCAGAAGACACGGGAAAAGAGAAGAGGCAAAATGTATGGTGACTGTGAGTGAACCATCAAAGGGACTGCCGGGTGGGGAATCCTGCGCCGAGTCAGGAGGCCGGAAGCTCGGCTTGAGGAAGAGCGTGTGCCCAGAACACAGGGAGCACATTCAGGCTGAGCCACTGGTCAGGATAAAGGGCCTCTGCAGAGCAGGGGGGTCTTCTGGTACTACTGGACCCTGGCTCCCATCACCTGGCATTCCTAGTGGGGGTCATGTGGAGTCCCAGGAAGAATTCTGTTCCTTCTACAGACTAACATATGATGAGTAAATGTACCAGAAGAGAAGCAAACACCCAAAACTCTTAAACTTAAAATTGGTTACAAAAGCACAGACTTGGAGAGACTGAGAAAGACTGAATGCTTCAATGACCACCAAACTACTAAAAGGCCAGCAGTCTGAGGCCATGTTGACGGATACCTAATGCACACACAGAGAGGAGGGTCATCTCTTATGCTTTCTAGAGTGGAAGAAGAGCAGACAAGCCTGGTGGTACACCCCTGTAACACCAGCACTTGGGAAGCTGGATGAGGAGAATTGCTGGAGTGGGGTCCTGTCTGTCAAAAGGCAGACAACCAGGTTTAACATGACTAGTGGAGGGGTCAATGCAGCTCAGCTGGGAGAAAGCAATGTCCAGGGTCCCTGAGTCTCACAGACTCCACATTCCTGTCCGGGACAGGGCAAGCAGGAAGGATGGTGTGACTAAGGGGCAGGACTTGGACCCTAGTAGGGGGGTCTTCCTGGGTAGCAGAGCATGCTCAGTGGGAGGCTAGCCTTTTCTCCCCAGCGCACCCCTGCTGGGATGGGGCTCAGGAGAACAGGAAAGTTACCTGTCTCAGAGCGTATACAACTAGCTATTGGCTCCACAGAGGGGCTTCCTGCACCCAGTGGGTGGGGCTGCAGCTGAGATCCTTCTCTGTCTCCCAGCAGTGCCCCAAACCTGTCTAAAGCAGCAGGAAGGATTTTCCGCACCGCCGGAGGGAAAGACATCCATCTCTTTCTGACAAGTCCTCCAGGAAGTGCCAACAATGTACCAGGTGCTGCCCAGAGCCCAGAACTCCTCAGGGTGGGGTGCTCAGGTTTGGGAAGGCCTGGGGAGAAATTTGGCTCCAGAAAATTCCCTGACTCATACAAAAAGTCAAGTAGATACTATCAGAGTCTGCCTGCTGGGCCTGCCCCAGCCTCTCACAGTGGCGGTGGCAGTGACACGGAGGACCCGGAGGACAGGATGGGTTTTGAGAGGAAAGAGATTGGACATGATCTCCAGATCCCACTCAGTCCATGCCGTAGGGCACCCGTTACCAAAGTGTGGGTCACGCTCCATCCAGGGGTCATCTCATTTTACATGTTGTTTCCCTATGTTGAACATCACTGTTTCTGTCCATGACCCCCAGTCAGGAGCCACACTGAAGCTATCCGAGCTTCTCAACTAGGATCAGGACTTCCTGCTTGTTGGGCTGGATCACCTCTGCCGAGCCCTCCTCAGGAATGTGCCTCTGTCTAGGAATGCACCACCCTCCAGGACCTCGGGTCTATTCATCTGCACAGGTCTGGCCTACCTCAGCAGGACATTCTTTTTTGGTTCTTTGTTTTCTAGCAAGGCTGACATGGCTAACCCTGACTCCTCAGTGAGGTTTTCCCTGACCACCAAAATGGAAGTCGCCCCACTGGTCACTGTTTCTAGCTGCCAACAGTCCCCTCTCCAGTTCCCACCAGATATCTCCCCAGTTCCTATCAGGCAACTGCTCCAGTTCCTATCAATCCACCCTCCCCAGTTCCTACCAGTCACCTCCCCCAGTTCCCATCAGGCAACCCCCCACCAAGTTCCTCTGAGTCAGCCCCCTAGTTCCCATGGGTCCCTGCTTAGTTACCACGGCCACTCCCCCTTCTGCTCCCACCAGTCAGTACTCCCAGTTCCCACCAGCTACTTCTCCTAGTTCCCACTAGTCATTTCTCCCAGTTCACACCAACCATTGGTAAGGATCAGCGGGTGACTTGATCCAGTCACAGCCAATCAGAGTAAGTCTTGGGAATTAGGTGTACTGAAAATATGTTGGTTGTTTCTCACTAGAGATGAACAAAAGGGAAAGTGAAGCCCACAGCTGTGGACAGACATCTGGCCAGCTCGGGAAGCTGAATCTGGTACCAACTAAGAGAGCGAGATGGGAAGTAGGGATGCATGCAGCTGGAAATACTGTTTGCGCCCAGGATCACGCTGGACCTGGATTCACTGTCAGAGGACCCTTCAGTCCCAGGAATCAGCAAGTTCTCTGTCCTTGAGCCAGCTGGAGTTGTGTTAATACGCTGTGTGTGTGTGTATGTGTGTGCGTGTGTGTGTGTGTGAAATAGTCTCTAGTTGATAGGTTTGGGGCCACAAACAACATGGTGTGGGTTGCTAAGGACTGATTTGAATATTAAAAAGGACTTGGAGGCAAGTCCGGAGGTGCCAGTGGGTAAAGCCTTGCTGTGGGAGTGGAGGACAAGTTTGGATTCCCAGAACTCACACAGAACTGGTCATAGTCACATGTACATCTGAATCTGAGTGCTCCTTTAGCAAGACAGGCTGTGGAGACAGGACACTACCCAGGAGCTAGCAGGCCAGCTAGCCTAGTGTCTGTCACAATGAAGAGCAAAGACACCCTGTCTCAAAGAAGGAGGGAGGTGAGGAACGACACCTGAGGTTGTCCTCCGACCTCCACACACACACACGCCCTACAGCACATGTGTACCTGCACACACATACACAGCACACACACCACCACCACCCCTAAACAATTCAGAGGGTATGGGGAGGTCAGGGCCTTGGGGTTTGAGAATCTGAGTTAGCTGACATTGCCTCTTCTTCCCTGGTCCCCTCTGAGGCATCAACTCTGAGTCATTTGTGCCTCAGGTGGTGAGCAGGGATCCAGGTGATCAGACTCTCTGTGGTAGCATGCTGTAGCAAAACATCCTGAGGCAGGGAGCACTTGCTCTTCCCCACTGCTTCTCCTCCTTCCTGCTCCTCTCCCCACTGCTCCTCCTCCCACTGTTCCTACTCCTCCTGTTGTTCCTCCTCCCCACTGCTCCTCCTCCCACTGCTCATCCTCTCACTGTTCCTACTCCTCCCGTTGTTCCTCCTCCCCACTGCTCCTCCTCCCACTGCTCATCCTCTCACTGTTCCTACTTCCTCCTGTTGTTCCTCCTCCCCACTGCTCCTCCTCCCACTGTTCCTACTCCTCCTGTTGTTCCTCCTCCCCACTGCTCCTCCTCCCACTGCTCATCCTCTCACTGTTCCTACTCCTCCTGTTGTTCCTCCTCCCCACTGCTCCTCCTCCCACTGCTCATCCTCTCACTGTTCCTACTCCTCCTGTTGTTCCTCCTCCCCACTGCTCCTCCTCCCACTGCTCATCCTCTCACTGTTCCTACTCCTCCTGTTGTTCCTCCTCCCCACTGCTCCTCCTCCCACTGCTCATCCTCTCACTGTTCCTACTCCTCCTGTTGTTCCTCCTCCCCACTGCTCCTCCTCCCACTGTTCCTACTCCTCCTGTTGTTCCTCCTCCCCACTGCTCCTCTTCCCACTGTTCCTACTCCTCCTGTTGTTCCTCCTCCCCACTGCTCCTCCTCCCACTGCTCCTCCTCCCACTGTTCCTACTCCTCCTGTTGTTCCTCCTCCCCACTGCTCCTCCTCCCACTGCTCATCCTCTCACTGTTCCTACTCCTCCTGTTGTTCCTCCTCCCCACTGCTCCTCCTCCCACTGTTCCTACTCCTCCTGTTGTTCCTCCTCCCCACTGCTCCTCCTCCCACTGCTCCTCCTCCCACTGTTCCTACTCCTCCTGTTGTTCCTCCTCCCCACTGCTCCTCCTCCCACTGTTCCTACTCCTCCTGTTGTTCTTCCTTCCCACTTCTCCTCCTCCCACTGCTCCTCCCCACTTCTCCTCCTCCCACTTCTCCTCCTACTGCTCCTCCCCACTGCTCCTCCTCTCATTACTGCTCCTCCTCTCATTGCTCTTCCTCCCACTGCTCCTCCTCCCCACTGTTCTTCCTCCCACTGCTCCTCCTTTTCTCACTTTTCCTACTCCTTCTGTTGTTCCTCCTCCTCCCCACTGCTCCTCCTTCTCCCACTGTTCCTACTCCTCCTGTTGTTCCTCTTCCCCACTGCTCCTCCTCCCACTGCTCCTCCTCTGGCTCCCCAGCCTTCACTGTTCCTCCCCATCTCACTCCTCTCCTCCTGCTCCCCTCCCCTCTTCCTCTGGCCCATCCATCATGAGCCAAAAGCTGCCTTGTACTTAGCTGCAGCTGTGTTCCTCTGGGCGACTCAGATGAAAGAGGAAAGCAGTTTTTTTCTGTAAATACTTGGGGTATTTTCTCTTTGGTCGCATTCTTTAAGGCACACTGAGTGCACTCACTTCAAGCCAGCGTCCCTGTCTGGCTCAGGTGGGTGCAGGCATAGCTGCATTCCACAGACTGAGGCCCTACAGCCCTTGTGCTGCAGACCTGCATGGAGGACATGCCCAGGAAAAAGGGCTCTGGGCTCAGCCAGAGAAGTTTTCTGGTGTAAAGCAGATGCCACTGAAAAGCATTGTCTGTGGGTCACAGGGGACCAGAGGCTGTGTGTGACTCTCTGCTGTCCTTGAGCTACTGGACTTGTCTGGAACCTGTCCTCTAACTCTGGGGTCTTATAGGAACTTGTCTTTCAGAAATGACCAGTCTTGTCTCCTCTTAGGTTCACACTCCCTAGGTACACCTGTATGCCTGGCATGGGTCTGCTGTGGTCAAACAGCCAGATGCAACAAGTGTTTACACACACACACACACACACACACACAGCTTCACAGGTTACACACCTTGCATTCACCACCACACAAGCAGTGCCAGGTTTCATCTGCATATATATTCACACCCTCCCTCAAAATCACATGTTCACATGCCTCCACACACCACATGAGACACAATCATGTACTTGTACACTTACACAATGACACAGTCTCACTACACACACATATATACACACACATACACAAACACACACACGTTCAAATTCCCGACACACGCAAGCTTCCATAAACACGAGCATATGCACACCCTCAGACATGGTGTGAGCCCAGCTGAGAGGCCAGCAGAGAGGCTCCTGCATGGCAGTGGGCCTGGGCCAGGCCTCAGTTTCTCCCACTGTAAGCGGAGGCTGCTGTAATCCCTTCACGGAGGTCCCAGGGACACTTAGAGCCATTTCAAAAGGGCAGTAACTGAGCTCTGGGGACAGTAGCTGCTCACAGTCTGCTCACAGACTCCTGCCTGGTGTCTCTCCTGAGCTGATAAACGGATAGCTGTGGCTTCAGGACTGTCCTGTGGTCCAAGCTGAGTAGACTGTGGCTTCAGGTGAGACAGCTGGGGGGCCCTGCCTGTAATGGGAAAGATATAGGGTCGGCAAACCTATATGCTTCCAACAATCTCTGTGGTGTGAGCAGACTTCTGTCTGTCTGCTCTTTTATTTTTTTTCTTTCATTCTCATTCATCTTTGTGCCACATGATTTTATTCCTGGGCCTGGCCTAGAGGCAGGCAGCCAGGTAGGCAGAGAGAGAGAGACTTACGCCGTAGGGTGGGCAGCAGTAGCTCATCGACCACCACGGGCAAGAGGCTGAAGCCAGCTTCCAGCAGTGGTGGCTCTGAAGGAAACAGACTCCCCTCCTACAACCTGTCTGGAAGATACTTGTAAAGTGGAATGCTCCACTTCTGGGGGTTGTCTCAGGGGTAGAACACTTGCCCAGCGTGCAGGACATTCTAGGTTCAATCTCCTGTAGTAGAGCACACTTGTTCTCTCTCTTTCTCCCCCCTCCCCACATCAATCCAGACAAATGAGGTGGTAGCAGCCTTGGGCCATGACTCCCGTCGCTCAAACTGTTAATAACGCTAGGATTGGGCTCTCAAAAGTCTTACTATCCCAGAGGGATTGTGGGTGGGACAATGGATTTCTCTTCAAATCTTTGATTGAGCTATGTTAGGGACCAATGCAAAAAAGCACCCACCAACCTGCTGCTTTGACCAGCCCCTGGAGATCTAGGATATGGATGGTTTATGCAGCCCACTCTTGGAACAGACATCTGTCAATCCCTCCTCCTCTTTTGACTCTAGACCTGTGCCCTTTTGTAGACAGCTCCAAGGTGGCGGAGCCTGGGCACATGGACAGAACTAAAGGCAGATCAGAAGTCACAATGACGGTAGCTGGAGTGGAACAACTCCCAGGGTCCTCAGTGGACAAATTTGCTTTGATAATGTCTTAGAAATGGAGGCTGAGCGGGGCGGTGGTGGCACATGCCTTTAATCCCAGCACTTGGGAGGCAGAGGCTGGCGGATCTCTGTGAGTTCGAGGCCAGCCTGGTCTACAAGAGCTAGTTCCAGGACAGGAACCAAAAGCTACAGAGAAACCTTGTCTCAAAAATCAAATGAATGAAAGAAAGAAAGAGAGAGAGAGAAAGAAAGAAAGAAAAAAAGAAAGGGTGGCAGGGTGGCTGCTTGTCAGAGTCCACTAAAACACAGTCAAGGGGCCACAGGAAGAGGGGGTCAGTCCACGGGACCCATCAGTCCTTAGGGATGAGTGAAAACTCAGCAGCTAACCACCGAATACCACTGTGACCTGAAGACTTGCTTTACATGACAGCCAGAGCTCCTGCTGGCACCTCGAGCTCCAGCAGACCTTATCTCAAAACAAGCTGTGTAGATTTCACTCTCCTAAACCCCCGACTGGCCTTTGTTTCCCCGAAAACCAGAGGCTCAAAGGCATGCACATATGTGTTTCAGATTGCATGACCGTGCTTGGTTTATTTCCCCTAAAAAGATCTGAGCTGGAGATAAATCTCTGTGTTTTGTTTGACTTTGACACTACAAACTGTTGTTCTCTCCATATAATGGAATAGTCTTCTGCCATGAAAAGGAAAGAAATGTTGTTACTCAGATTTCTGTCACCACCACCACATAATTACTGAGGTCACGGGGCGGGGGTGGGGGGGGTAATAGGCTTAGTTGACACATGCGGTGTCTAAAGTCTCTTTCCATGCTTGCTCTGGGGCTGTGGTGTCACAGTGCCTCATGGTGGAAACACCCAGAAGAAAAGCCGCTCATGGCAACCAGGGGGTAGAGACAGACAGAGGGACAGAGAGACTAGAGGTTGGATAGGTAAGGGTCCCGTGCTCCCCTTCAAAGACAGGCTCCCAGACAGCTAACATCCCCTCTCTAAGCTGGCAACTAAGTCTTTAGCAGGTGGGCTTTGTGGGAGAGGCTCCAGGTCCCAGCAGTATGCTACAATATGGAAGTGCCCTACATATGGCAGTCATCAACAAAGCCTGTCATGGGACTACATGCAATATGATCCCACTTACATGAAACATGTAGAATAGGCAAATCCATGGAAACAGAAAATAGATCAGTAGTTACCAGGAAACTGAGGGAGAGGGAGCGACGGGTAAGAGGATGGCTGATGGGTTGACTTTTTTTTTTTTTTTTTTAGATGGGGGGGGGGGTCTCACGTAGACCAGACTAGCCTTGAGCTCCCGGTCCTCCAGTGTATGCCTTCCCTTTACTGGAACACAGGCCTTGTTGGTTTGCTTTTGGCCCGTGGCAGTCAGTAGTTACTAAAACATTTTTGAGTATTGAAGGTTTTAAGTTTATTTTGGTGGTCGGTGTGTATCTCTACGAACCTGTTAGGAACCACTGAACTATACGCTGCAATTGTGTGGCACACGGATGGCTCAATAAAGCTACTGCAAAAATCAACATTAACAACAATTTTAAAAAACCCTTATGGGAAGCCAGGCAGTGGTGCCACACACCTTTAATCTGAGCACTTGGGAGGCAGAGGCAGGCGGATCTTTGTGAGTTTGAGGCCAGCCTGGTCTACAAGAGCTAGCTCCAAGACAGGCTTCAAAGCTACAGAGAAACCCTATATCAAAAAACAAAAACAAAACACAAAACAAAACAAAAAACAAAATAATCAAAAAAACACCCAAAACAATAAAAAACAACCCTATGGGGCCAGCAGCCCTGAGCATAGTTGCTCCTGTGTCTGTGTGTGCAAAGTATGACCCTGGCCTGGTGTGGGGGTGGTGCCTGCTTTTCCTCCCAAGCTTGGCTTCCCAGCCCTGCAGAGTCAATGGGGGCTGAATTTCCAAAAGTCTGGCCTAGGCTCTCATAGGTTCTGATTCGATGTGTTTGTGAGGCTTCCTGGAGGATGGGACTTGTGAGTTTTGAGGCATGCAGAGAAGCTAGTCCAGGGTATTGCCAGTAGCAGAAGTACCTGGGCAGAAATCCAGATGATGCCAAGACCAAAGGGTTAGAGAAACATGAGAGAAGTTGGGTTTGTCTCAGGAACGGCCAGGATAAGAAAGGACGGAGTATGGAGACCCCACAGAACTCTGGATAGACTTGCTGGGAGATTGTGTACTGGGCCATACCTCCTCCTGGAGGCCAGCACACACCTGGGCATACCTGGGTTTCCCTGGAGTGGGGATGTGGGCAGTTATCAGAGGCCACGTGGCAGCCTCTTAAGAAAACAACTTCACCCTGCCCTCCGGGGCCCAGGATACCTGCTGCCTCTCAGCTCTGCCACCCTCAGGGAACAGCTGGTACCAGGCATTCCTGGGAAGCCCTATTTATTCTCACTCAAGACCCTGTGCCTGCGACCGTCTTGCTTGTGGCACTTTCCCCTGGGTCCTCAGCTTCGGCACCCTCCTCTGTCAGACTTTCTTGCACACCCCTGGTTTGGTTCTTCCCAGCCATGGGATTTTAGAGACTTGCTGGTTTCACTGCGCAGAACCCTCTGCTGTGGGGTCCATGAGACATCTGGATTAGGTCTCCTCCTGGGAGATGCTCAGCAGGCATCTGGGAGTTAGAAATGGCTGGTCTCAAGTAGCTGGGACATACACGCTGGGGCATCTCCTCTGAGATAAACCTTTTTAAGCTGGGACTTATATTTCATTTCTGTAGGATGGAACTGGGGTTCTTCGGGTTAAGTGTCTGGTCTTGACCCCACAGCAATTCCCAGTTGAGTACAATGGGCCTCTCCCCCAGGCACAGATGGCAGGCATGGCTGAGGAGACATGGACTCCCTGGTGCTGTTCTAAACTCCAGGATCTGCTGCAGGAGCCAGGACCCAGAGTTCCCAGGGACTTTGGCTCTACCAGCCCTGCCAACCAAAACCATTCTAGAGGCTGTCTGGCTTTAGGGTCCAGGCTACCTCAGCGGATCCACAGAAGTGAAAGTGGCTGAAAGTTCCCCTGAAATCATGTCATGCTAAAAGTAAAAGACTCGGAGTATCTTACTGTGGAGGAGAAAGAGCTTTCACTTCAAGTCCCAGGTCTGTCACCTTCTGGCTGGGTGACTCTGAGGATGTTGCTTAGTGTCTCTGAACCTGGTTCTCTAACCACAAAACCAGGAACTGATAAGAGAAGCTATTGCCGGGCTCTGTGAGCTAAATGAGGTGGAGAGCAGATCCGCTGGCCCACCTGGGAGAGGAAGGGGCTGCGGGACCTAGTACAACCTCCTCCTCGTTTCCCCAGGATTGTCATCTGCTTTAGGGACCTGGGAAGTGAAGCTGCTTCTCCCCAGCCAGTCCTAAGTCGGATTTGGAGTGTACAGTGACAGAGTAGGCATCCTGAAAACAATGTGATGTCCTGCACTAAAAGTTGCTATCAGCACAGACACAAGATCATAGACAATTATCACGGAAAAGCAGCACACGAGACCTCGGTATTCTTATACTAGTTACGTGCTAAAGGATGATAATAGGTTAAATAAAATATATTATTCCCTTAACAGCATCCTTTTTTCCCTCTTCAGTGCTGAGGATCAAACCCAGGGCCTAGTGCATGCTAGACAAGTGCTCTATCCCTGAGCCACATCCCCAGGCCTCTTTTTGTCTTCTTGATGTGGTCACTAGAACACGTTACCCATGTGGCTTATCTTAGATTTCTATCGGATGGCACAGGTCGAGGTCCTTGCTGCCCAGTTGTGGTCCTAAGGCCCATGTCCCAGGCTGTTTTTTGTGGCATAACTGAATATTAGAGAGAAGGCAACTCCTAAAGAACACAGCTTAGTTTTGGAGGCCAAAAGCCTAAACACACGGTGCTCACATCTGGGAGGACCTTGTGCCGTGTCACAACATGGCAGAGAGTGTCTCATGGGAGACAGGATAATGCCGGAGCTCAGGTCTTTCCTCCTCTGCTTCTAAAGCCACCGATGCCATTCCGAGGGCTGACCTCAAACTCTGTCTATCCCTAATCACCTCCCAAAGGCTTCACCTCCAGATCTCCATTTGGTTTTGCAGATTAAGTTTCCAGTACCCAAACTTTTGGCATATACATTCCAGCCCCAGCACCCAGCAGCACTTACCTCGCTGGGGAGGCTGCTGGAGATGTAGAGCTGCGGGCCCTGCCCAGACCTGCCTTAAGTGAGAGGGTGTTTCCAGCCTCCAGGTGGTTTACGGCCATGTGAAGTCTGAGGAGCCATGCAGGATCCTGAGCTTTGGGTTAGGTTGTGTGGTGGGGGGCATGAGGGGTACACCCTCGGACAGAGAGTGGGAGCCCATGCCTGTAGATACACCTGATCTGTGGTAGCCTCCAAAACCACCACTTGGCAGAACGCATGCATTCTCTCAGAGAGAAAAGAAGCAGGGCACTGGACAGTTGTACCCCACATCAGCGGGCACCAGTAACTTAGGGCAGGCTGAGAAATCTTATCTCAGAGGACAACTGAAAAATGGATCGATGCACTTAAATCTCAGACTTAACCCTGCCCCCACATTCCGTTTCTTTTTCTCTCAGAAAACTTGGCCAACTGCACCCAGGGGCACTAAATATAGAAAGGGTGAGGGAGTAAATCACGGAAGTGCCACATGTTGCCCAGGATCTGTTTCACGGTTGGGCTGCAAACCATTGAGAACTGGGAGCTGTAATTAAAATGCTGATGGCCTCCCAACTGGGAACCCTTCCAGGGGAGGAGGGAGGGGGGCCCTCTACAGTAAACCATCCCAGGTTCAGTGGTCTCCACCGGCTTCCAAGACAGCCAGACACAACCTTCCATGTAAACCTTAACACCCAAGAGGCAGGTTGTTCACCTCCCAGACGTGCCTACTCCCAGCAGGCCTTTCACACGCATGTCCTCCAGTGCATCCCTGCTCCCAGTGTTCCTACCTGTGACCTTGTCACCTCTATAGTCACTGCTCACTTGGTGGGGCCACACTGGCCTCTGGGCTATTATTGAATGCTCTGACTCAAGTGGTATTCCCCAGAGGGCTCAGTTTCTGTGCACGGTTCACCTTCTCAGAGGGCTCCTCTATCTACCCCCAATAACATCCCATTCCTGTCATCTCTGCCCCTCACTTTGCTTTATCTTTCTGACATGACATTTATTACTCTTTGACAATGGTCCTCTCTCCATCTATTTGTCGTCTGACTTCCCCCTGGAATGTCAGTTCTATAAAGGCAAGTGCCACACCTAATCCCAGAGCCTGACACAGTACCGGACACACAAATAGGTGCTTGCTGGCATTTGTTGAGTGAATGAATGTGTGGATTTGCAACCCTTTCTTTCAGCTGGTCTGGTGATCTCACTGGGAAAGTGTCCAACTTCCCAGCAATGAGCTCAGCTTTTTACTCATTCATTCAGTCAACTATCTTTCCAAATAACTCTCCATCCACCCACCCACCCATCCATGCATCCTGCTGTCCTTTCCAACCTTACTTGTCCATATTTCAAATATTGATATGTACATTCATCCATGTGCCTATGATCTATCTATCCATTCACCCTCATGCCATCCATCCACCCGCCAACTTTCCCACCCAGTCATTCACATGTTTATCTATCTATCCATCCATGCATCCATCCATGCATGTATGCATGCATGCATCCATCCATCCACTCACCCATCTATCCTCCAACTTTCACACCTAGTAATTCACGTTTATCCATCCATCCATCCATCCATCCATCCATCCATCCATCCACTCACCCATCTATCCTCCAACTTTCACACCCAGTCATTCACATGTTTATCCATCCACCCACCTACCCACCCATCCATCTTCCATCTTTCTCACCTAGCCATTCACATGTTTACCCATTCTATCCATCCATCCATCCATCCATCCATCCATCCATCCATCTATCCATGCACATCTCCATCCATCCATCCCAAATCCCTATTTTCTAACTATATAGCAGACCATCTCTGCATCCATCTGTTCAGCCACCCTTCTAGCCACACACCCATCCCCTGCTTTCCCACATATCTATCCATCTTTCCATCTTCCGCTCACCTACACGGCCATCCACCCACACATCTAGGCGGCCATGCTACCACTTGGCCATCTGTTCCTTTCCACCAGTCCCCACACAAAGACTTCCCCTTCTGGGTTCCCACAATGCCCTATGCTCCTCTGTGTCAGACACGGTTTCTGCTGTCAGGTTTCCATGCAATCGTTCAATTTCTCCCCGCACCACCACACTGCACACCCCTCAAAACCAGCAGCCACGCTTCCTCTCTGCTGTCCAGAACTGACACATTACAGGTGTCAGCACATGTTTCCTGAATGAGACATTTCCCCGTCCCTGTCTTGGCTCAGGATTTCTGACTGGATTGTGGTCTCCCTGAGGGAGGGCAGTATTTTTTAGTCATCTATGTATATGTTCATCTCCAAAGTGCAGTTAACATGAAGTAGGCACGTATAACAAATAAAGTGAGCAGGCACAGAGAGACGTGAGTATAGTGAACATGGGTTCTGGCCCTGCACTTCTGTATGCATGGTCTGGCTATTTATTGGCCATGTAATCTTGATCTTGGGTAAGTCACTGACCCTGCGCCTCGGTTTATAAGGGAAGATCATGAGAGTGGTCATCTCATGGGCTCTTATGAGCACTGTGTAAGATAATATGTACAAAGTACTTAGAGTATTGCCTGCTGTATGATGAGAACTGCATTGAAATAAACCTTGTCCCATTGAGCCAGTGGGACAGGAATGGAGGAGACAGACCCTTGACCATGGGTGGAGGAATCTTCGGGCCTGAGCCCTCCCACTGGAGGCCTTCTACAGCAAGCGCTCTGACTTTTCCCAGTCATGTTGGGATCACTGGCAAACTCCCAATATTATGTCAGGTGGTCGAAAGTGCTATGTGGGAAAACAAAACACAGGCGGGAACAGGAAGTGGTGAGACAGATGGGGGCAGTTTCCAGTGGGGTGGTCAGGAAAACCCTTCTTAGTGATATCTGAGCAAGGACTTGAGGATGTGTGGTGGGGTGAGTGTTGGGGGCGCAGCAATGAGAAACTGGCAAGTGCAAAGGGCCTGAGGCAGGGGAATACCCAGCATATCGGAGATCAGTGAGGAGGGCAGTGGAGGAGGAGGATACCAGGCAAAGGGGAAATAGGATGTTGGGTCGGAACAGAGGAGGACCGAGGCTGGGGAGGGTCTTGTTGGATATTTTGAAGATTTCGGGATCTATGCTGAGATAGAAGGGAAGAGTGTGAGGTTATGACAGAGGGTAGGAGGTGCAATCTACACTTGAAAAGACTGCAGCCTCAAGTCTGGGGGCTGCCAGGAAGAGGTGCCGATGAACCGGAACACCAGGCAGGGGCAGATTCTGCTTGCAGGAGATTTGAACTCAGGGTCTGGTGCACAGGTGACTCCTGGGTATCTGTAGTGAGCAGAAGTAGGGCAGTAGGTGAAGCCCCACCTGTGAGGCATGAAAGGAAGCACATAGCCAGAGGCAAGGCCACGCTCTGTCCTTGGATGGCACCTGCTTCCTGAAGCAGGGCAAGGCTATTCTAGGCCACCAGGCAGCCTGCAGCCGGGAGGAGGGAAGCTGCTGGATGCAGCAGGCAGGAGCGTGGACAGAAGTTCTGCTTGTAGATAAGGCTTTATGGACAAGTTTGCAGGTGCTGGACAGGGCTCTCTACAGAGGAGCTGCTCGGGTATGACTGACTGACCTAGAGACCCATCTCAGGGACCTCAAAGTATCACATTGTGGCCCTGTTCAGAAGTAACGAATCTCAATAACTTCCAGGCAGCTCCTTCTGCCCAGATCTCTCCAACAAGCTGTTTGAACAGGGCTTCAAAGAGGTAAGAGCATAGAGCTAGCAAGAGCTTTAGGAATAGAACAGATTCTAGCCAGGCGTGGTAGTACGGGTCTTTAATCTCACCACTCAGGAGATAGAGGCAGGTGGATCTGTGCGAGCACCAGGCCAGTCAGGGCTACATAGTGAGACCCCGCCTCACCCTCACCTCCCATTTTAAAAAAAATACCTACAACACGACTCTGGCTTTCATGTTACGTCTGCAACCCCTGCTTCTGAGACTCGTGAAGTCTCAGGGTAGCTGCACGGGGCTGCGAGCTTTCCACTGGGGAAGATTGGCCATCCAGGACTTTGCAGGCAGTGGATCCTCTGCTCAAGTGGATCCGAGAAGTCTATTATTGGTGCCTCAACTCCCCCCCTCCAAGGGGGAAAGAAACTGAGCCTCGGAGACAGGCAGCTATTCAAGATCACACAACAAATAAGCAGCCCAATCAAGCCTAGGAGGAAGCTCTTCCCATGCCCAGGCCATTTCTATTGCCAGCACAGAACAAAGGCCCAACTGGAATTCTTGAGAGTTAGAGCGGGGTGTGGCCAGCAACCCCACCTGCCCAGAGGAGAACAGCTTCCTGCAGAGCAACCCTCCTGGTGCACAGAGGCCCACCAGAGCTTCAGGGGCCGTGCCCACTTACAACAGGGGCCCAGGGACTCTGCTCACCTGCACTGAGCTGCAAGGCTTGACCAGGAAAAGGTGTAAATAGTGAAGGTCTTGCAGGAATAAGGTGTGTGTAACTTGTTAGTCATTGTGACTTCAGCATACCAGCGCTGCCATCTAAACACCGTACATGTACACACACAATAGAGGGCTAAGAAACAGGTATACAGCGGATGGACACAGTGTGGCTTGCCAATGCGGGTGACAGGGCTACCTCCTGTGGCAGGATAACAACAGGCCCTTTCTTGTGAGGTGGGAGTAGCCGTGAAACACATTTGGAATGGAACAAGCACACACACACACACACACACACACATCCAGTTTTGAGAGGGGCACATGGTACAGCACAGTGAGCAGCTGAAGCTGGCATTGCCCACAGCCAGTGCCCAGGTCTTGCTGTCTTTAGGGCTCTGGTTATCAGGAGACACCCCCTCCCCATGAGTAGCCTGCTATATTCCCCCATCTGCTGCCTGGACCGCACTCCACCATCCATGCAGTGGGCAGGGGACATCATTCTGTGGGGAGCAGGGAAAGCCTTCCTATGGCCTGGCAGACACTCGCATCCTTAGCCATCTCCCTTGGTTGAGATGTACCCTGCAGGTGAGTCCCCTTGGCTAGGCAGAAAGTCCTCTTCGGTATATTAGCACACCTGAAGTTTTCTGCAAAGGACACAGCTGTCCAGGATTAGCAGAAGTGACAGCTTGGCTTCTAGGAGCCAGTCCTACCTTCCCTGCAGGCCCATGCCATGCCTCTCAGCCCTCTCCATCCCCTTCTGCTGCCCTCCCCTTCACTTATGTGATAACACCCTGAGTTCTAGTCCCCCTCCCGGGGACAAAGAAGGCAATTGTGTGCCCAGTGAAGCCATTTTGACTTGGTCTCACTGTGGCGTAACTGAGCCCCAGCTTTGCCTCACTATGCTGCCCCTCCCTTCTGGTTACTTTCCAGTAAGCTCTTGCCAGGACCAGCCACGTGGGGGATTCTTTCTGGGGGAAATCACGTGGCTGGTCCTGGAGGCCAGGAAGGTGGCCGGCTATGGAGGCCTTCCTAAACTTCGCTATTAATGTTAGGTTCTAAATACCCCATGCTCACCAGTGTCTAGGGGACGTCCTGTACCAGGGAAGTCATGAGCTAACTATGAGCCACACGTGGGCACCGAGTACTAGAATCCTAGGCCAAAGAACTGAGTTTTCCTCATACTCATTTGCAGTTTGCTCAAACAGTCATGCGTGACTTAAGGAAACCGTTCAACAACGTGACCATAAACACTTTCAGTCCATCTGAGCACTCTGAGGTGAGCCCGTTTCCCAGATGGGAAGAGTAGGCACAGGGAAGCAAAGTGACAGGCTAAGGATACCTAGGCCAGAAGCAGCAAGGCCAGGTCCAGCCTAACGCACAGCAGCATACACTGAATGGCTCCAAACTTGCCCTCTGCCCAGCACAAGCCCAGAGCTGTGAAGGCCAAGAACTCTGCTTTAAAAGACATCGGTGCATAAAATCTCTAAATCAGCTGTTTCCTCTGCCGCCCCCCCCCCAGTGTCTTATTCTAGGAGGAAGACAATGCCCAGAGCCCCACAACCAGAGCAAGACAGGACACAGGGCCTGAATGACTGACCCTCAGTTCACAGGTGGCTAGAAAGTGGGAACTTGGTGGCAACCAAAGCTTCTAAATGGCTTCAGAAGGTTCCAGAATTTTTGAATAATATTGTGGAACCACTCGTGGGAGGTCAGGATTGAAAGAGGACAGCCCCAGAACCCTAGTCTGGAGTCAGCTTGAGTTCAGAAGCCTAGGGTAACCTGAGCACTCTGTAGCTTTAGGCCATTTTACCTCTGCCCACCTCCACTTTCCCAAGTGGCAGACTTGGGACCAGGCTGGAGGTTAGCGGTTGTGGGGATTAAGTTGGGATTGCACTGTTGGTGCTGACATTAGAGTTGCCTGTGTCCTCCCGGCAGAGAAGCTTGTGTCTGGCAATATCCACCCCCACCCCCTAACAAGAGCCTATATGTTCTTCACCTGAGCTCGAACATGCCTTTTTCTATGGTGCTTCCTTCTGGGGCATCCTGGCCTGCTGAGGGCCTAGGGGACAGTGGCAGCTGGTTAAAATCACCTTCTTCCTGGATGAATGGTCCAAGTTCCTTTGAGACTAAGGTGTCCAGCCATTTTCTGAGCTATGCCTAGGTTGTCATGTCATCATGGAATTGAGCAGAGGAAGTGTTGGTAGCCCAGAGCAAAGTGACAGCTGGGGACCCATAGGCATTGCCAGTCTCTCTGGGAAGACTGCCCTCTTGGGCCATTGGTTTCCACTCCTCCCTTATCTCATCCTCTTTCCCTGGATACTGGTCCTGCTTATCTCTGTGGCATCAATGGCAGGAGCTGGCTATGTCATTGGATGAAGGGGAAAAAACCCTAACCCGCATAAACACTCTCCACCCTGACCAGGGCCGTTCCCCTTCTGACCTGTCCTCAGTGGCTTTTCTAGTCCATGTCTAGCTCCCTCGGTATCAACAGCCTAGTCTTCTTCCTGAGCTCTCTTCTCCACCATGGTCCCAGCCTCTGCCACAGCTTCTCATCCAGTCTGTTCTACCACAGGGCAGGGGAGCCTCAGCAAGGCTGCGTGCCAAGCCCGGACTGCTTCTCCACCCACGGACCCTCTGAAGAAGTCTCTAGATCCAGAATATACCTACAATTCCTTCTCCTGGACCAATTCCTTCTCAGAGGCTGTACTCCTTGTCTGGGTACCAGGGTTGGGCAGAGGAACCAGACTCAGCCACCATGATAACCAAGCTTAAATAGATATATCATCACATAAGTTAACGTCTACAACATGAGAGCCAGTAAGACATGAGGCCAGTTCATGCCAGACTCAGAAGAAAAACATCCCAGTCTAGCATATGTGAAGTCTCCAGAATGGTCAAACTATGGAAGCAGAGAGGAAAACGATATCATTAGGCTGGGACAGAAGTGGGATTCTATGTTGTGGTTTGTAGCTTCAGTGGAGTGAGAGGAGGCTCTGGGTTGGGATGTTGGGACCAAGGCTGAAGATTTCAAGTTGCTGAAATCA
Source organism: Chionomys nivalis (assembly GCF_950005125.1). Classification (NCBI taxonomy): domain Eukaryota; kingdom Metazoa; phylum Chordata; class Mammalia; order Rodentia; family Cricetidae; genus Chionomys; species Chionomys nivalis. The sequence goes on along the minus strand of NC_080086.1, from coordinate 59,757,165 downwards.
GTGAAATTGATGAAGGCTTTGGCACAGGTGTGGAGATGGAGGCTCTGGCACAGGTGTGGGGATGGAGGCTCTGGCACAGGTGTGGAGATGGAGGCTCTGGTACAGGTGTGGGGATGGAGGCTCTGGCACAGGTGTAGATATGGGGGCTCTGGCACAGGTGTGGGGATGGAGGCTCTGGCACAGGTGTGGGGATGGAGGGTCTGGCACAGGTGTGGGGATGGAGGCTCTGGCACAGGTGTGGGGATGGAGGCTCTGGCACAGGTGTGAGGATGAGGCTCTGGCACAGGTGTGAGGATGAGGCTCTGGCACAGGTGTGGGGATGGAGGGTCTGGTACAGGTGTGGGGATGGAGGCCCTGGCACAGTTTGGGGATGGAGACCCTGGAATAAGTGTAGGAGTGGAGGCTCTGGTATAGGTGTGGGGATGGAGGTTTTGGCATAGGGATGATGATGTCTCTGGCACAAGTGTGCAGATATGATGGAGGACTCTGCACAAGTATAATGGAGTCTGTGCACAGATGTGGTGATGTTTCATGATACTAATGGACTTTGAGCTGCTTAATCATATAAATATATGTATATATGCATAGATAAAGTGGTAAGCTTTATATTAGGCATTTAAAAATAGATTAAAGTTTTAATTAATTTTTAAAAACAATAACTTGTTGGATTAAAACAACTAATTATGAAATGGATGGGCTTAAATGCTTAGTTTTTTTTTTTTAAATCAGAGCTTTACTATATAGATCAGGCTGACCCTACACTCAGTCTACCTGCCTCAGCCCTCTGAGTCCTGGCCTTACAGACACATGCCACCATACCAGGAATTTAAATGCAAAACTTTTAGAAGTAAAGCACCCCAGGGGCCTAGGGTTCAAAGGGTTCTTAGCTAACCTTCCAAGACTTTCATCCCACAAGTTCCAGGCTGGCTGAGCTACAGGGAGATGGTGTATACAATCAAACAGCAGCAACAACAGGCCGACTTTTGCTCTGTGAAAGGTCCTGTCATAGAGATAGAAAGACAAGCTGTAGACTGGGGAAAGGCTTGTAAACCAAGGCCCTGACAAAAGCATCTGAATAGATGAATTAAAAATGTCCAAAACCAACAGTAAAAAAGCAAGCCAGACAGACACGTTCCCACCATGCCCTCTGGGGTATACAGACAGCAGAAACACACAAGAAGAGGCGCTCACCTCATCAGCCACTGGAGGTGTGGCTAGAACCCCAGTGAGTTACGGCACACACCCATCACAATGACAGAAACAAAAACCTGTGCTATCAGCAAGTGTGGGCACGGATGTGGAGGAGCCAGGTCACTCACAGTTGGCTTATGGGAGTGGAAAATGGCAACACCAGTGCTGTAGCTTAACCTGGGATGTCCCCCAGAATCCCATGTAGTAAAGGGCTGGTTCCAAATAGGTCGTGTAGGGGGTTTTCAAGTCATTGAAGGTGCCCTCAAAGGGGAAAGTGAGACATGGTCCACCCCATCCCTGTCTGTCACCTTCCAGACACAAAGTGTGCAGCTTTGCTCCCTCATACATCCTACTATGATGAGCTGCCACTGATCTGAAGCAATAGGACCAAGCCATCATGGAATGAACCCCAACACCACGAGCCAAGGCAACTCTTCCCCTTTACGGTTCAGTGGTCTCGGCAGTTGTCATGCAATGCTGACATCCCTCTGTAGGATGCTTTGCTGCTTTTCATAACGCTAAAATCTCAGCAACAGTATGTTGGCACTCCTGGCATTTAGTAGAGAGAACTAGACATGTACAGTCGTAGAAAAATCTGTACACACACACATTCATCGCAGCTCTATTTACAACGGTCCAAGCTTGCCAACAAACCAGATGTCCTTCAGCGGGGGAACAGATAAGCCAAGTGTGCTGCCTCTGAGCTGTGGACTGTCACGTGGCTGCTGAGAGGCAAGAGCTACTGTGCAAACAGCAATTTGAATGAGTCTAGGAGGTAACACTGAGCAAGAAGGGATTCTAGCAGCGCAGTGGTGGTGCACACCTTTCATCCCTGCACTCGGGAGGCAGAGGCAGGTGGATCTCTGTGAGTTTCAGGCCAGCATGGTCTACAAAGTGAGTTCCAAGACAGCCAGAATGGTTACAGAGAAAGCCTGTCTCAGAAAAAAAGAAAGGATTCTATAGGCTGCACACTTCAGCACTCCTATACAACCTTCCAACATGACAAAATTATAAACATAGGAGGTGGATTAGTGGTGTGTGTCCCGAGGGAGGGAAAGTGGCACACAGCCCTCAGGCTCTGTTTCTCTATGGTATCAATGCTAGAGTCCTGGGTGGCAGCACCCTACAGTTCTATGGGCTGCCACTATGGGGGAACTGAACGGCGGGTTCTTAGAGTCTGTGTTCTTCCTGCTTCATGTGAGCCCATAGTTACTATGACATGAGCTTCATTCAGAATATACAAAACAGTTAAATTCAAAATTGCCATAAACAAAGAAGACATCTAATTGTGTGTCTCATAAAACATTTAGGACACATAGAAAACTGATTTCTTATCTTGAATCCAAATTTAAATGGGAATCTCCAATGACACCTGGCATCCTACTCCCCAGATACTTCCAGGAAAGAGAAGACACTTGCCATTCATTCATGCACTCTATAACCCTTTCTTGAACCCCACTGTGTGCAGGGCACCATTCCAGGCATAGAGGATTCAGCTGTCCTGCCCCCTCATGATGCTGGCCTTGTGGTGGGAGGTGATGGACCATAAAGACATGAAGGGCTGTGCAAAGAGAATAAATTCAAGTGGCGGGTTGCCTTAAAAATTAAAAGTGGAGGCCTGTCACCCAAAGGAAGTCTGTTTCAAATCCCCCCCCACACACACACACAAGAGATAAATTTAAGGCCAGCTTATGCTGGGGAGAAAAGACTTCTTTAGAAGCTGAACTTCACCCTGATGGGCAACTTGTGCAAAAGCCCTGGGTAGGAACAAGATGCTCGGCCCAGGAGCTCAGGACTGGAGGCTAGTGAGCACAGGAGGGCAAGGGCAAGCAAGAGCTCCAAATCTTCTTCCACTCCACATCGGTCCTGGAAAAGTCTCCGTGACCCAAGGCCACCCTCCTTCAGATCCCTTGAGCTCAGGATGCAGGCCTTTCCTGCGTTTTGAAAGTGAGATTCCATATCTGCCCTAAACGTGGAGTGGGACTTGTGAGCACAGCGGCCTGAGGGCTGCTAGCTGGCTTCCGGGGAGGTGGGGCCTGGCCTCTCGGGCACTTGACATGCCACACTGTCCACTCTCTCTGGTCAAGTATGCAAGTGGCTTCCAGCAGCAACGAAGTGGAGCAAGCCTTATCTGGGCCTCGCCCTTGCTGCCAGGGACTGGGTCCCTGCTGTCCCCTGATACACTGGCCTCCCTGCAACCATGCCCAGAGCAGAAAGCCAGCCCCCAGGAGCACCCAGACCAGACAGGGCAGGGCAGGAAGGGACAAGACCAACACCCCTTGTGAGCAAGAGGTGACTCCACACTCAGGTGGAATTCCATCCCCCTTAGCTCACCTCCCTGGAGCAAGGCACATTCCAGCAGGGCTGGCCTGTCCCAGTGGGGGACCCTGTCCTCAGGCTGCGGGTTCCTGGTCTCAACCCTCACTGCAGACAGGAGCTGTTGACAGCCCATCCTTCCCCAGGACCCTCCAGAGCTCCCCAGCACACTTCACCTTCCACAGCCTCTATGCTTGGAAGAAGATACAATGTCAATGTATCTTAGAGGACTTAAAGATAATGTTGCCAGGCCAAGAAACAGCAGAAGCCACTGTCAGATGCAGACTAGGGGGAAAGTTTCCTGTGCAGTGTGGGGTCCCAGGTCCTCCCTGTTCTGGTCACCTCCCTTCCAGCACCTCCCTCCCCAGAACCCTCCTGGTCTTTGTTTAACTCTGTCATGCATCCCTCAGAGGCCTGGCGTCCTTAGCAGTTCCTGCTGCACCCTCCCTCCAGTGTTCCCGGGCCTGCTCCACAGAAGGTGCCAGAACCCTCAGGTATCACCAGTTCTACATCTCCAAGTGCCCTCCTGTGCTCTTCAATACCTGTTTCCTCTGCATAACTTAGTGAGGGGCACACCCCCAAACACTTCCCCAACTCCTGGGTGTCAGCACCTGCTACCTCTCAGGCCTTTCGTAGCTCTCCATTCCGTGCCAGGGAAGGACAGGAACCCACCCAAAGCTCACCCCATTACACCGCTTCTGGCTACTTCTGACAATGAATTTGATTCCAACCTCCTCAGCAACCTCACTACCTGTTCCCAGCCTCGGACCATGGAGCCCCTACCGATCTTTTAGGATTTAACAACTGCCCTCTCTCTCTTTTTTTTTTCAATGCTGGGGATTGATTGGAGGGCATTACGAATGTGGGCACTCCACCCCTGAGTCCCATGCCTGTTTATGCTAACTGCCCTCTTCCTGGAATCCTGCTTCTCCTTCAAGGCCTGACTGAAGATCCTTGTCTCCCATAGGAAACTGCACTGTTGCTGTGTTTTCTGAGCCACCTTTCTCCCCACGTTCAGCCATGAGTCAAAGGTTTGGCCCCTTTATCTGACTCACACTAGCCTGAGTATCATGAGGACACGGGCCATGGAGTAATTAATTCATCTCACTGCCACTCAAAAGATGGGAAAGGGATAATTCAAGGACACAGAGATTGCCATGAGTATTTAATGACCATTCTCCAGACGTCTCTCTCCCTCTAATGTCCTGTGATTTGAACCACTAACCAGAACGAGAGAGTCTAGAACTCCAACAGCCTGAGCAGAGTGGCCTGTGACATCAGTCTAGAAGAAGGATTTCAATTCCCAGCCCCCTTCCCCAGGAGCATCTAAAGCCTTGGGCCTGCCTTTCTGTGACTACCCCTGCCATGGCAGAGGCTAAACACACTGGTCCACCATGCCCTGGCCACCATGGCCTGGGTCTTGAGTCCACTGGAATCACACTGATCCTCCTCCTTTGCAGGGTACACAGTAGGTGTTCCTGTAGCAATGGCCCCTCATTAGCCTGCAGGAGGCATGGATGATGATGGAGGAAGGTCATTGGTTAAATAATAAAGAAACTGCTTGGCCCTCACAGGTTAGAACATAGGTGGGTGGAGTAAACAGAACAGAATGCTGGGAGGAGGAGGAAGTGAGCTCAGATGCAGGGCAGCTCCTCTCAGAGCCAGACTCGATGCAGCTAGCCGCCAGGTCAGACATGCTGAATCTTTCCCGGTAAGACTAGTGCTACACAGATTATTAGAGATGGGTTGATCGGGATATGAGAATTAGCCATTAAGGGCAAGAGCTAATGGGCCAAGCAGTGTTTAAAAGAATACAGTTTGTGTGTTGTTATTTTGGGGCATGAGCTAGCCAGGTGACCAGGAGCTGGGGCGGCAGGAACACAGCCCGCAGCCCCCACAACAGGATGACCTTTCTCCTGGCTCTCCTGCCCCCCCCTTTCCTCTCACACCAACTGTAGAGGTGCTCCAGAGCCTGTGGTCAGGTTGAGTCTTGACTCTGCGAGGCACTGAGTGATCAACAAGACCACGATCCTTCTCAAGTATCCCGACCCATCTCCATCAACTGCTGTGGGCCTTTCCCCCTAGCCACGTGGAGTCCAGGCAAGCCTAGTGTGTGCTGGGGAGTCCTGGGGAGGAGTGTGCTTTATACTTAGTAATATCCTCTGAGATCCAGACCTAGGCCAGGGTCCCCAGATAACTCTCATACTCAGGATAGCACATAGTCCCTAGATGAACTGCTCTTGTGGGGAGACACCCAAAGGTCCTGGGGTAGTTTGAATCAGGGTGGCCTCCAGAGGCTCACATATTTGATGCTTAGTCACCAGGAAGTAGCACTATTTGAAAGGATTAGATGGATTAGGAAGTATGGCTTTGTTGGACAAAATGTGTCACTGGGTGTGGGGGGGCGGAGGCGTTGAGGTTTCAAAAGCCTATGCCAGGCCCAATCTCTCTCTCTCTCTCTCTCTCTCTCTCTCTCTCTCTCTCTCTCTCTCTCTCTCTTTCTCTCTCTGCCTATAGATAGTGATGTAGCTTTCAGCTTTTGCTCCAGTGTGATATGTGCCACCATGCACCCTGCCATGATGACAAAGGACTCTGGAACTATAAGCCAGCCCCCAGTTAAATGCTTTCTTTCATAAGAGTTGCCTTAGTCATGGTGTCTCTTCTCAGCAAGACAGGCCCTCACTATCAAGTGGGGAAAATCCCTCCTTCTGTGCTCCTCACACCTCAGGCAGGCCCAGCCCGTGCTCCATCCATATCCAATGTCTACCTGGACCTTGCTGTCTCCACAGCCTTTTGCCAAGACCTCTGCCCCTTTCTGCTGTGAAGCCAAAGTGCCTCTACCTAGTTGCTCAGGCCCTGATCCATGTGTCCACGTGCAGCATGTCCGTCTCTAGGGTAAGGGGCACCCCAAGGCTGTCCTGAGTGAGGAAGCTATGGAACAAAGCTGCATCCCAGCTGGGAGTTGGGGTTCACTGTGATCTATGGGCTAGCCTCATGTGTTACCTCAGCATAGGCCAAACAGGTATCTGGGGTGAGGAGATAAAGAAGGGAATTTGTTGCCTCTGAGAGCTTCAGGAAGGGGCAGTACCTGCAACCTCTGATCTCCCCTAGGGCTTTGCGGCCATGGAAAGGATGGAACAGCTGAGACCGCCACAGAATGACCCATCTGGACACCTGATTTACCTGGATATCATTCTGGGGAAGACCAGGTTTCTTTTACTTATCAAGGCTGATCAGCGGCTGTGACACTCAGCATGTGGCCAGAGGGACACAAGAAAGGTGGTAGCCCCTCACACCCTTCTGGATACAGGTCTGTCTATGCCCCCACAGTATGTAGGCCTCCACCCACCCTCCTCACTGCGTCCCTCTGCACATGTCCCTGGCTGAGCGCTAAGGATGGTGGGTCAGATCTCAGATCTCCCCTCCTCTCTCAGCCCTGGCAGGACAGCAATGACAGAGCCTGACTGAGCAAAGGGGACCCTGTCGCCGTCTTAGCCACCGCAGCCATGTACACAACTGTTCAGAGAAGGTGAACACTGTGGCCAGACGCCTGGCTCCGGCGCTGGGGGACCCTTAGCACATGACTTCCTGCCTGTGTCTCAGTTTCTTCACCAGGAACAGTATGTTACAGATGACACAAGCTCCTGGGCCTACTTCACCACAGCTCTGTGTCTGTGTCCGCCCTGCCTCACAGAGCATAAACCCCTCCCACTTCGAATCCTTCACAGGCCTTCAGGAGCCCACCCCAGCCTCAGGCCTCAACCAGGGGCACTGCCCACTCAGGTAGCAGTGACCTGGGTATCCCTCAGTGCCTGGTCAGGCTGCTGATGTGTGAATACTTCTGGGATCGGATTCCCAGCCTGTATTGGTGCCTTTCTGCATTTCAACAGCCATGGCTGGTCCTACATGAGCAGGGCCTGCCTCCCTCTGCTACCCCTAGCTCGTGGCTCTTTGCTTTGTCCTCTGGACCTTCGGTCCTATCTGCTTCCCTTCATGGTCTGGGCATCCAGCTCCCCTCCCTTCCCAGCCAGTCTGCTGAAAACAGGAGGAATCCTGCCCCACTCTTCTAGGATTGGCTTAGATCTTGGTTTAGGCGACAGGAAAAGGATAGCTACTCCGAAAGCTGGTCCCTGTGGATGCCTCCGTCAACTGCCTCAGTCCTTCCCCAGAGTCCGTTTATACAGCTGACAGTGGAACCCTGGAGAACTTATCATCCTCTCTCTTACCTCCTTGCTGGGAAGCAGCCATTTTGGTTTTTGTATTCAGCCAATAAGCTTCATGCTTACACTCGAAGCTAGGTGCAGAGCTGGGCTTTCCCAGACACCACCCCTGTCACCAAGGACCTCACTGCAGTGTCCTCCCTGCTGCCTACCTTCCGGCCTGCCTCGTTATTGTGTAAGTTCATGAGGGTACGGGCATTCTGCTTGATCTCCCGGGCATCCACGAAGACCTTGGCGAAGCCGATGCCGTAGCGGATGTCGGCAGAGCAGCCACCCCACTTCCAGCCCTCGTCCCGATGGTACTGGCCTTGCTTCTCCTTGTCGCAGCCACAGTCGCTCAGGTTGCCCTGGGTGCAGGCAGCTGTGATGGCATGGGCCACACCCGCAGCAATAATTGCATAGGTGAAGGCAGCCTCCCGGCTCCCTGGGGGCAGAAGAGCGGAAAGAGCTTTGTAAGAGCTGATCTGGGAGACGCTCCAGTAAAGGCATCTAGGGAGAAGGTGGGATCTGGCCCAGGGGAGAGTGCAGTGGCTCCCTAAGAGTCACCCAGATGTCTCATGCTGACTGTGCAGAGAACTTCTTAGGTGGTGACAATGCCTGGGACCCCAATCAAGTACACACTCACTCTCCTGCAATCCCTGATCCCCAGCAAAGCTGGATTGTGTGTGTGTGTGTGTGTGTGTGTGTGTGTGTGTGTGTGAGAGAGAGAGAGAGAGAGAGAGATCTGCTATCTCATTTCTACCCCCTGCCTCTCCCAGTACACCTGATAGAATCTTGTCACCTGTGCTTGTGTTCACGTCACAGAAAAGTGACATTTATGGAACACTGGTGGAGTGCACAGGCTGAAGGCTGAAGCTGGGGACATTAATCCCTGCCCCCGTGCCTTGACTAGTAATCACCCCTGCCCTGTGCCTTGGTCTCGGCAGCTGTGGCAGAGGTTAGAAGCATCAAGGGTTCTTCTTCAAAGCTATAGCCAGTGCTCAACAAGCGGCACTGATACTACCATGTGACACACTGTTTCATATATCTGTCCTCCACCCTCTCTGTGGCTGCCTTGTAGGAGTAGAAAGCTCTGGGCAACAAGATGCAGCCAACAGAAATATTGAGTGGGCGCAAGTGTCCTGCTGCCTCTTAGCCACTTAGCTTCTCTGGACCTCAGTCTCCCCTTTGCCAAATAGGTTCAAGAGACATGTGTGCACTGCAGGGTGAAGGAGAACAGGATTTGCCCATGATGAGTCCTGAAGGAGCCCTGGACACTGAGCTCTTACAGCCTGGGGGAGTGAGAAAGAAGCTGAAACGGAGCAGGCGCATGGGTGGGAGAACACACCTCAGAAGAACGTGTTTTGGAGCTGGTGCAGAGATGGCAAGGGGCTGCCAGGGAGACTGAGGAAGCAGGTGAGAAACACGCAAGTAACCAGACCTTTGCCCTAGCATCCTGGCCGTCACCTGGGCTTCCCTCAAATCTGCTTCAAGCACCACTTGTCCTACCTTCTCCCCACTGCTGCTTTGGTACCCTACTTGGCTGGACAGAGCCAGTATTGCCCTTGCTTTCAAGAAACCGACCCACAGCACCCCTATCAAGTTGGGCTTATGTTTGGTTCACATCTGCCACTTACTGACTGCTATGGGGCAGTTCCTCTTCTCCAAGACCCGGGTCTCTTCATCCATGAGCCTGGGATAATGCCAATGTCTACCCAGGAAGGAATGTGAGGGCCATGCAAAATGCTGAGGCCAAAATCTTGCTTAACAAATGTCTGAAAATTGGGTCCTCAGAGTGGAGCCCCTGTCTTTCTTCAAAATGGCAGCTCAACACTGTGGCTTGCAGAAGACACTTTGAGTACCTGCTGAGTTCCTCAAAATCATAGAGAGGTAAGGAGGAAGCGCCCTGCCCCCAACATGGACACCGGCTTACTCCAGAAAACAGACACAAGAAACAAAACTCTAGGGGATACATTGCCATCAATGTCAACCCCTCAAGAGCCCAGAGAAACGGACAGTCAGAGGCAACAGTTTTCCAATGCTTTCCAGCTGTGTGACCTCAGGTGAGGCAGCTGTCTCTCTCTGTCTAATCCTGCCCTTGTTAAAGGGGTGATAACAGCTCCCGCTTTCCTATGGAGGTTGTGGGGAACAGAAAACAATTACCAAGGATAAAGCTGGAGAAAGCGTCCCAAGCACTAGTCATTACAGCGTTTGTGGAGGACAGAACTGAAGGTGAAGGGGGTATAGCCGGATGTAGCTGCACACCTGCCCTGGATGCCTCACCTGAATGAGCGCTGTCCTGGGAGTAAATGACCTCAGAGCACAGAGGGGCTCCTTGCTGTCACTGCAGCAGGTGGGAAGAACAGATGTTCCCTTAGCCAGACCAGAAGTGCAATATGCAAACTGAGGGGCGACCAGGAGCCTCGCCCTTCTCGGGCTTCTCCCTGCACGGTGGAGCCCTGACACACCTATGCTTCTTGTGGTAACTTTGGGTGTCTACCTGCCCCCCACTTGATTTCTCTTGAGTCTCCCGAGCCACAGCGTGATGTAGGTAATGAGAGTCAGTTACTGAAGACAGCGGCTACAGAGGTGGCCATGGCCTCAGCTCACACATTCCCTGGGGTGAGGGGAGGGCAGTCAGGCTTCTAGTTTAAGGTGTACCTGACCAGCAAGGAATCTGGTGCTGGACCATGCATGGCCTGACCTCCCTGACAAGTTGGCCCTTAGCATCCACTGCTCTGAAAAGCAAGGAGGGACAGCTTTTCAGATAGTACCGTGCTCCCTGGTCAGGTGCTGTCTGAACCATGTCCAGTTCTCACAACCAACTGTAACTCCAGATTCAAGGGATCTGGTGACCTCTGCAAGCACCAAGCATGCACACGGTACACATACATACATACATGCAGACCAAACACGGATACGCGTAAAATAAAATGAAGTAAAATAAATAAATAAATGGCCCCTCAAGTGAGCTGTGACAGTACCCCACTTTGCAAATGAAGAGAGTGAGGCTTTATAAGGTCTGACCAGGCAGAGGTGGAGCCCATAGTGAACAGGCTGCATGCCTCTCAGCCCATTCTGTCTACCACAACCAGGGAGCCAGCACAGTCATTCCCAGACTCTGCAGACTCACGGGGACAAGGGTAGACAATGAGTAACATTTGTGGTGCACCTACTTGGTGCCAGATCCACACTTGGCTCTTTGGGATGTATTCGCAGCAGCCCCAATGTAAGACACCATTCAATTTTACTGATAAACAGAGGCTTTGAGAAGAAAAGCAATTGCCTAAAGTTTCCTACCTAGACTAGGGTCAGAATTGAGAGTCAAGGTCTTTGTTGGGCATCATTGTTCCTCAGTCCTGCCTTGCTACCCTGCCTTGTCACTACATCTGAAAGCCATGGTTAGAGAGGAGAGGCATCAGCTCTTCCCAGAATGCATTGCTTCTGTCAAGAGACGGCATCTGGTTATCAGTTAATACTTGCCAGTTAATACAGTTAATATAGGTCAGGCCCTGGTGCCCTGAGAAGGAAATGGGGTGATGGCAGATCTAGTAGGGAAGGGTCCTGGAATCTCTTGGTCACCCTGCTGCTCTACCCACCCAAACTTCCTTCCCTGCATTGGGACTGAAGAGCTGAGGCCCATAGAAACATTCCGATGTCACAGGCACAAGTACAAGCAAATTGAGAGGTCACATAGTGTCCCCATTCACGACCTGGACCATTCCTCAATCCTGATGATCCACACTCTTCCCAGAACAGCCTAGGGAAGCCTTCACTGGGACGCTTACTGAGCGCATCTCATGATACTTGCAGGGAATCTGCAGATAAGTTCTGAGTGGTTCCTTCAGCTCCCACAGACAGATGTGGTGGATGGGGCTCCATGGCACTGCATTCATATAGCATGTTCCAAGTCTTCAGAAATGGGCTGCTGGCTAGGCTGTGTTCTGAATACCTTGCTGAGATCAACAGATCAAGGCAACCAACCTGTGAGGGGCAGGCTGACTTGGTCACCTCTTCACAGAGGCCCAGACACAAGAGCTGACCTGATCTGACCTAAAAGTGGACACTAGAATATGCAACTCTTGGCTCTTTGTCCAGGCCACCTCTCCACCAGATCTGACACATGTGTGCGAGCTGCTACCAGCTTGGTGATGAGGAGTCTACACTGAACTATCGGGGGCAAAAGGAAGGTCTTCATTTAAAATTTGACCTCTGTCACCTAGGCCAGGAAGCATGTCCTGAGCACCTACCATGCACTAAGCATGGTGCTGCAGGTCGGATGAACTAAGATATGGGATTCAGGTGTGGCTTTGCTTTTGCAGGAAGGCAGATGGCAAGATTGGGTTTGAAGGGTCTGTGGGAGTGAAGTCTCTAGGACAGGGACACCCAGATCAATGTCCCTGTCTAGTGTGGGCCAGGTAAGACAGGGACATTGACATGAAGGGAAAGGGAGTAGGTATCTGAATCCCAGATCTGAGTCCCAGGATCCTGTCTTGGGCAGAGCCATCTCCTGTTCTTAGAGTCAAAGAACAGATTCCCAGAGCCACAGATAGAAGGATGACCTGTCTGAGGTCCCCTGGGACTCCAGAGACTAGACTGGAACCGGTCCCCAGGCCCCCAGATCTCCAGGTCCCCAGTGAGGAATCCCCTCAACTCCCATCAGTCACATATCAGAACTTTTTACACAGAAGCCCAGGGAACCAATGCCAGGTGTCTTTAGCTCAGTCTGCGTGACAGGGCACTTGCCATCCTCTGTGCCTCAGCCAGTGGGATGACTCCGACCCTACACCCTGCATCCCTGAGCCTCACCCTTCTTATCTGCGAACTGAGAACCCAGGAGGCCACTACCAGGTTGCCCTGTAGACAAGAGACGCTCCTCCGGAGCTTCTAGGGAAATCTCATCAAGGGGGAGGAGGACAAGTGTTAGTACTGAGGTGAAGCCAGAGACTGGTCGACGCCCTCTGTGTTCAGCTCCAGAGCAGTCCCACGGGGACAGAGGAAATGAGCCCTTGTCCAAGCTGGCCCCAAAGATTCCATCCTCCGCCCTTTGCGAATGCTGCCCGTGGTTTGCACCGGAATATTATCTGGGTGTATTTACGGTATCTGACTGGAAACCACAGTGTGCATTGCAGGGTTTTTTTCTCTTTTGCTATTTAAAGCCAATGGGTCAGAGAGTGAGCAGCCCACAGTGACACCAGCAGAAACAAGCGACGACTGGGAAAACAGACAGATGGACAAAGGTTGCTCTCACCAGGCTGGTGTGGTAGCCACTCACAGCCCAGCACTCTGCCACACAGGAGTTAGGAGGCACTC